>NC_041050.1:17681917-18281917 GCF_900634775.1 Gouania willdenowi
ATGAGAAACTCTGGGTGTCTGATTCTATTACAGCTGGTATGAAGTGGGTCAATCCTCCTTTATATTATCTATAGGTTTGTATTCAGTGAACTTTACTACAGACGTCAGTAGATGTTTTAATGCAGATCAACCTCTAGTGTCTTTCACTTAATGCTCTGTATCCACAATGTTGTAAAGAAAACTACCGTTATCACAAAAAAAAAAAAACGAAAAAAAAACGTAAAGCAACACAACATTAGTAATGATGTGAGCACGTCTGTGGTGTGTGATGTTACTAATGTGTCTCAGAGAAAAGTGTCAAGGTTCATTAAAGTGTTCAGAAACGGTGTTCAGGTGGGCGGAGCCAGGTAGAAACCCAGGGTTTCTTCGATGAAACCTGCCAGCGACCAGGTTTAGTTCACGGACAATGTTGCCATGGTAACATACTCAGAAAAGAACATAACTCGCGTTTAGGAATGGGATACTCAGAGTTTCCCTCATTTGAGCCCAAACATACTCAGAGTTTGAACATAACCCGCTTTATGGCATACCCCTCAGACTATAATTGAGAATTGGTAACACAAATATAAAGGAGTATGTAGTAAACATTTATTTGAGGGTTCACATGTATCTTGTTTAATATTTGCCATGTTGTCTTGAAAATTAATTGCTAACTATTCTTCTAAGCACAAAGTAAACCTGGCAGGGTGGTATGTTTGTCATCCTTAAGCTCACTTCATCTACCCGAGGATTGGAAGTTTGAGTATTTATACTACTCGGTACTTCCCGACCTTCTCGTACAAATAATATCAGGAGTGCACATAACTGGTGCATAGGCCTAACCAAATCAATCAATGCGTACAGGATCAATAAGTGAAAATGTGTGCACCTAAAATTGGCAGAGAGATAGAAGGGAACTCCTCCCAGAAGCTGATTTTTTTAGTTGTCTTGTTGAGAACAAAACGGGAGTGAAGGGAACAAGCTATTCACAGAGTACTACTATTGGTGGAGTTAAAAAAAATAACCAAAAAATGGACAGTTGCACTCTGATGTTAATTATACAAAGAAAATATGTTGTTTAGTTTAAACTCAAGTCAAATGTCACACTATCCTCCTATCTTGTCATTCTGCTCTTCCTGTAAGCTGTTCATGGGAAATCAAGCTTTAAAAAACCTGAGCACCAAGCAACAACCCTAGACACTCCTTTGAGGATATATATATATATATATATATATATATATATATATATAGACATACACACACACAGTATAAGGTGTGTTTCCAGGAGTACATCAAGTACAAGCAGCTTTTAGTAACTAAGTTTTTCCTTTCAGTTTGGAGCGCTTCCCATTGTGAAAGCAAACCGAGCTAAATCAAGGTGTTAGAATCATCAGCTGGTCTCTTCCCATTCGGCTTGAGTGCAGAACTATCCCAATGTAAAAGCAGCCCAAGTGTATGTGTATGTGTATGCGTGTGTGTTTATAGGCAACCACTGAACTAACAGTGGCCCTATTGTCCTGGTGAGACAGGATGAAGCATCGTCATCTGGGCCACTGTATCTGTGGTCAGAGGGAGATGAAAGACACTATTGACAACATGTTTCCAATAGAGAATGAAAGAGAGAAAGATTAAGAATGGAAGGAATGGAATGAAAAGGAGGAATCAGAGCCAGCCATCAATTCAGATAAAAAGAAGGTAACCATCAGCTAAATTAAAGTAACTCCACAAACCTGAGCTACAGGACGCTACACAGGAGCAGTTTCATTTTACGGATAGTTTAGGTCATCCATTCATAATTGTGTTTGTATATTTCTGAACGCTAAACCGAAAAGGTTAAAGTTTGCTGTTGAGTTAAAATTTATTTATTTATTTATTTATTTTTAATAAGGCTGCTTTTTGTGGCGGCCTCACCTTTTTCAACAATATTTGTCACGGGAGGACTAAAGAAAAAAAAAGAAAGTACAAGGTTGGGGTTTTGGTAGTCAGCACATGGCCTCAAACAACAAAGCTACTTGGTGCATATTGTGATGCATCTCTGATCTATGACACAGTGATTTTTTGTGTATTTCCAACCAAATTAGAAAATAATCACTCTTAAAAATATATGAATATATCTAATAGTGGTTCTTAATTCATAGAAAAAGTGAAAATAAACAAAAAATGATTGAACATCTCAGCCTAGTCACATAGCTTCATCCTTGCTGGTCCGTTATTCTGGAATCACTCACCGCTTCACGTCCTTAAACCTGATATGATGATGTAGAAGAGTGAAAGGTGTGTGGGTTAAATGGAAAATGAATGATCCAAAATAATGTCTTTAACTACACTGCTTTTCCTGGTTTTCACTAACAGCTATTTTACCTACCATTGCTTGTCCTGCTTTATGGACTTGATACAAAGCCAAATATCTTTCCCTTCCATCCTCTTTCTAGGCCCTTATTGGATATGAAGTTGTTGCAGTTTTCTTCAACTTTCCTTACTTTACATTCTATTCTTTTTTAATGTGATGTACTACTGCATGCCTACATGCTATCACAATGGTATATGTTGTGATTGTATTTGGCCTGTTTTTGATGATGAATAATTGGTTATTGTTTTGTCTATTTGTATTCATATTCTGTGTTTTGTTACATCTGCGCCTTTTTAGGGATGTATGTGTTCCTGAGAGAGTGTATTCACTTTGTCTTCTAAATCCTTTAATACCGCCAGACAATCAATATGCTGAGGAGCAGTGTTTGGGCTGGTTTGTCTTCTGTTAAAAGATGCACTCCACAGAGTGGTATGAGCCAAGAGTGGGGTCAATAAAATAAAGCTAACAGTGCCCTTATTTGCTTACACAGAGTTTGGCATAGAGGCCGTATAATAGCCAAGGGGTCAAAAGGGCGCCTTTTGTAATTTGGATACACACTACGTTTTTTTTTTTTTTTGTCAGATCTCTGTAAATATACAAATGAATATATTTCAAGATGACATTTGTGTGATGTTAAAACTTTCCTTTGTTTTTCTTTGCCAGGGCTGGTGGCATATGAGTCTGAAGATCAGGAATGAGGTTATACTAACAGCAACAGAGGAAGAAAGGACCAAACAAAAGAGGACGCTGATTACCTGGAACCTCCTCTTTTGTATCATTTTATCCTGCGGTCCTTGAAGGCCTCAACTGACCCTGGAAAGATTACACACTTCAGAAACATACACTGACACACCCTTGCTTTCACCTCCCCACCCCCTTAACCGCCATGACCTCCTACCTCAACCCATCCCCACTCATCGTCCTACTTCTCTTCCTTCTCTTGCCCCTCTCATTGCCTTCCAAATCTTCTTATACCTCTTCCAAACTCCTCTCTTTCTCCCCACCAGAAGGAGGTCTAACACACTTAGTGGTACACAATAAAACAGGCGAAGTCTATCTTGGTGCTGTCAACTGGATCTACAAGCTTTCCAGTAACCTTACAAAATTGCGAAGCCATGTTACGGGCCCTGTCACTGACAACCCTCGCTGTTACCCTCCGCCCGGTGTCCAATCCTGCCCCCACGAGCTGGTGCTGACTTCTAATGTCAATAAACTGCTGTTACTCGATGCTGCACATAACCGCCTAATTGCTTGTGGGAGTACTTCACAGGGAATTTGCCAGTTCTTGCGTTTAGATGACTTGTTCAAGCTTGGAGAGCCCCACCATCGAAAAGAGCATTATCTATCCAGTGTCGTCGAGGCAGGAACTATGTCAGGTGTTGTGATTTCCCCTGACATTTTTGGTGGCGGTGGAAAGCTTTTTGTTGGCACCCCAATCGACGGAAAATCTGAGTATTTCCCAACTTTATCAAGTCGCAAGCTGATGTCCAATGAGGAAAATGCTGATATGTTCAGCTTTGTCTACCAGGACGAGTTTGTCTCTTCTCAGCTCAAGATCCCCTCTGACACTCTCTCCAAGTTCCCGGCTTTTGACATCTACTACATCTATGGCTTCAACAGTGAGCAGTTTGTGTATTATCTTACCTTGCAACTTGACACCCAGCTCACCTCACCAGACGCAAGCAGCGAACAGTTTTTTACCTCTAAGATTGTCCGCCTATGCGTTGACGATCCAAAGTTCTACTCATATGTTGAGTTCCCAATTGGCTGCACCAAGGATGGCGTGGAGTTCCGTTTGGTGCAGGATGCCTATTTGGCAAGGCCTGGGAGCCGCTTAGCTCGATCGCTTGGAATTCAAGAACGAGAGGAAGTTTTGTTTACCGTCTTCGCTCAGGGTCAGAAGAATCGAGCCAAACCACCTAAAGAGTCAGCTATGTGTTTGTTTACTATGAGGCAAATAAAGGAGAAGATTAAAGAGAGGATTCAGTCGTGCTATAGAGGTGAGGGAAAGCTTTCCCTGCCATGGCTGCTCAACAAGGAACTCGGCTGCATCAACTCGGTAAGTGTTGTTAATCATTTGCACCAAAGCTGATTCTGATGGTTTGGAAACTTTTGTCATGACTTTTTGATTTAAAGTGAAATTGTATTTTAATTTACAAAGTTTGGAGTTGTCAACACTGTTAATTTTAAGTACATCAGTACATATACACCTTGTGGGTGTTCTGTAGGCTAAAATAGGCTTCAGAAAGTAGATGGACAATATTGTAATGGGTAGCATCAGACCAGGATCTCTGAGCTTTGTTGATTTTACTTGACTTAAGCAAAATATCCCAAATGTGAAATTAGAGCTCTCTTTTTTCATGCTTACTGAGTTTTTTTTTACTGAATTTATTGCTAAATTACTTTCACTGATATCCTGTAAGATACAGGCCATTGTTTTGGTAATAGTCTCAACTGCACAACTTTTAAACATTGGTCTTTCAGAGGTTCATATTGGCTATTTTCATGTCTTGAGCAAAGTGTAACGTGACTTGATTAGTAATTATTTTTGACTGAGTCACTGTTTGGATAATATGGAAAATATTGTTGGTATGTCCTTCCCACATGACTGTATTTTACATTGGAATAATCGGTCAGCTTTGCTCTGAATTTAGTAACTACAAGTTTATATTTAATCGATTTTTACTCTTATATCTTGATTTAGTATATTATGAGTTAATTTCACACTTTCATATAAAAAGTATTCAAAGAATGTTTTCTTTGTTTTATAAAATATATTTGATATATATTTTTATTTCTTAAAATTAGCCTGTTTATTTAGTGAAAGGAGATGTTCCCCTCTGGAGTAATTTTTATGTTCATAACATTTACATCTACAGGTTGGGAAAGGCATGGTTTGTTCTTCCCTCCTGAGACGAGCCGGCCTTAGAATGCCTGAGAGATTTAAAGTGTGTTTTTCCCCTGCTCCTGTCACCAACATGTCACACGCTCTCACAGTCCTGTATTCTCATGAATAATTCCCCTGGTCTCACCTTCTGTCAGTCGCTGCTCTGTAACAACCTGCCATAAATCTCCGAAGTGTTCACCACCTTTCTGTCTTTGTGTAGTTTTTCTTTTTTTGTCTTTCTAAACTTCTTTTTTCCCATCATTAGCTTTAGATGTTTTTGTTGTTGTTACTTTATTACTTAACTTTGTCTTCAAGTTCTTTCTTTTTCTTCCCTCTATCACCCCCATCACTCCTTTGAATTTTTAACCTTTAACCTCTCTCCCATCTCCTAACCCCCTCCCCTTTTCTCAAGGCTTTAATGCTTCTCAAGGATTTGCTCTTTAACCATTTCTCCCTGCCCTTTCCTTGACTTTCCAATGAGCAATGAAGTCTAAAGTGACTTAGTGTCTAAATCCAAAGTGAGGATGTGATCTGGAAATACAATGTGCAGAGAGCAAAGTAGACAAAGTAGTATATATATAAAAAAAAAGAGAGTAATGAGGAATCATGAGGAGTGAGAGTTGTGCAGATGTAGAGCTGGGGGTGGGGCTACAGTTGACCTTATGGTGAACATTTAAGCAACAAAGTGTGCTTACAATGTCATTCAGATTACTGACATGTGGGAAAATCAATAAAAAGAACCTTTGTCTTACAAACATGTTCGTTATCAGCAATTGAGGGAGTTCTGTAGCGTGGCTTGTTTTGAGGGATTGACACATTCTGAGATGTACAGTAGCTTATTTATAAAATGTGAGAGCTTGTATAATGTGATGTGAGCTTGTGTATAAAAAATCCACACAGTGAAATAAATTTAATGTCACAAATGATGAGAAAACATTTATAGACTGATATTTACACATAAAATTACTGCTGCAAACTTGTAATCACATGTTTTTTAATTACTTGCCTTTTTAATTTTTTTTTAATTACTTGCCTATATGATTGTTTACAACCTCAACTCTGCGGTTACAACTTCTCCAATCTGCCGCTACAGATGCACAAACTACTTTTCTCGTGTGAATCTGCGCGGCTTGAGTTTTGCAACACATTTTGCGAGATGTCTGTAGCAAAACTGATTTGTGCTCGTAGAAATGCCCCTCTCCCCTACCCACTCCCCCGCGTGTGGGATTGACCAATCAGAAGCGAGGATTTGGAGACAAAGGGCTGTGTCTTTTTAGCGCAGCAGCCGGTGATATGACCGAAACAAAGTCATTTTTCTTCACTGTAAAGACAGGATATGCTTCGTCACATTATACAGATTGTAGATTTTGTAAAATACATTAACCGCTTGGCCACTGCATCAGCTGTCAGCTCTCGATTCCCATCTCCACATCGCGTTTACTTAAATATAAACAAGGAGAATCACTCTTCATGACTATTTTTGTTCAGAAATGACTTATCCTTTTTCTAACAATTTGTGGAGACAAATTTCAGCATCCTGTCTTTACAGTGAGAAAAAATGACTTTGTTTCTGTGCTAAAAAGACACAGTGCTCTGTCTCCAAATCCTCGCTTCTGATTGGTCAATCCCACACACGGGGGAGCGGAGATGGGAGGGGCAATATTTACAAGCACTAATCAGTTTTGCTACAGACGTCTCGCAAAATGTGTTGCAAAACTCAAGCCGCGCAGACTCACACGATAAAAGCAGTTTGTGTTTCCGTAGCGGCAAGTTCGAGAAGTTGAAACCGAAGAATTGTCTTTGTAAACAATCATTTACGCAAGTAATTAAAAAAAAGTGAATAAATGTTGGATTACAAGTTTGCAGCTGTAATTTTAATGTGTAAATATCAGTCTATGAGTTTTTTTCCCCATCCTTTGTGACATTAAATTTATTTCACCTGTGTGGATTTTTTATACACAAGCTCACATCACATTATACAAGCTCTCACATTTTGCAACATATCTACCTTCATACTTATTCCACTGTATCAGATCAATGGTGTTCCAACATTCGGTAAAATGTTCTTTTTGGCATTCTTTACTGATTGCATTTTTCTCTGCGAGCACATGTTGTCTCTGCAAAGTATGTTAAGTATGTACCGACGGACAGATATGGTGCAGAGGACTTTGCATAAAAGACAGTTAGGGAAGATGTAGGGAAAGTGAAAACAAGTGCTTTAGTGCAAAATAAGCCTAAACTAAAGCTATACTGATGTAAACAAAACTCTTCCTCTATAACATGTAGGATAAATTAT
Source organism: Gouania willdenowi (assembly GCF_900634775.1). NCBI lineage: Eukaryota > Metazoa > Chordata > Actinopteri > Blenniiformes > Gobiesocidae > Gouania > Gouania willdenowi. The sequence continues at coordinate 17,689,430 of NC_041050.1, forward strand.
TGATGTATCATTGTATATTGATATATTGCCAGCAAATAAGTTTTGCTTTGAACATACGGTGTTGAAAAAAATTAATTTTGATTTCACAAATAATTGTGTTAAATGTTTGCGAACTGATAGTTCGTAGTTATTTTTAAAATTAGCCATGTAGTTTAGTCAATCAAATGTACCTCATCCCAAACAAAACATTACATTTGCGCATTAACATTTTTATTAGTCACTGTTCCCAGACAACAACAATTAATGCTGTGCAAGCGCCTTGTGGCCTCATCTGGTACAGTACAATATATACATGTAATTATGCTAATGCTGGTACAGTTACATGGTTGTCCTTTATGGCCATCTGTCGTTTGGACCTGGACCGATCAAGGGTATGTCAGCAGAGCTCGCTTTGTATTGTTGCTGTGATAAATTTATCATTTGCATTGAATGGGTGTGTGCCATATCCTGATGGCAAGCGGTGACAGCTCGTTGCCGTTGAGCTAGTGTCACGCAGAAACTTTCCTACCAGCTCATTTTACGAGACAAGGTCAGGTCAGACAGTCGATGTTCTGACACTCCTCGCTACCTGATGCAATCGGAATTAATCATACAGTACAGCGGCACTGAAAATTGTTTTTTAAGTGTATGAAAATTGGCTGATTATTACGCCTAGCAACACTCTCTTGACAGCAGAATATATTGAAGCTCTTGTCAGGAGTAAAGCTAATAAAACAAGATGTTTTATAGTTTATACCCATTAACCTAGTCTTAGAGATGAAGTTGTATGATACTTAAGTTTCTATTGGGCCCTCTGCATTAAATAAATAAATATTTACTCGTTTATCTCCATTTATTTATTTTATTTAACGTCGTGGAAACTCAAAAGCTACCCAGTATTCTGAGGCAAATTCTCCACTGCTATTTTCATCAAGTGTTTCTGTCACAAATGCATGTCTGGCAGTCAGTAACCATAAAATGATAATAATTTACGATTAAAAAGATGAATGGAGAAAAAAGGATTTTATAATTAGCAATCAAAGAGTTTTACTAACAGTCAAATGCCGACACTGAAAATGAAACAATCTTTCATTCTGTACTTTTCATACTTTTGGGATTTCATACAATGAGACAGATAAAAAGGTAATTATTCCCAAAGCATTCTAACAATATTACCGGATTAATTAATTTTTATCCAACATGTATTAATGTGCAATAAATTTGTTTTTAAAACAAAAGTGCAAGTTTAATCCAGCCAAGGCAAATGTTACTGTAAATAACATGCAATGTATGGTATTGCGTCTAAAAATGGTGTCCAAAATATGTGATGATTGTAAATTCAATGACATTCATCCTTCTTGGTTCAACGTGTGAAAAAACAATTGGAAATTAGTCCGAGAGTCTAGAAAAGGTTCCAGTACCGTTTATGGTTTGCTAATGGTTGTGTTCATGTCAAGAAGCAAAACCACTTGATCAAGTTACTGTAGTTAAGTGACATGACATTTCTTAGATGCTAGTTGTTACCAACAGGCTAGCTCAAGTTAGCACAGAACATTCTGATAGCTTAACTTGAACAATAAACATCTTTTATTAACAAGTATTCGTCAAATCAACCCTATCATTCAAAAATACATTAGGCGCCCATTTCCATAACACCAACAATGCACGGATAATGTAAATAGTAGTAAATAAAAAATAAAAAAAACAATAACAATAAAATAAGAACGATAAACATGTAAAATAAATTTTTTTTAAAAAAAAACAGACAATTGTATTTATTTTATTGGATTTACTAACTCTCTGAAAGTCTTGAATATTTTTAAATTTCACAATACCATTCTTGAAAATATTAATTTGATATTTGCCCTGATTATTGACATGGACAGTAGCTGGCTGCTGTGCGCAGTTATTCCTCAGTAAAATGGCATCCATTTTTGGACCATTTGGAGATCTAAAGTGTCCTAACTTCCCTTTTCCTTCTTCTAGGGATTGTCCCAAAAGTAGGACAAATAAGCATCTGGCAGAGGTTAACAGTCTTAAGTAAAAGTGACAATATTTGGTTTTTAAGTACATTTTTCTTTGGAATTTCTTTTTAAAAAGGCTTGATTCAAACCTCATATTTTGCTCAAAAAAAGCTTCCTTCACTTGATTTTTTTTCGAGATGGATCAAGACGGGAATCTTTTAGACCTTTACAGTCAGTAGGATGAATGAATTCTTGATATACGAATGATGAGTTGGCATTAAATCGTGACATTAAGGTCAAGTGACCGATGAAGTGACAAACTTTTTGATGTAGTGCTAATGCTCAGCAAGCTGGAAGCTACAGTAGCTCTTTTGTAAGGATTGCCCTACGAATCTTTGGTTTCCGCTTCCTGAGGTGAAGAAAAAATACCGCTTCAACTCATTAACAGATATTTATGCAAGTTTGATACTTGATATCCTTGATGAATTGAAAAGTAAAATGTATTGTGCTTGTGATTGTTGTTAGAAATGTGTTAGAGACTTGTTGCGTGTTCTTCCGAAATGACATGTCACTAATGCATCTTACTTATGACCACTAAAAAGTGATTATACAATAGATGAGATACATTTTTTTGTGTCAGGGTGGTTTGGTTCTGATTGCTAAATTTTTGTCAAGTTTGCGACTGTATAAAGTGATGAAGTTGCTGTGGGCGCATTTAAAGTTAATGAATAAAAGCAACCAGAAATTCTACCCTTAAAAAAAATTGTTTCCCTACATTCTCATTTTTTTTTTAATTCACCAATTCCATTTCAGTGTATACAAATTTTGTCTGGGTCACTTGTCTGGGTCCCTCTTTTGAATATGTTTACTGAGCCCCTAAAGGGACACAGATATTGATTTTTTGTTATTGCGTGCTCACGTAAACTTTATATATGGAATGGTAAATGGACTTGATTTTATGTAGCGCTTTATCCCCACACTGAAGCAGTCTCAAAGCGCTTTACATATCAGCTCATTCACCCAATCACTCTCACATTCACACACCAGTGGGACAGGACTGCCATGCAAGGCGCTAGTCGACCACTGGGAGCAACTTAGGGCTCAGTGTCTTGCCCAAGGACACTTCGACACATAGTCAGGTACTGGGCTCGAACCTCCAACCTCTCGATCAGAAGACGACCCTCTACCACCTGAGCCACGGTCGCCCGTGATATATGAGTTAGGGGTTAGGGTTAGACCGTCGTGAGATAGGTTAGTTTTACCCTACAGATGATGTGTTGTTGCAATAGTAACATATATATATATATATATATATATATATATATATATACACACTACCGGTCAAAAGTTTGAGAAAACCACACTTTTTCCAGTTTTTTACTGACATTTATTCAGTTTATTGCATAATTACACTGAAATGCAATGAAAGCATAAAACAAATAAGCAATTTGAGTTGAAAAAGAAATCATGGAATAAATTTATAGACCAACATGTATTCTGAACTTTTTAAGTACAGTGTTCCAACACTGCTTTTATGCAGACAGAGGTGGTTGTAAGTAACAAGAAAAGTTGGAACACCTGTAGGAATGAGTAGCACCAGCTTCCAAGGCGGAGTCAACCTTCGTTGCTGCAGAACAGCTTTAAATTGTTAACACACTTTGTGTTTACTGAAAAAGGCCTGTTTGTATGATTCTGAAATGTACATTATTTTTCAGTATTGGGTAACCAAAACTTTTTTAAAAACCTCTGACTGGTCCTTTGTACCATTTCAAGCTATTCATTGGACTTGCACGACTTGAATTGCAATAAATAACTGGAAAAATGTGGGTGTTCTTAAACTTTTGACCGGGAGTGTATATATCATTGTTGGTGATATTGTAATTTTCTATATCACCAAAATAGAAAACTCGATCTATTGCTCAGCCCTACTCCAGATACATTATCATAGACCATCTCTAAATTGCCCATAGGATCCGGAGTGTGAGTGGTTTGTCGGCAGGTACGTTTTTTGGCGATCAGCACTAAAATCTCTGATTGAAGGATTATCATGTGACAGAACCAAACTTCAGAATTGCATTGTCACCTAAGTAGTAGTTAACATACCCCCCCCCCCCACCCCCACTGCTCCACACAGCGAAGGGTGTGTCATGTGCAGCAGGAGCCTCCATGTGCATCTTTATATCCACTCATTATGGTGAGGAGGCTGGCGTTGCTCCTCTGAGAATCAAACTGTGTGCTGGGTGACCTTCTCTTGGCTTTGGGCTGCCATCCAACTGCACAGCTCTGTGGGCAGGCCAACCTGGCAACGCTACAGCCATAGCATGACTAATGAGACTGATTCAGACAGAGAAGGAGAGAGATACCATCCTCTGTGTCTTCATTTGCCTGTTGCTTTATCTTCCTGTTTCCCGCATTTTCTTCCTCTTCTGTTTGTGCGACTGAGCGGTCTTATTTGCACAATGGTGTAAATAAACCATAGATTAGGACGGATGATAAGAGTGTCAGCATGCGTGCACGTGAGTCCGTGCTGTCTGGTGGATACCAGTTAAAAGATATTCAGCAGGAGAAGACTTTCTCTCTCTCCTGCCTCTGTTTGCCTTTTCTCTGTGCCTAATGGTGTTTATTAATATTTATCACTGTTGATCACTGCTGCCCAGGATTATAGCCTATTTCTCTCACGTTTCCTATTCTGTCTTTCAGGCAGCTTGTGATAGAGTGTTTCTGTCCATTTATGTTTGCTCACTGCTTCATTTTCCCTCTATCTCATCATTGCATCTTTAGTCTCATTACTGTCTGGTCTCAGCAGATAGATCACCCAGATTGCATCATTCTTTGAGCCCACAGGGTGAGAAATATCAAGCCTTTAATGGCTGCACATATGTCATGAATGCTGATATTTCTGTAGTTTCTAAGGAGGAATACAGTTTATATCATTAGAAAAGCACATCATCTTGTTGATTACACGTAACCCAAGCAGTGGTTCTCAAACTGTTCATTGTTTACTACTATCACTTTATTATTACAGCTCCAAAATATGAAATTGCACATTTTATATTATTTTTAAGCATTTTACAGAATAATAGTTAGAAGTTTTACAATACATTTTCCCATTTTGTTAAAATTTTGTTGGAATTAGAGGGTGGGGGGATTGCAAAGTCAACTTTCTTGTAACATATTGTAAATATTTGAGTTAATCTTTAATGATAACGGGACACTAAGCTCATTGGTACAAAAGTGCCTGCTCCTGGGACAAATTTATTAGATCTTGCAGTATTTGGACACAATGGTATTTGAAACTACTATAAAAAAAAGAGCCAAGATGTTCTCAACCAAGTTCTAAACTTACACGAATGAATGCAAGTTACTGGAATGTCCCTGAAACAATTTGCATTATAATAAACATTAAAGCTTAAACGTTTGTAATTGAGGAAAAACATTTGAAAAACACTTTATTTATTGCTTAAAACACCCAAATTGTGAAAATGTTATGTTGCTACAAGTTTTTTTTTTTTTTGTAATGTTCATATACAGTACAGTACATTATATACAGTACATACGTACAGTATATAATGTACACAGATTACAAGACTGGAGTAAAAACACCTATGGCAGAGTTTGGTAAGGCCCTAGACCTGGGGTGTCTGTCAAACTCATTTTAGTGCAGCGGCCAAAGTACAGAGCAGTTTGATCTCAAGTGGCCCACAGATTTTATGCAGGAAAAATAGTAATTTCAACGTTTTTCCAATCTAGTTTATATTTCTACGTGTCGTATAATACTACATATACAGTATGTGACAGATATCAGTCCCAACAGGATCTTCATTTTACATTTTCTTGATTTTGTGACCAATGTCTAATTAATTAAGGGCAATATTATGTAATAATGTGAAGAAATGTTTTTCAACTGTTAAACGTTAAAATGACTGTTAAGTTTCATTCATACAATGGCTTGCCATAAGTTTGACACTGTTGCCCGGCCTAGACCAACCATAGGAAGTCACTGGAACTGACACTGACACACTGAAGTCCCACTGGCCACTTGCGGCCCTTTGTCTACATTTCTGCATATTCAAAATGCAGTGAAAATTATGACAGAAAAACCAACAAAATGGACTCACAAAATGACAAAGAAAACACACGATGTTTTTTCACACAAACTGCTCGTTTCATGTAAATCTGTCCTTACATAGTGACAGACCGCACCTTTAAAGTCCCAGAACGAAGCTAAGAAAAGTCGGCCAGCAGCTACTAGACAGAAACCATAGCAGCCTGAGACTCCGCCTACCCTACCAGCCCTTTTTGACCGGCAAAGCAAATATGCAGCCAAGTCACCAGAAGCACAAAAAAATAAACAGGGCTTTAGCCGAATACTTGAGCATACTCATTTTTGAGCCCATTTAAATACCTTTACTATGATCAGAACAGTTGTTTTAAAATTTGACACATTGTTCTTAAAAATGTTTAATAGTTAGTATTTGTTTTGCACTATGTACATAAAAAACATGATTTAAGTTTTTAAGAATTTAGAGGTGCTGCTAAATTTTTGTTATACTTTCTCAAAAAAGTGTAAATGTTGCATTACATTTCACTTAATTTGAAGATACTTTGTATGCTGTTCATAGTTTGTATTCTCAACTTTATTAAAGGAAATTATTTTGTCTTTTTTTTTTTTTTTTGCCCCGTGGTATCGAAAATGGTATCGAGTAGTGAGTTTTTTTCTGATTATTAGTATTATAAGCTTGAAATCCTAGTATCGTGACAACCCTAGTTAAGAAACACCTTTCAGCTGCTTCATATTCCACCTACTGACACTGTTTCTGGAAAGGCCGGTGAAATATCTCCTAAAACAGATGGTGTTATATCAGGCCGTAGGTACGTTTTCTCCCATGTTAATAAGGGGGAGAAAAACATTTTTATGATTTAGCAAGAGATTGAGGGCATTGTAAAGATGGATTTTCACACAATGCGGTGATAAATATACACACAGGGCGGAAGTGAATTGCTGTCTAAGGCTGTCTAAGATGCAGCCCAATCGGGGGTTATTTTTTGATGAGCTGTACTTCTTCTTCTCCCTCTTTGGAGACGTTTGGATGCATGACACAGCAAAATAGGACACACCTCCAGTCATTTTAATGACTTCAGCTATAATGCTTCCTTGTATGTTTTGTCTTTTGTTACTTTCCAAGCTGGGTGGTGCCCACCCTGCTGTGAATTTATCGCATAGTTGTTAATTATTCTAACTGTGTGTGTGCGCTTGCGTGTGTGTTTTTAGCTTGCAACTTGTTATGTTGTTGTGTAATTATCCACAAATGGATGCTTGCAAATCGTTTTTTTCCCCAATAACCTCTGCATATATACGGATCAACATATCAAATGCATACAGATAATATTTACACTTTTTTTTTGTCCCACAGCACTGATCAAAAAGCCAAACTGCTTTCTTTTTTTGCCATCAGTATCATCACGAACTAAAGGCTCCACAGCACAGGCACAAATTGCTGACCTGCAGCATCCAAGGAACAGTGTGATTATTTATTAATAAGCAATTTAGGTTTTATTCTTGTGAGGTTACAAAAAAAAACAAAACAAAACAAAAAAAACATGTATTTTGGAGCCTGCATTGCTTATCCCATATTTGTTGTTCTATTTATTTTTGCATGTGCACGTGGGAATGCAATAATTTGTGTTTCTGTATAGTATAATTCATGTTTTTTGGATCCTAATTGAGTGATGGCCGATATTTCTTCCTCTCTCACCTTAAAAATGTCATTTTAGCAACGCTTTCCCACAACAAAAAAGTATGCTAGCTAAGCTAATGAGCACATTAGAAAATGTTAAAAAAAAAATGCTAATTGTCTGTTGATGGGAAAACACGGGACTCAAAAAGAGTGTTTTGGTGTTTTACATGTGTGCATTACATTTTGAATTATTAATAAATATAAATCAAAATTTTTATACAGACATCTAATGCTTCCTGTGTAGTAAAGTGTTCTTGTTATTTGTTACTCTTCACCTTATCTTCTAGAAATATAGTTTCCGAGGTAACAGAAAGTAAAAGGCATCAATAAAAAGTTGTTTCATGATTTCATGCATGTATAAAAAGTTATATCTAAATTACATTGATGGCTAGGACTGTCCAAATTCTAATCATACATATTTTAACAACTGATGTAACTTTATGTAGATAAATTTATACATTTTGTGACCAAATCATAATGCTCAAATGCACATAACAAATGTAGACTTTGTACATACAGTAGTCCCTTGTTTATCGTGGGGGTTACGTTTTCGAAATAACCCGCAATAGGCGAAATCTGCGAAGTAGTTAGCTTTATTTTTTATCAATTATTATACATGTTTTAAGGCTGTAAAACCCCTCCCCACATACTTTATACACTTTTCTTAGACAGATGTCGACATTGTGGGTTTTGTCGGGGAGAAAACTTGCAAACATACAGCATTTCAGAGTGCGCAGGATAAAAAAAATGTCCCAGATTTGCTTCATATGCACGTTTGTAGCAAAGCCCCGCCCACCAGCGACACATCCAACTCGGTGAGTTTCACTGCCTGCTGAAGTGAGGAGCTGCGCTCCTTTTTCTCCTCTCATAAACATAAACCACCAGTAAAAAAAAGCCGGTGTGATTAGCGGCTAATGCTATCCTAGCTCAGTGCAGACTTTTAAAGATGAAAACTACAGAGAGAACTTTTACCTGCTACTACCACCTCCTCGCTGATTCTCCTCCACTCCAAATCCTTCCTAGTCCGGTCCTGGTTATAAAGGCCGTGTCATACAGCTCCAGGTGGTCACATAAAGCTTCTACTACATGGTTGAATGGGTGAACAGACCGGTGTCCGTGTTGACGGCCTGACGTCATCGTCAACAAAGACTCTGATTGGCTTTTGTCATGCGAAACAGTAGCAGGAGTTCAATATTTTCAACTCCTGCGAATTTGCCAATATGACAAAAAATTGGGAGCGCGCTCGCACGGCCAACGCTCTTGACGTGCGGATCGGACCGCACCGCAGCACAGGACAGATTTTGCATCTGGGCCACGTCTATCGATTGACTTTGTATGTAATCTGGACGTACGGACATTTCGTGACACATCCGGTGTGAACGCAGTAGCCAATCGGGACGCAGAGCACAATGCGCTTGCATGCAAAATTACACTGTATAAAAAATCTGCGAAACACAGAGGCCGCGAAAGGTGAACCGCATTATAGTGAGGGACAACTGTAAACAATATTTAGTATTTACTTTCATTAATAAAGGGAACTTGAACTTTTTATCTCACATCTTCCCAGCATTATAGTCAATGGTACAGTATAGAGTTACAATAAGATTGTATGGATGCAGTTTTTGGTATCCATCATTATGTAGCCTAGGCTCAGAAATCATATTGAGATATGCAATAATTAGATTATGCTTGTCAGTAAAGGTTCTAGCCCAGATTACACAGATTATCCTCTGCCTGTGCTCAGATGGAATTAAAGCAGAGCATCATCTGGTTTTCATCGCATTGAAAGTAGATTTTAACGATACTGCAGATGTTGTGTTTGCCCACATTGGGTGAATGGGGGTGAAGAGGAGCAGATGTGACCACCCAGAGAATAATTATAGTAGCTCTCTCTATCCGTAGCCTTGATGTCTTGATATTGAAGCTAGCCATTTTATTTTGAAAGTCAAATTTGTGTTTTATGTTTTGTCACGATTGCGCACAATGACTGTAATCTACCACTTACATTGTCGATAATTAATGAAAAGTATATTTTCACTTTTAGTTAAGAGAATGCTCACTACAAATACATTGGGTTCATTCGACTGATAAAGTTAATGTCCCGAAAGCTGTTGTATACATTATAATTTTTTTTTTTTTTTTTGTTGTCTTTTTCATTGATTTAGTTTTTTGCCTTGCTGTGTAAACAAACCACAAACTAAATAATAACATCAATGGGACAATACAGATTATAGAAATGTTAGATACAACATTTAACAACCCCACAACCAAGAAGACAAATTATGCCGTAAAGCGAACCGAACACCAGTACGTTTAATTTCATGCATTCACCCATGTAATTAATGCTGATTAGCAGCTGTTGATATGGTCTGCCTCAGGTGTCGCTTGTCATTTTGATGACTTAAAGCCTTTCGTTAACATCACACTTGCTATTAGCTGCAACTTTTAAAGTTACACATTGCTGCACGCAAACAACGTTTTTTCAAATGACTTCAAAAATAGTGAAATGTGAATCAAATGTGAAGCTACAAAGAAGTGTTTTTAGCTTGACATTCTTTAGTGTTGCGCTGTTACATAACATAATAATTGAAGTTAGAGTTGTGCTATACAGTAACTGCTGATGACAAACTTCTTATCCTTAAACATTATTTCATGTTTTTAGTTGGAGTGCACCCATTTTTTTAAAACCCTGACCGGCCCATCCCGATTTTTTTCATAAATAACAGCTTACACCTTGAATCTTTTGTAAAACATTGAACAAAACCTGTGAAACAATACAAACATGTTGTTTTAATAACTAGCATATGAGGTCATTATCTCAAATATAAATTAAAAGTTTAGAACATTACTGTCCAAAATACTAAATTATTATTATCAGTTCGTTTAGTCTGTCATTTTTCACATTTTAAAAATGAAATAAACGTATCCAACAGGCTACACTGTTTGGAGCTCTTTGACTAAAATAAAGTGCATGCACAGCAGTATTTTGGTTTTACAAATAAAAAAAAATCACAGGGTTTGGGGTACATGATATAATAATAATCTACAGGACAAAGTAACAAAATATCTTTAAACTACCAATAAAGTGTCCTGAGTTTTAAGTTTTCTTCTAGTATGAAAAAAAAAAAAGTCCAAATACAGCAGCTTTGTGGATATTTAAATGTAAAAATATTATTCTAAAAATAACTTTCAAAAGCTAAAAGTCAAACATTCTAGAGAAATAATAAAGTGCAGCATATGTTACATTTTCATAAGTCAAAGGGTAATGATAGAATGAACATTAATTTGTACATTATTTTTCTTCATATCCAAAGCCTTGAACTCCATCGTTTTCCTTGTAGCAGCTTTGCTCTTTTCACTGATAAGCACTCTCAGCGGACCTCTGTTTACCGCTAGCTGTAGCTTTAGCATTAGCTTGATTACTAGCTTCAAATGCTGCATACTGAGCGGTGTGGTGGTTTCTTAAATAGAAAATGAGGCAGCATTTTGTTTGCAGCTCCACCAAGGCCTATTTCCGCGTTGCGGGAATTACAAATTGTGATCCTTTGCTCTCTTTTTTTTTTGTGTGTGTAAAACTGCCGACATGCTAAGCTAATCATGCTGTGTAGTAGAGGCATGCGCAGCACACACATGCACACATGAGCTGGTGGGCGGGCCTGTCAGTCAGCTCACTTTAAGATTTTTGCGGTTTCATATGCAACCAAAATCAGGGAAATGGTTTTTTTGGTAAGCATTTTAATAAAGACATGTTTGTTTTAACTGATTTCTTGGATGATTGGAACTAATCCTAGCCATGTCTCTATGCTAGCTGCTAAGGTATGCTAGGAAGATATCGTGGTAAAAAAAAAAAAAAAAAAAAAAAAAAAAAAAAAAAAAATCCTGAAAAAGAATATTGAATATCTCATCATCTCATCATTAAAGCAAATTAATAGTTGTTAATCTTATAAATAACAGCTTCTAAATAAAGATAAAAGCTGTTTAATAGTTTTGATAACTTTAAAACTGAACTCCAAAAAAAAAACTGTCGGTTAGCAATGTGTACAAGGAATTTTTAGGGCTATTTTTGAGCAGTTAGTAAAAAAAAATAAAAAATAAAACATTAACATATCGACTTCCTTAAAGTTTCGAAAGAAAAACTGTACTTATATATGCTCCACAAACGGCATAAGTACTTAAACGCTTTTCAAACACTGAGTTTAGCTGACCCTTAATGGAAGTTTTTATGTTGTACGCCACATTTGCAACCACTTATAACAGTATGAAACTAATAGGAGTGTGATACTAGTTCATGACTACTACCCACGTTCTCTTGTCGTTAAAATGGTGTAAGTGTGAAATTGAAACTCTGACACCCTGGAGATGTCTTTACTTTACATGGACAAAAAGAAATCAGCAGGACCAAAGCTTCCAGCAAAAATTGCAAACTGTGTAAAAGGTGACACCAGATTAAAGCCTTATGTGTGTATATATAGTCCTCATAGCTGTTGGCTCCTGTCCCACCGTGGCACAAACATACGATACGTTAAACTGATTATTTAGCGTTACAGCCTTTCTACCAACAGTATGTTTGCTATGTTCTCGCTCTAAACAAAGATGTCAATGTGGGATTATTTGAGGACAATTACAGCAATTGAATGAGCCACACCTTTTGGTATTTAATTTGCATGTGGAACTTTAAATAGTTTGCTTACAATCACAAGTCAACCTTCTGCTTTAAACTCTGCAATTAAACTAATTGTCCCCAAATAGTGTTTCAGGGTGTTTTAGAATACATTGAGTGTGACGAATATTAAAGCTAATGAGGCATCCTGCATTCATGGATTCTGCCCTAAAGTATAGAGAAAGGGAATAAGACGAACATTTTGGAGTAATATTTAAACAGCTAATTAACCGCTAGGTCTTGACAGTTTTTTTATTATACATCTAATAATCTGTGCTTTATTTATCATCATTTTTCAGCAAATACTGACAATCTGGACTGTAGAAAAGAGCAACCGATTACATTAAAGCTTCTCATAGATATTACTTACTCTCTAGTTCGACAATCACAGGAATTAGCTAAGCTGGCAGGTCCCATTAGCTTTGCTTGTCAATTTATGTATAAAGAGTTCTTGTGGAATCAAGGTTAGCAGAGCAGGAGAGGAGAGATATGTGCCAAATAAGATGAAAAACAAGTACAGTAGTATGTTCACCGTGTTCATTGATATCAACAAATACTTACAGTATGTTGATAAGAGATGCTTCATTGGGGCGACCATGGATCTGTAGTAGATGGGTCATCTTTTGATTAAGAGATTGGTGGCAGCTTTATCACATGTATTCAAAATGTTGGTTGTTGGCAACTGGGATGGAAATGCCTCAAGAAGACCTTGATGCAGAATCACAAACTAGAAATGTTTAGGCGCCGCCACTCACTCCACTGTAGGGCTTCTCTTTCACTTTGTATGTTTAGGCCTCTAAATAATTCTAACGGCTATGGACCGTACTGCACTAAGTGCTTTAAATACACAAAAACACATCTACTCCTACACTTAATGTCTGGAAAAAAGAACCAAAAAACGTCTACAGTAGTACGAAGACATGATGAAAGTTTTTGAGCTACATAAAAACACATTTGTTTTAGAAAGTTTACAAAAAATCCAGAAAAGCTTGAATATAGCATAATATTCTTTATTCATATTGCACATTATGTTAGCACTCAGTGATGAAAATAAAAAAACCCAATTTTGTTGTTTAGGCTCATTTATTGTATTCATTGATTCAGTCATGTACCAAAAATCATTTAAATTGGAAAAACGCTGCTTCTCGTGTCAAATGTTGTTATGCAATTAATTTAGATTAATTAATTACAAAGTATCTAATTAATTAGATTTTTTTTTTTTCCTTATCAAAACATTTAATCCTGCACAAATGACCATTGTTTGGAATATAATGCTTGGAATGTCTGAAAGTCTTTGTCCGTCTGTTTGACTGTCTGAATATACTTGAACTTGAAACCAACACTGCTCATTTGTAACACTCATTAGCAACTAGAAATGGCAACCTATTCTTCTGCCACTTTTAGCACGTTGTTCTTTTTCTTTTTCTTTTTTCTCCCATCAACTGAAATAATGTCTTCTTTTGTTGTGTCCTTTCCACAAAGCTCAGGTTGGAGGCGTGAATGGTCCATGAGTTCTGACTGAGTATGTATTGTTGCGGCCAAAAAGAACTTCATGTTCCTACCACCTTGAACTTGCAAGTTCTCTGTTCCGATGAAGTATGTAGAGGCCATCTGTGATTGTGTTAAAATCATGTGAGTGTTTTAGAAAAAGTAATTTGTGTCTTATTGTTGCACTTTGATTACATGATTATACTGTTGTACTAAAAGTGTGTGTGCAGGTCGATGCTCATTACTAGGCCACTCTCACACACAATTATACGATAAGCCACAGGTTGTGCTCAAAACAATGTGGTGTGTAGCTGTCACCAGTACCACTAATCTACTCCACCTAACGCCTAGATCAGACATGTGAAACTGGCGGCCTGGGGGCCTCATGAAGCCCTCTATCTGCTTTTATGTAGCCATCAAAACAAAACCCCAAAAATTGTACCTCAAGTTGAAAGCAATATGAAGCCCAACATAATACAAATACTTTCAAAAACACACAAAATGACAGCACAATGTAGAAAATGACATCAAAAATGTACAAAATGACAACGGAGATACACAAAGCAACCATTTAAACACACAAAAATGTCTACAAAAACACACAAGTATACAAAATGACTCCAAATACAGAAAATGACAGAAAAACAAAAAATGGCTAAAACTCACAAAACAACAAGATTACAGAAAAAACCAACAAATGAAGACAAACCTATTTTTTTTCTTCCCTTTTTTCCTGTATAAATGCTCAGAATAGTCAATATTCTAAATGCTGACAAAAATATTCCCAGTGTGGCCCTAGGATCATTTAAAATTACATTTTTGAGGCTCCCGCTGTGATAAAAGTTGCCCGTCTCTACCCTATATTCTCCATAATATACACAATTCAAACTTTTTTCGGTCTCATCTTTCTTCAAAAACGCACACACGCGCACACACACATAAAGACGCGCACATGCACAGTCTCATTATTAGGCAATTAGACAGCAGATATTGTCTCAATGGGAGCCCAAAGGGAATCCATTACTCCACCCGTCTTTCAGTGAAAAGAGAAAAACAATAATATTGACAAATCCAGGATGCAGATTATGTTTTGTAGGGTTTGTAACTTGTTCGATTCCTGTTCCAAACATCACGGTTGATTGTTGTTTTCTTGTCATACTTTAAAGTAAACAGAGGATCCACATAGGCTTATTTAAGTGATTTTTTTTTTACTCTGTAATTTTTGTTATTCTTTGCATCAGACATTGTGTGTCTCAGTGGGTCAAGTCTCACTTCAACAATATCTTTTACACATGGGGAAAATAGGACAAGCTACAATGAACAAACACACACACACACACACACTAGCAGTGGCTCACACTCACACATTTGCTGATTCTCTGTGGGATTGGAGCTATGTGTTTATGCCAGAGTTGGATGAGATGAGGAGATGCTTGAGGCATTTGGCCCTCTGGAGAGCATGTTGACAACATTCTCACTCTCTCACCCCCTCCTTGTCTGTTTACCTCAAACCATGTCTCCAACTCTCTAATTCAAACTCTTCTCCACTCTTCATGGTGGGATAACTAAATTTCTGCGTTTTTGTAGATGTAAATGCTTTTATCGTCAATAAAAAAAAAACTAAAATGTGCTTTTCCTGCAAATGTTGTGTCTGATCCAAAACAGTTTTAAAGAAGAAAAACTACCAAGAGCCGTGTTTCAGACAAAAGCAATGATATCCGGACCTGTGTGGAATTGATTTGCACTCACTTATGCCTCACACAGGCTCTAATATACAGTCTGGTTGCAGCATGATGTTTCAGTGCCATTGGGAAAAGCTTGGTGTATAATAAATAGAGCTTTGACCTATTACCTATGACCTATTACAATCAGAACACACAATATTAGAACAATAAGAGACACTCATTCAGCAGGTGGTGATGCAACAGGAAAGGGATTATTTTCTTATTATGTGTGGAGAGCTACCTTTTACTCAACTCAACTCAACTGAACTTTATTTATATAGGTCAATTTACAACAAAGTCATCTCAGAGCACTTTAACAAAATATGAAGCCCATAGTAAGAAAAAGAACCCAACAAGATCCACATGAACAACCATTTAGTGACAGTGGGAAGAAAAAACTCCTCCTTTTTTATAGGAAGAAATCTCCAGCGTAACCAGGTTCAGAGGTGGCAGCCATCTGCTTTGACTGGTTGCGGTTAGTGAACAGAAGGACAAACAGAATAAGATAGAAGGATAGTCCATACGAGTGTCCCAGACTATTTGAGCCGCGAACCATTGATCAGTCCATCCAAGTGTTCCAGACTAGTTGAGCTGTGAACCATCGAACAGGAACCGCCAAACTCCTGCATCAAGACACCTGAAACAGAAAAGAGAGTCCTCGGAAGGCGAGGAGAAGGCACAGACTGCAGGAAAAACATGATACACTCATTCCTAGTGGTTAGGTTCATTTTCTGCATCCTCCATGCTCTGAAATGCTACCACGACAGACAAGGTTTCATCTTGTACTGGCCGCATGTAGTGTTCTCAGCAATCACTACAGAGGGGACCTTGTCCGCTTTAAATTATCACAATTATAAGGTGTACGCTTTAGTAAATAAGTAGGTTTTGAGTTTACTTTTAAAGGTGGAGAGAGTAGCAGTCTTCCATACTAAGACTGGGAGCAGGTTCCAAAGGTCAGGAGCCTGGTAGCTGAATTCTCTGCCTACTGTTCTACTTATAGACACTTTAGGATCTTCAAGAAGACCAGCAAACTGAGAGTGGAGTGATCTGCTTGGACGATAGGGCACTAACAGGTCTCTAAGATACACAGGAGCTTGATTATGTAGAGCTTTGTAGGCTAACAGGAGGATTTTAAACTCTATTCTAGATTTTACAGGAAGCCAATACTGGAGAAATATGCTCTCTCCTGTTCGTACCTGTTAGTATTCTAGCTGCAGCATTCTGAATTAACTGGAGACTTGACTTTTTAGTGAGTTACTGGGACATCCTGACAGTAGGGAGTTACAATAATCTAATCTAGATGTGACAAATGCACTGATTTGTTTTTCAGCATCACTCTGGGCCAAGATATTCCTGATTTACCCAATAACTGAAAAGTACACATTAGGTTTTTGTAACTTAAGATGATTTATTTTATCAGTAAGTATAAGCACTAAACTTTGGGTACCAAATCAACCCCTTTGATATAAAAACACAAGATGGTTTTTTTTCCCCCTTTGCCTAGGCAAATGCCAGAGACCCACCTGCTATTATGCATGGAGTTTGATTTAGATAATGAAAACATGAAGTGTCGGATGCAACAAATTGTTTTGTCATGTTTTAATAATACATCATTGTGCTTTGGATTTTAAAAATGTCCCAAGTAAATTGTTCTCTTGATGTTGATTTCACAGCAAAAGGCAGGGGAGTGCTACTTGGCATTGCAAGAATATACATAGCATATACAGTAGTATGTATATGTGCTTTTGGTTTGGTCCTTTTTGTCTAGTTTTCAATCCAGTTGTTCAATCAAACTTTTGAGTTTAGTCCCTCGTCATGGTCATCTAAATGAAATACATGAGAAGGCATTTATTTAACATTAAAGGGGGGGTATCATGTTTTTTTCAGGCACAGTACCATTCTCTAGCATACTCAAATAACTATGCTACCCAATTTTTTTGGGGAAAATGCAGCAAAAAAAAAAATAGAAATTTCCCTATGTAGCACACGGTTCATGACGCTTCGATTTCACCTCTATCTCTTTAAGAAACTCCGTGCTTGTCTGATGCGCCCATGAACACGCCCCCTTCAGTACTCATACAAACACAAATGGTTGTTGTTTACATCTGTTTTTTGTGCACTGTATTTGGCTACTTTCTACATTTTTGAATGGTTATGGAAGTGAGGAATGCTAATGCACAATCAGAGGAGAAGTGATCTCTCCTCAGTCACTGGTTACCCGTGCTGCTTCTAGCTCTGAAAAAGTAGTCCATCTTCAGAGCCAGCAAAATGCTGCTGCCAGACTTGACCGGTGCTCCCAGAACATCCCACATTACCCCCGTTCTTGCTACTCTGCACTGGCTTCCAGTCAAGTTTCGCATAGAATATTAAATCTTAGTTCATACTTTCTGAGCGTTACATGGCCAGGCCCCCTCAATATATCTCGGACTTGTTGTACCAGACCAGGGTCTCCTAAAAATTCCAAAAACTAAATTTAAAACATGAAGAGACCTGGCGTTCCAGGCTGTGGCCCGCAGACTCTGGAATAACCTGCACCTGTTGTATTCATTTATCCACAGCTCTGTACAGCACTTTGTGATTTCATCTGCAAAAAGCACTTTATACATTACTTACTTACTTACTTACTTACTCTTTACAAGTAGGGATCACATTGTTTTTATTGTCAGTGTACTTATTAATCCACTTTAAAATAAGCTCTTGTTTTAAAGCAGTCATCTAAAAAGTGCCTGGAACAAACGTAGCATATCTTTGTGGGATGAGGGCCGCTTCCAAATATGAACTCCAATGAATTGTTTTATCCAAAAGAGGGCCGTTTTCTTCGCATCCAAAAATACATTTTCTCGCTGAAGGCATTTTTAAAAAGTAAAGCCAGGCAGCTACTATGATGAGCAGAGTAGACAAATCAACACGCAGTTATCTCTCAGCTGTTTGCTGTGATTGCAGCTGTTTTGACGGAGCTGGAAGCGGGGGAGGGGTGAAAGTTTTTTACGTTTTTATTTTATCTATTTTTATTTTAATGCGTACATTGAGTACAGAGAACATAAGCCATGGGTTTCTTACAAAAATATTTAAAATAAGTCAATTAAAAACTAAATATGCAGAGGCAGGTGCTGTGGGCTGAACTCATGAAGAGAACATAGGAGAGGGGAGGGGCCTCGTCCTCAAGGCGGAGCCTCGTCCCCTCGAGCATAACAGCAGGACAATGGCTGCTAGCAGGAGATTTAAAGATTACAATCTCAGAAACACTGGAGGTAGTTTTTCAGGAGGGAATGACACACTAACATGATATAAAGTTTGAAAAAGTGATTTTTACATGATACTCCCTGTAAGAATGGCCTAGTGTATTTATTTACAGTGGTAAAAGTGCAGCAGTATTTACAGTGCAGGCCTGAATTAAAATAGAAGACATCCAACTTGCAAAAAAAAGGGGAAAAAAGTGAAAACAAATGAAGACGGAGCTCTACACAAAACTCTGTTGCCGCTTTCTACAAACTTTGTTTTACAAGCTGACTGCTCTGATACTGACCACAAGGCTTCCAGACTCCTCTTATATAGTACTGAGGGGGAGGTTTAACAAACAAAGCACATGGAGCAATGGGTGACAAACACTTTTTTTTAACTACTAGTCATGCATTTGTTTTTAGATTAAAACCTTACAAACAGTTTAGAGGGCACGGGATATTCCCTCCCCTTGATTAAAAAAATAAAATAAAAAATCCACTTGGTTAGGATGGCAAGTTGCCCTGTTGTCATCCTTTCTCATTAAATGTAACCAAACTTTCAAGTGTTTTGTGCCGCTTGGGCGCCATGTTTCCTGCTGGCTGCACTACCAAATGATGAGACACGCATGTTGCGTAACTTGCATAAACTACATTATTCAAGCACACTAGAATCGATTGCTGGAATCGTTTGCAAAATGACCAACAATTTCAAGGAATTAAGACACTGGAAACCGGTTCTGAACAAGAACTGGTTTTGGATTCCCTACCTGTATACCTTCGAACTTGTTCAAGTTTTGCTTTGTTTGAAACCACATTATAACCTCTGCTTTTTTTGCTGAAACATTTAGTATTTTCTAGTATTCCTTGCTCTCACCTGGCCCAGTTCTTCACTTTTCACCCTATTGTCAGCTCCTTGCTTAACCCCCTATAAATATCTAACTATGAATCTATCCATCAATCCATCCATCAATCCATCCATCAATCCATCCATCAATCCATCCATCCATTTTCAGACCTGCTTTGTCAGCACACAAAGAAACACATTTGGGGAAAGTTTCCAGAGATAATTAAGATTTATTATCCTTATAGGATTAGATACACACTTATTTGTATTTTTCAATTATAATATGTATTTTGAGCTACGTGTAAAATACATTCCTCGATGTGTGGCTGCTGCGGAATGATAGAGTAAGCAGACTGTAGGAATTACATGTCTACGAGGCACACAACAGCTAGCAGATGTCAGGTCTGTGTGAGGCCGCATTTGTCTGCAGTGAGAAAGCACCGACTGAATGCTCTGCTGTGCCTCAATCTGAGCTGTTGAGTCTATGGTAATGATGCAAGTCAAGCTAAACATAACAAACCATTAGCGTTCTCAGCATGCTGACAACAGAGCTGGGAAGATGGCAATCTGACTTGAGGTTGACAGACAGTGGGAATGCAGATTAGTTTGCCAGTACGATAAGTTGGATGGTGCTATCAGGATTCACTGTTGCAGTCAGTTTCTGTGTAGTTTAACTTTAACTCTATGGCTTGTGGTTCATGTAATGGATGGCTAATGTGGGTGCTTTGTTCTTTGGTACTGATTAATGTCAATGTCCAAGAGCAGACCTTTTAACATCAGTCTTTAGGTCATGAGATTGATATAAGTGGCCAAAAAAAGCTTCCTCAGATGGTTTGCTGGTTCATCCTTCCAGGAGAATAGAGGGAGTTGCAGCTCAGGAGCCCCTTTAAATGTTTTCAGGTATCAGGATAGCATGTTCATATTTCCTTTAGAGGTTAGCTCTAAGAGTAACTAATCCCCAAAACCACTTTTTTCTGCTGAATAAAAAATGTATTTGGGTATGAAGTAGTGCTATTGATTGATTCTGGTCCAGATCTCAACATTTTAGTCAAAGTATTTCAGTTTGGCATAATTTGAGTGACTGCCCTCTATGGGTTGAATCCCGGCTATTACACTTGATTTTTGCTATTGGCTGGGAACAAGATCATGGGATGTTTTGGGACCATTTTGCGTCACAAACAAGCACCGTTAGCCCTGCCCCTTTTATAAAAACTAGCGCCTGTGTGCCCTGCAATCTGTGGTGAGTAGGTTGGATTGAGAGAAGAGTGAATAGTTCATTGGAGATTTTATAGTATAGACTGGACGTGTCTTATCTGCTCCAGGAGCCCCACCCATAATCAAGGCATTTTTTATTTTTTTTTATTTTTTCTCCTAGTGGCAGGTTGGGAAATAACAGGGGTTCAGTTACTCTTTAAGGTCAACCCAACTAGATATGTACAGATGTCATGGCAAATCTAAAATGGACATTAACTATTCCTGAGTGCATAATAATCCTTGAAATAAGCTCTGATAACACAGTCCGTTACCACAGACATAATAGTAGCTTTGACTAGGCTTTACACAATCAGGATTTTTGGGCCGATCACCGATCCGATCATATGAATTCAGGTTGTTTTCTTTCGGTACCGACAGAATTCCTTTGGGACTACTTGATACAGATTCACAGAAAATTAAACAGTACCATATTTCGGGATGTAAACGCAGCCTTGTGAGTGTGAGGGAATGGAAGAGTTGAATAATTTCCATGCAGGACCTAAACATAACGTTTGTTGTCAGAGTGTGCGTGGCCCTTTATCTGCTCGACAAGTGTACGGAGTGAGGCAGCGTGTGTGAGGATAGCTTCGGCCCTCGAAGCAAAGTTAGACTCCCCTGTGACTTCCGAACGCAGTCTGAAGACGAGACACAGGAAAGGTTAACATAATGCACGCACAAGAGCGTCATGGCTCCGCGTTGCAAACCGAGCACTTGCAGGTGAACCATTTAAGTTAGTCCCTGAATAACAGTGGTTTCGACTACAAGAGAGTTGGAGATTAAGCTGTGGAGGAAGAACACAATTTAACTACGTGAAGCCTCCATTAGCATTAGCATTGGGAGCAAATACATATTTCCTGACTGTGGCATCGCAAAACCGGTTGTTGTTTATAGTCCGTATTCACAGGTGTACAGCGGAGGTGAAGCGCACACACATGCAAGCACACACATGCACGCACACACACGCATGCTTCTGTGTCCACCATCACCCTGAAATGGACAGTCGTCTCGGATATGAAAGCGAAAGTAAAGGGGAGCGCATCGCTCCGCTAAACAAAACAAGCGCGGACACACATACAAACGCACACACATACGAACACAGACACAGACACTAACAGTATACGCTGCCCGCGCTTTCAAAGCCAGTAGACTGGGGAAGAAGTCCGGCACTCAGCCGCTGCGCTCCAACCGAGAGACATTTTTGCCGTTCGCTCATAGGTTTTCACCTTTTTTAGCTGTGTCACGTAAAGTAGACAACTCTTAGGTGTAAATGAGACAGATAAAACAATGCAATGGGAGCATCTACAGAAAGCTTCATGACAACAATGATGTCATGGATTGGATCAGCGAATTAAGACATTACAGCCAATCACATTATTTCCATAAAATGCGAAATATCGGCCGATCCGATATAGCCGATCAGATCAGTGTCCGATTGGATTTTATCCATTAATGAAGCAGTTTTGTGGTGAAAAGGCAACATTAGCAGTTTTGTAAATACATGTGTTTATGTTCCAAAGAAAGTTGGACAAAAAAACAGCTTCCAATGTAATATTTCAAGGAGAGAATCATTGCAACAATTGCATTGAAAGGTGGAACATTGCTTTTAGTGGTGAAGACAGTGTTCATAGGGTTAAAGGAAAAAGCCAAGGCTGAAGTCGAGGATACGACTGCTGAGGAGAAAGTGGGACTGGATGTGAAGTGAATGAAGTTATCTTTATCTTTATCAGATAAAGTAAAGGAAACTGTGGCAGGGACCCAAGACCATGGTTCATCCTCTGAGCCTTGACCATCTGTCCGTTCTGTCCTTTTCTTCATCCTTTTTCCATCCTCTGCTGCCAATGACCCATTCACCACCTTTTTCTTTCTTGACTTTAGTTCTTATTTTCATTTTCCTTCGTTCAATCTGCATACATGCATCACCCTCCTCTGCTGTGCTTCTCTTTTTTCTTCTTAAACGATTTAGAGAACTGTCAGAAAATCACTTTCTAAACACTTTTCTGTGTGCCACACAAAGCCCTTACATTTTCATTTTGCTCATTTAAGTTGAACCTTGCTAAATTTATTGATGTCTTAGAATTTTGTTAAAGGCACTCAAAGTCTTGTCTCAGACACATACACACACACACACACGCACACACACACGCACGTTCGCTGACTGATTTGCTGTTTCAGAGGCCAAAGTGATTGATTTGTCTCATTGGAGACGATGTGTCTTTTAATGAACAAGAGAGAGCTGGCATGTTAATTTGTGCAGAGTGGGAGGCTTAACCATGCTTTGCATATTATGTCTAAGCCTTGTTTGTGGTGCTTATAAGTTTAAGTTTATAAGTTTTTTTTTTTTTTATTGCAAAGTCCTGGTGCGATTATGTGTACTATGTCATGATATTATTCTATTTTGGTTTGTAGTTTAAAGCCTTGCGTACCCTGCTCTGTTGGATCATAATGTAGAGGTCACCTCAGAGTCTGCATCAACTGCAATGGCAACAACATGGAATCATCTCATTGCTGAGTATACAACCCAAACCAAATCAAGGTGATAAAATCATCCGCTGTTTCCCGCCCTTTCGGTCCAGAACTATAAGAAAGTGATGACACAACGGCAGAGGTGAAAGTAATAGATTACAAGTACTCATGTTACTGTCATTGAGTTGCTTTTATGGGTACCTTTACTTTTTTGAGTATATTTCTAAATCAGTTTTTTACTTGTACTTAAGTACATTTTAAGTAAAGTAATTTGTTACATTTTTACACCCAACCATTACTGAGCACATTATTAACATTTTGTTTTAAAATTATCGACAGGCATTTTGCACTACAGTATACAAAAAATTAAGTGACCAAACAACAATCAAATGCATCACATCATAGCCGTCCAACCAAAAATAAACGTAATGCATGGCGTCAAAACAGCATTGAATACCAGTTATTTTGTTTATAAAATTTGCTATACTTAAAGCTTTTTAATGTTTTTTTTTATTTTTAATTAAATTCAGTGGTGTTATTCTATTTTAAAAATAATTCTAACTGCTCGTGTTGTATTCCGCTTTGGATAAAAGCATCTACTAAATGAAGGTGTAGAAATGTGCATCGTTGTGAAAGCAACATAAACGTTCAATGGCTTGCATTACTGGTTGATTTACCCAACAATTGCATTCCAACACCCTTTTTTTGGAAAAACTTTTTGCTAAATCTAAGGAAATCTGTTATGTTTTAGACTGCCAAAGGAAATCTCGTCCAACCAATCCCACCTGTGCTGGGCTGTGGAGATCTGCTGGAATCGAATTACTTGTCGTCTCATCCTGGACAGGGCTCGTCTTTCTGCTTGATTACGTCATTTTATATTTTCATAAATTCAGATTTTTACCGTTTTCTCAGTGGGAGGCAGAAATGCAGATGCTGTCCATTACTTGTGTTACAAATCTAAGCGTCAGACAAAACCTTCCCATGCATGTAAGGCTATTTTATGCCTTTAATGACATGTCTATTACACACTCCTCTGCACACATGCATGAATCAGCTTTGACTTATCAACATATGAGTAGCAACTCCTCAGAGTCTTTACAAGACATTTTGATTATGATATGCTAATTTGACCTATAATTTATATCCTGCCTGTCCCCTATTCCTGTGTCCTGTTACCACACTGGCCCTTTCCCCTTTTTGAAATTTACACCAGTATTATTTACACACACAAACACATTTAGTATTGGCTTATTTCTTGTTAGAGAGTACATTGCCAAAGCATTAAAGAATCAATATTTCAAACATTAGCAAACAACTGTTCATCCATTGAGACCGTGCTGAGACACTTAATTGCATGGTTTGACATCGTGTTCTATGAAGTAATCAAAGTCGATGCAGCGATGGCAGCGGCTCACAGTGCTGTTGGACTCTGAGCCTGTTCTTAATGAACTGCGGAAATCAATGCCACCCCTTGTGACCATATTTAGTGATGAAATAAGCAAAAAAAAAAAATGTTAACAAAAGGATGGATTTCCCCCACAATTGCAACTAATAATTTTGCTCCTATTCTCACTAAATCTGCTACGACTTGGCTTCGCCCCAACTCCATAAATTGTCTACTAAGTGTCGAGGAGATTGAAATCCTCCACCTTCTTTAAGAATTAATGTTGGTTTAATGAGAAAAGGGATTTAGAAAGTGTTAATGGTTGAGTTAATGGTTTTCTCTCCTTCTGTGCCCTTCTGCTTTGCCTCCATAATGCAGCCGCTTCAGATAGATGATAACTTCTGTGGCCAGGACTTCAACCAGCCCTTAGGGGGCACCACGGCTATCGAAGGAATCCCACTATACGTGGACAAGGATGACGGGATGACTTCTGTGGCGGCATACGACTATCGCGGCCACACGGTGGTCTTCACAGGCACTCGTAGTGGACGTATGAAGAAGGTAGGCCTGCTTGGTGTTTGGAAATCTGATTTACACATGTAGCTTATAGTTGTTTAGTATTGCTTTTGAATTCTTCATGTCATACAGTCAATAAACCCATCACAGTTAACTTTTTTTTTGTTAAGTCCCACTCATTAGTGGCTGGTTACCTTTGATTATGAAGCTAATAGAACTTTAATTAAGTCAATTTTTTTATGGGTAAGACAATCTTGAAAATATTTGAAGCTTTTGTAATATTTACTGTTGCTTTTCTTAATACAGTTATCATATAAAAAGCATTTTGATAACGCTCCTTTTTTTTTAATATAGAATAGCAATTACAATTATGTGCAATGATGGCACACAAAGCAAATATTTAAAGTGTTCTATACCCAGAATACTGCATGATGTGTTTAATTTGTTTGTGGGTTGGCCTTGTTATAGTATATGTGGTACCTGCAATAAGGACTTTATACTGCATCTTTACAAACGCAGGCTTATGTATTGTGTGTCATTGTCCATTTTAATCATTTATCAGCAAAAAAAAACAAAAAACAGTGGGTATTGAAAATGATGCATGGCTATTACTCTGCTGATTCTGTTTTTTGGCTTTACTTTTTCTTAACTGCTATTTTACTGTAATTAAATGCTTGCACATCAATGCATACAGCAGACGTTTTCTCGACATTCAAGTGCTTTAGTGTTTTTCATCTTTTTTGATGATTGGAATTTACAGTAGGAGACGAAGTGCTGAATTGTGTAATCTGTGGTTGAAGCATCAGATTTTCATCACAGTGAATATGTAATTCTTTAAAGTTTGAAAACTCAAGACAGATTGAATCATTGATGAGAGTTTTTAGGTGTGGTGTGATGTTTGTGTCCCGCTTCCTCATTGGCAGTTTAAGTGACGTGGATTAAAGCATTGAATGAAGTAATGTTTATGCTGCTTTTTTGGTTTTGTGCCAATAGGTTGGAATTGGTTTGGAGTTAGTGTGAGTATTCTGATAACACAGACATCGTAATGGATATGTTAGTTGTTAGTTTTTAAACAGGATTTACATCTCCTGTTTCTAAAATCCTTGACTATTGCTGGTGTAGTTTTAAAGACACTGCAAGTACAAAATTCTAGCAGAACCATATATGGACCAAGAACTGAATACTCCCTACATGCCATATTGTTGTAAGGCATTGGTCTTTATATTCTTGGAAAGCTGCAGTCCTACATTAATTTATTTATTGTAATCTCCTTTCTTCAACAAACCTGAATGAATATCCGGCCTATATCACACATTAATCATTAATCTCAGTTATATTAGGTTGACAGCATCCAGCACAGGCAGGACTGTTTTAAATCAGCAGTAACAGTTTTAAAGTTTATGTTGAGAACAGGTTATTTGTTAAAGATTAAGTATTTTTGTTCCCATCATTGATGGTTAGATCATGATTTGGGTCAGAATAAGTGTTGCTGCTCTTGATTATAGTTCTTAGTCTACAGTGTGGTCTCCAAGTGAAACAAACCAAAAACTGTGATAGAAATTTATAATTGCCAAGTCATTGTAATTTAAGAGCAGCCAATGCTTACTGAGGGTTCAAGTGTTACTTGTGTCTAATTCCAATGTATAGAAGAGCTATTGTAGCTTGGATCAATTGAGTGTGGGTGTGATTTATCGCTCTATGTAAATTTTGTTGTGTTTTTAAACATGTTTGTGAATAACTTACAATGTTGCATGTGTTTCTGTGGCTATTAAGGATTTGGGATCTGGAGCCTGTAGAACTGCTATGATGTTCCGATGCAAACCCACAGACACACACTGTTTCTTTACCCGAGTGTTGCTAAGTCAACTGAAACCCAGCCTGATAGTCCTTGCTTCTGACCCCTAGAATCGTGTCTGTGACTGCGTTTGCAGACAGATGATTTGTGTGTGTGTGGGGTGGGAGAGTGTAGGGGTCAGCAGATCCTGGATGATATCCCAATGATCGGAATCCCATTTCCCCCATCTGGCTTGTCTTGGCTGAGCTGGCATGTACTCTGAGGATAATAAAGGAAAAGGGAACTCTGAGGTGGAGGCTGTGTCTTCAAGCAGATCAATTCAGATGCAGGGATGAAACTTAGCTGTGGAGAAAAGAGGAAATGGCTGAACAGAATGATAATAGCTCTATATATATATATATATATATATATATATATATATATATATATATATATATGTATTCTTAGTTAATTATGCCTCTGCTCGGCTGATAAGTATTTGGCTTTAGTAGAATTCTTTGAAAATAAATTAGACAACAACACTTGAATGTGTGGTCTTCAATCTCTAATGGCAAGTTCACACCAAATGCGTCCAAAGCGTCAACAGCATCAGGTTTACATAAACAATATATGGCGGACACGTTTCTAGGGAGCGTCAGAGGTCCCGCTGCGCATCCTGCGCCTCCACCACCGGTAACGGGGAAGCCCCTCCCCTCAATGCACTCCCTTCCAAACATGTTTGGATGGGTGTTCCGAGCATTTTCGACGCTGGTGACGCTGATTCAATGAGCACAAATGGGCGTGAGGCACGATTTTGGCGCCCGAAATGCGTTTGGTGTGAACGTACCATTAGGATAAAATGTGAGTGCAGTGAAAAGGAAAACTGAGGTGGGAAAACGTTAGGGGCAGATGGAGAGTGATGGTCGCAGACCACATGCTTTTATTGCTTTACACTGGAAGTTAAATTCTGCTCCTTGGCTTAATGAAATGTAAAGCTGCAGTGTATTGATTTTTTGCAGACACACATAGACATACACACACCTACCACGGAGTGATTAGGACTCGCACAATGTGATCATTGCTAAATGCGTGTTTGCTTACGTGGACATGTCTCAGCTACTAGACTTTCTGTATTGATTGATCTGTATAATCTCGGGTGTTGATCTTTAATGGAGACAGTCCATTGGATAAGTGTTGGTGTCTCTATTGAGGTTTGTGTGTCAGGAAGTGGGACAGACATCCGTGATATTTGTCAGGGTATATCTGTTCTGCTTGGCTGATCACTTCCCTACATCTGACTCAGCACTTTGCATGTAGCATTTTAGGAGCTGTTTATTTTTGATTAGAAAGCTAATGGACAAGCTTGTTCAAGACACTAGACATGGACATGGCCAATAACAATACTCTTGAACAAACAATGCTTAAAAAAAACAACAACAACCCAAAAATAAACCATCATACCACTACACCACCATCAACCAATGTATTGGACCAAAAATCAATATTGGACAATGTTATTTTGTATTTCTTCTCAAGTTTTTTTAGGCATTGGAGTATTATGAAGCGTACAGTAAATTTAGTAATTTAAGCAACAGAGGGATAACAAGAAGGTTGAAACGCAATAAATCACAATCTGTGTTTATAGTAAACAGATGGCTTTTTCACTCGTGATTTATTATGTAGATTAGTATTATGAATGTTTTTCAATTGTATTTCGAACAAGTGGAGGCAGAAAAAAAGGTCAGTAAATGTTCCCATAAAACATGATAACAATCAAAACAAATGCATTTGTTAATAACAAGTGCTTCCCTAAAACGTTTTATGATACTTTGTTCACAGTCATGCAAATTAATAGATGTACTCTTGTCAAAGGTAAATTATAAAACAAGGACAGTTTGAGATGCTGCTGTTTATCCATAAAGATGAGAAATGCAATGAATAGCTTTTCCGAAAGTGTAAATAATCAGGATAAATATCGAGAATCATTCATTTAGATATTGATATCACCATAGTAACAAAGATGTGAAACGTTTGTCGGCATTTTATGATAAGAAGCAATTATAGTACTGCAGTATGTAGTGGTTCCCGAACTGGGGTGGGGGGAAGTGGTGGGGTGTCTAGGGGGTGAACATCAAATGAGAAAAATGTTATTTTTTCTTTGCACTCAAATAAGTTCATTATTACTGTCCTGACATATCTGATCTTATGTTATTTTCATTTCACATTTTTTCATTAAAGGTTAATTTTTTTGTTGTGATGGGGCGGCCCTGAACATTTTCCATTCTTCGAAGAATGTCAAGAAAATGTTTGAGAACCTCTAGCTTAATTAATGTGCTCAATTGTTGAAATATTTTTTCATTCTTTCTCAAATTTAAAAAGGTATGAGTACTATAACATTCACTAGATTTTGAAAAATTTTGTAGTTTAAAAAAATCACCATAAATTGCTTTTACAAAGAACAAGTTGTTTTTTTTTTTTCTTTTAATCATGTGAATATAACAGGAGGAAAACAAATATTGTTTTCAATTGCAATAGCTAATTGAAAACAATATTTCAATTAGCTAAACTCTAAGTGAGAGTTTTCAGTGTAGCCTTGGAATTTACAGCTTTCCTACTACATCTCTGCACTTCCAAATGTCACCGTTAAATATTGAAAGGTAGTGAAAAGGAGCATGAGACACTTCATTAAAAAGATTCCGCCAAATTCTGATGGACAGCAGAATTTGTCGCAGTCATGACTAGCAAAGGAGAATGCAGCCTTTTCATACAGTATGATGACAGGGACGGCTGCCTCTCTTCTATTGAAGTGTCATGCCTGCCAGCTAGCAGTAATGTACGGCAGATGCGCAGCATATACTGTTGTTCATTGTTCAGTACTTCAAAGTTACACATTACATTTTTCTTTTAGGCACCTCATTGCATCACATTGTTGACGGTGTATGGAGGCGGGGTAGTTAGTTTTTAACAGCATAGAATTGCTCTATAGGCTACCTCCTTTGATTTTTGCCAAAAACATCCTCAAAAATCCCCCTCAGATCTTGGTAAAAACCTGGAAATCCTTTCATTCCCCTCATTTCGTCTCTACTTTTGTCTACCTGGAAGAACAAGGTGCTCGCACAGCATCAGGCGAGATGAAAAGAATCTCTTCACTGCCTAAAGTATTTCCAGATTCTAGAAACAAAAAGAGGCAGGTAAGACAGATGGAGATAGAAAAGGAGAAGAGAGACGGAGATTTACTCACAGTGGCGTATACAGGTAGACGTGTGAACGTGAAAGGGGTATGGTTTCATGTCATTTCATCATTTCCCTGCTAGAAGCAAATCCAATTACTTTCCTCACTCGCTTCTATCTTGGAAGATAGCCTGAGTGACAGACCTGATTGGAGTACAGTGCTAGAGAGGTAACTGTGCCAACCGCTTGATTGACACAACACTGGCCCCTCACTGCCTCCTGACAGGAAGACAAGTGAGGCTGGTTAGACTTCAGGCCATCTCCGAACTACTGAAGTGGACCAAATGTTCCCCTGCCCTGACTCCCTCCATCGTACGTCCCTCCTACTCACAGATTATCTGATCTACTCCTAGGCAACGTGTCTACAAGTTTCTGTCTGCTTCAATATGACAGCGGTGACATTCTCTAGCTTATCCCTTCATCTTATTTTCCAATCATCTCTCTCTAATTGTAGAAATATTTTTGTCACATTTAAAGGAACTGCACATTGTATCAACTGACTTACAATCTACATGTAGAAAATCACCACATCATTTATATCATTACCTGAAGGTGGCAAGAACGAGTTGCCCGGAGGGCGTTTTGAGTTATTTAGGGATTCTGAAAGTGTGGATTCTAAGGCTGCGTTCACACTGCAGGGAAATGAGACCCAAATCCGATCTTTTTGCCCATATGCGACCTGTATCTGATCTGTTAACTCATTCAGTGCCAGCCATTTTCAAAATTTCTACCTCCTCAGTGCCAGCCGTTTTAGAGCATTTTGACTCATTTAAGACCCACATAATATTTTGTACTATGACAATCTGAATTCTGACACCAGATTCTGAAAAATGAAAGTCTATAATTTCATCAGAAAAAATATATTTGTTTGTAGCTTGTTTTGTTCTTCCGTAATCATTTTCTGAAAAAACCTATTAGTGACTTTGAAGCAATTATTTTTTTGCCTTAGGGACACCTCAACATTGGTTTCCTTCTATAAAACAACAAAAACAACAATGAGACTGAGCTTTTGATGGCAACATTATTATTATTTTGCTGTCTATGTCAGAGTTGAATGACTTTCTTACTGTAATTTGGCCTTCCTCCAAGTCTCTCCCCCTGTTAGTTCCCACAGACGCAACTTCCTCCTCCTTCTGGACATGTTGAGTGTCAGTGCTTGCCCCGTTTTTTGATCATTTAATCTCACCATCGCAACACTCTCAATAGTCTACTTAGGTTCCACACATCCTCTGGTCAAGTGTGTGCTGCTGTGAGCTGGTGGGAACTTCAGCATCAACGCCATTTTCTGCTTTGTAAACTCCTTTCCTCTTCCATCTGGGGTGATCTCTCATCCAAAGGTGCGCTGCTGCCACCTACATGTCACCAGTTGGTCACTACATCATCGTCCAAGTTAGATATTCACCGAAGAGCTTCGTCACACTGTCTCCTAGCAACCCCAGTCAAAAAAAAATTCACGTCTATAGACGCGAATGGCACTCAATGAGTTAAAGACAGTCTGAACAGCACAACTCCGATGTTTTCAAATCTGTCACTTTCATATGTGGTCCTAAATCCTATACATATCCAACTTTTTGCAATGCGACTGCACTCTGGACGGCCGAATCACTTTCTAACCGAGTCCTACGTCATCACCATGCAAAAACTGTTGACAGTTTGTTGTAAAGATGTAGCAGCCATCACAGCAAACGGCTAGAGCGATAAACCTGGTTCTGTTCTATTTCAGTCTTCTTAAACTTTTAAAGTGCTGACTTCTGTTGGAAATAATATTACTCACGCAACGCACAGTCATACACTGGAAGCCTCCTTATTTACATCCATAAACACCGTACATGCCTGCGGGATACTGGGTCATCTTAGGACCTCTTCTGCGCATGCGGGTCAGCTCAGGGTTGTATTCAGTTCATACTCCAAACTGATTAAAGAGGCATATGATATGTAATATGAACAATTACACAAAAAACAATCAGATTTTTTTTTTAAATTGTGCATTAATACCTGCAGTGTGAATGCAGTGCAAGCTTTCAAATGATGTCATACACATGGAATTAAAATAATATTTGAAGAAGTTATGGCCATTTGGTTGTTGGCAAGTAATAAAGTCCACAAAGGGAGAAAACAGAGTACCTAAGATAGCTGGGGGGCCACTAACAATCCCCCAGCAATGGTGGTGAATAGCTGTTTTCACCATTTGGATGCTACTAACATCCACAATTAATACCTTTGCCTTCAGTAGTGTTGAATAAAAGTAGTGTTAATTTAGAAACGGCTTCATTTTTAGGAGCTGAACTCTGCTCGTATTGCTTTTATCCAATGAGCTGATGTGTTCTCGTCTTGTTGGATTCAGTGCACTGCTGCGGTAGGGAAACAATGGATTATGGCTGAAATGGAGTATGTCTGTGGTCAGAAAAGAAGTGAGAAGTAGAATAAAGTGCTCAGTGACTCTGCAGCGAACACCTACCAGTGAGTGCTTAAAACAGCAGACTAATTATGAATCACGCTGCTGCTGCTGCTGCTCCGAAGAAAACAAACACTTCCTGAAGCTGTGGTTGTCCCAACGAATAATCAGAATAATAGATGCTTAAGTAGCCATGTGTTTTACTTCAATGTGCAGTCTATTGGCCAAAATCAATAACCAGAGTGTGTTAATAGCCAAAGAAACCAGTATGTTAATCAGCTGTGGATCTCCCCTTCTCTGAAACAATTAAACTGCTCTCCACTAAGGCCCAGTTTACACAAGAACCTTTTCTAGTGAAAACGCTCCCCCTCCGTCTCCGTGTAAACAGGGAAACAAAACTTTCTGTGTCACAAGTATGCACACTTGCCCATTTAATTATTGGACCTACAAAATTTGACCCGACCCGGCCCGTAGCCGTCGTAATACAACCCGAACCTGAATAAAGCCGATTTCTCTTTAAGCCTGAGCTCATTGCTGCCTGACACTATTCACATCCGTGCACGGCACGCACATATAGGTGAGTCTCTTTATTTAAAGACTGTGTAAAGCAAATTCTGACAATTTCTTCTAAACACATTAAATAGGTCATAAATATATTCCTTAAAACATGTACAAAGCCATTCAACCATTTGTAATTTAATTGCGGAGCAAGGCTTTAAAAACTGTTAACAATTTCTGTGTTCAGGATTTAAAAGGCGGGGTCAGAATTTATGGCCGCGTTATGTAACGGAGCCATCATTAGCATAAACCCGACCCTGCTGCTGAAGCACACCAAACTTCCACGGCCTCCAGCGGGCCAATTCGGCCCTTAGCTGAAAACAAACCACATATTCGGACTCAAGGGAATAAAATGCGACCTTTCCTCATTTGGCCCGATTTGAGCACTTTTGGAAAATCAATGGGCGAAGCACTGGAGCCTCTTTCACACTGCTCTCTCCCATAAACACAGTACACAGAGGCGTCGCACTTCTAGCGCGTGGCTGTGGTTCCAGTGCCTCTAACTGACACGCCCCCAGCGTTTCAGAGCAGAGCAAAGCTCTAGTTTTTCCATGATTTTGAGACCTAATTTTAAATACTTAGCTTGGCTCAGTGGTCAATGACACATGTTTCTGTGGTGCCACAAACTCATAACACAAGTTTAGTTTTGCATAACATGGACTTTAATAGCCACTGGTTCTGCATTAAACTGTAAACATGACAAGCAGTTTCGTGTGATGCTATGAACGCTACGTACCTGTTTGATGCTGAATACGACAAGACAAGAACCAGTCATTTGTGTATTTTGTAACATCATTTATTTATGTATTAGAGAACAGCATCCATTCACCTCCTCAGCAAACATTTGTGCGTCATCTTACGCTTATTGAAACACATCACCTGACAATTCATTCACCTCGCAGCGTCAGACCCGAGTCCAACCAGAGTGTGCGTTAAAAAGATAGAAATTAAGCGCGGGAGTGCAGCACTGTGATTGTCGTCAGAATCTGGTGCAGACATGAAATACGTCTCTACTGATCCAAGTGATGGTGAAGTAAATCAACACTTTGTTGGAGAAGTTTATAGAGTGATGCACACAAAGACTCATACTTGTTTTTGCTTATTTTGATTAACTGCAAAATCATAGCATCATCTATTGGCCTGGCATGTATACTATAGCGTTTGTATGCTTCCAGCGGTCTCATCTAAACAGAGATTGTTTTGAACACCATGTGACTGCAGAACTTTTTGAAAATAGAAAACATTTTTTGTGTAAAGAGGACCTAAAACAAGGTGTTTTCAAACACAGAGTTTACTGATTCAAAACATCCAATACTGTTATTTGAAGCATGGAGTTCTTTTTTTATGACTTTACAAAAAAAACTTGTTCCTAAACATATCACGTCTTAGATTCTTGAATATTGCGTGATTGCAATGGACATGATTCGGAGGTGTGAGGAGCAGAAGGAGTTTGATTCTAAAGTAATACATGACAGAAAAAGCATGGGGACATATGGGAACATTGTGAACCTGATTGTCGGACAAAAGTGGAAAATCACGATAACACCCGAACCAGAGTCCTTAGTTTAGTAATAGTTTTATAACATTAACTGATATTCCTGATCTGTGCACTAAAGGTAGCGCTAGTTTCCTAAGAATAAGTTGTTTCAATAACTTAGCCCCACCCCTTTAGTCTTTGACCCTGCTCAGTTAGTGCGTTAAGCTAACCAAAACATGTGGGACTCACTGTAGTGGAGACATATGATGTAGTATTACAGTGGCTGCAATGTTCCCACTGAGCAGACCAACGTTGAAATGACGTGTTGGCCTGAAGTTGAGAAGACGTCTCGGTTGCAGAGTGAAAGTTTTTACAACACTTTTTTCGGATGCTGTCTGGACTTACAATACCATTAATTTTGGAGGTATTGTAATGTTTACATGCAATTTTGACGTTCTTGTTGTGTGTGCGTTCGTTAAATTAACCTGACCCAACGACGTCCGAAAAAGACGTCTTCTCAACATTGTTTCAACATTGACTTGCTCAATGGGAGCTCGAATTTAGTTCTTAAAAAGATTGCAGAGCATAAATGTTAATGAAGTACACCTGGATATACAGTATACTTAGTGACTGTGGATAATACTGAATAATGATTTTTAATAAAGAGGAGCACAAACACATGCACACATGCATGTGTTTGTGACTGAGTGTGGAATCTTAAACAAGGCTGTGAAATTGCTTCAAATGTTGAACGTCACATCAAGGTCCAGATGAGGTTGTTGTCATGACGTTCAGATGCCGACCTATTTTGGACATCATATAGACGTGCAGATATGGTCCAGACGTCCGACGCGTTCTGCACGTGATCTGGAGGTCCGTCAGTTGTTTAGTGGGTTGTCCTCACACTTTTTGAAATATGACTGTTGACTAAACTCATTTTCATACTTCAACCACAAACAGAATGCAGTTCAAGCTAAAAATAGATAAAAATAAAAATAGATTGTTATTTCACAGTTTTTGAGAAAGACAGCATATTTTCCATATTTACCTTTAGAAGAGTCATTCTTTGCACTTTTCATCATCACTTTTAAACAGATGCATCATGTGATGCTTTACAACTTGTGTTAGCCAGGACACCGTGCCACAGAGGATGAACACTTGAACAATTTCTTTTTGCAACCCCTGATGTAACCCCAAGTATTGAATCTCTTGTCCAAGCAGATGCTCATGTCTGAGTGAACACCTTGGATCCATTCATGGAGCTCAAACATAGCTGGGGATTCATGGGCACTATGAGCTAAGCAGTAAAACTAGCTGTCAGAATGATTAAGCCTAATCAGGAAACATGGGATTGGAGGTAATTTAGCATGTGAATGCTAATTAGTGCTAGCATTTAGAGTGGCAGAAGATGATTGAAGTAGTGCATCAGTGCTTGAGCTGGTTAAATGGCAAAAACAGCAGGCTTATAGAGTTGATAGATCATTTCCAGGTCGGGCATCTGTCTGTTAGTCTGCTTGTGTGCATGTGTAGAATTGCTATTTCCTTTACTTAAACACAAATCTTTATTGCATTAAGTAGAAGTTAGCTAACATAAATTCCAATTTGTTATACAATAAGCAGGCTTTTGTAAAACTTAATGTGTGTGCGTGTGCTGAAGTTTTTATGTGTCCCTTCCGTGTGTGTGTACGAGTCTCACTGGCTTATGCACACACACACACACACACTGCTAACATTTATAAAGTGTGATTTATATTAGTTTCAGTAATATGAATACATGGATAAATCTATCATCTGTTGTTGGATGGGTATTGTGTGCTCATGTGTGCTATCTTCTATAAATGCATGTGTGTGTGTGTGTGTGTGTGTGCGTGTAGCTGTTTTACCAGCCTGGTGAGGGACGACTGCTGTGTAAATCTCATAGAGATGATATTACTGCTCTAAGCGATTCTGCTGTTTGAGTGAATTATCGGCCCATTTCTGCACCCGTTATTCTCCGTTCCCCTCATCTCCGGGCGTTCTCCACTCTGCACATACCCTTACCCCTCCTCTCCCTCTCTCCCTTATATGTCACCTTCAGCTCTCTCTTTCTCCCAACTGAGCTGGGCTTGATGCCCACAAATCTGTCTCCCTTGAGAATTTCACTTCTCATCTGTGTGTGTGGTGAATTGTCCTTCTCTCCTCTACCTCTCATTCCCCCTCTCCGCTGCCTCATTCTCCCATCTCCACTATCCATTAGCACATCAGGGTACATCAGCCTGCAAAAAAGAAAAAAAAAAGAGCAGCCTTTTCTGCCTTTCATGGATAAAGGAAGAAAACTGAAGAAAAACCATGGAAGACAAATAAAAACTGAAATATAGACCTAATTATAATAAAACCGTGCTTCTTCTTTATAGCTGTTTTCAGTTTTCGCTATGGTGGCATTCAGAGGATTCAGGGTAGAGCGAGATTCACACACACGCTCCCACTCATCCCCAGACTGTCCTCCTGACCTCAGTAAACACAGCTTTGGCTTTAGAGGTACTCGTGGTCTCGTCTGAAAACAGACATTGATTTCCGTTGTAATCACATTGACCCCTGCAGTGTTAGCCTCGCCACAGGATCATTGCACTGTCCTAATGTTGTCTTTGCATTAGGCTTCAATGTGTTCGCTTCACAGGAACCTTCTTATCATGGTGGGAGGTGTGGGCACAGACTTAACATGCTCGTTTTGTGTGTACAAGGCAACACTCTACAACATATAGTCCATGGTGTTTCCCTTTAAACGTTGATGGATTTTAATGACTAATTAATAATGTGGTGGCTTTCTTAGATTGTTTTTTAAGCTTAAAGATTTTATGTCGTCCATAAAACATTTTTTAAGGTCTCCTATTACCAAAAGCCTTTTACTGACACAGTAACACAGTGACTGACATGCTTCTAGGTTGATTTCTAAATGCCTTCATTGTGGGCACAGTTAAGATACGCCTAGGCTAGACTATAAAATATCCAAAGAACAATCTATGCTATACCTCTCTATTTGCAATTCTCAATCCAACCTATGCACCACAGATCGCCACAGAGTCAGAAGATGATAGTTTTTGTAGGAGGGGCTGGGCCAACGATGATGGTTCAAGATGTAACAAGCTACCAAAACGTCACAAACTACCATTCTCAGCCAATTGCTAAATTTGATTGTATATTAGCCTGTTTTCAAAGTCTAGAGGGCATCCACTCTTACATTTCTACAACAAATTGAAACACTACCTAAGGTTTCAAGAGTTGGATAATAATCAATCAACAACACTACTTCATACCCAAATACATTTGAAACAAATGGTTTTGGGTTTAGTCTTTAAAGATAACATCCTGTGAGTTTACTGTATCATGTAATCAAATATTACCATATGACATTTCATTTTGTTGAATATATACCACACTGTACCACAATAGCAGTAGTTTTTGTTTGAGAATCGAGTGGCTTATGTTGCCCATATGGAATATGGTGACTGAAGCTTCCAGTCATACTGTCTTAAACTTTATCGCTCCACTTCAAACTTGATTTTTAACCACTTCTCTTACTCTGTGCTTCGACTTACTCGACATATGGATAATCCATATTCCCAGAGAAAGTGGATTGTTTTTTGATTTGTTTCTTCTTCTCATTGGTATAGTACATTTAAATGATTCTGTATAAGCAGTTACCCAAATGCTTTAGATGCATTACACTGAAAACATAGTTGTAAACACATTAAAGGTCCCATGTCATGCTATTTTGAACCCATCTCCATTTGTTCTAAGAACCCCAAAAACATAGTATTGAGGTTTATTTTCCCAAACTCGCCTGAGTTTTTGCCTCTGAAAAGTCACTTTCTGAGCAACTCTACACAAACAGGCTGATTTGCATGTGTATGAAGCCCAAATAGCACTTTTATGATGTTTAAAGCACAGAAAATTCGATTTAGCTTAACATGGGCCCTTTAACAATGTAACAAATTAGTCGGTATTGGAGAATAACTGTTTAGTGCGCAATAAAGAAGCAACAGATGCTGTTACAATGTAACAGAAAAATAAACATGAACTGTAAGCCCTATGTGATGATGGCCTTATCACATTGAATGGTCTCTTTTTTGATAATTCTCTACTGTAAAAGGATGAGGCAAATAGAGAAGATGAGACAAAAAAAAAAAATCCAAGATCTTTTTCTTAAAGTCAGAGAAGCTTCAAATAAGAACGGAGGATGCAGAGGTCTTCCTTTAGTGCCTGCAAAGTGATCAGAATTTCAAGGACAGGATCTGTGCCACCTCAGGGACAAAGAGCTGATGCGATACTGTTCTGCATCACTTATTCGGAAGCCGCTCCCGCTAATGTGCCATTGTGGTTGTAGGTTCAATTCCCATGAGGGCTATCACTTCATACGTATTACCCCCTGTGTCCTTGAGCAGGGCATTATCTCAGAGGTCCCTCCAGAGGAATATGGCTCCGTGTTAATGGACAGGCGATGTGCATGGAAAGCGAGATGGATATATTAGGGAGCTAATGAATCTTTGATAAGTGGGAAGGCATTGTGCGTGTCAAGAGACAGAAGGAAAGATCACAGCTCAACGTATCTACGTAGAGTCGGCTTTAATTCATGTAAATCACTGGCAGAGGCTGTCGTTGGTCTTGCCCTTGTGAAGGAGGGTGATGTACTTTTAAGTGACGTCACCAGTACAAAAAAAAGCACCTGGTTTCATAAGAATCGCAAAGGTTCCCATATGATTTCAAAATATATGGTTTACTGTTCAACTGTGGTAAAATATTGTCAAAAATAATGTAAAAAGCTGATTCAAAGAGTTATGAATACACACAAACCAGTAAAGATTTGACAATATATTTTGGTTCAAATAAAAAAAGAACCTCTCACCAGAGGGTTTGTTTTTATATTTTATATTCTATTGGGTGGAAAAGGTCATACCCAGAGTAGGTACTTTATATGAGTATGTCTGGAGTTCTATGCAAATAAAAGCATGGTTATTTTTCCATCTACATTACTTACTTTACTTTATTTGTTTATCTGGAGAATAATGAACACCAGTACAAATCTTTGTGTAAATGTAACAGATCTAGCCATGAGCTACTTTCCATCCATAGTCCTCATACATTTAAGACAATGACAATAAAAGATACAGACATGGACATAGTACACACCTGGACATGGACATAATCAAAAATAATTTCAAAAATAATCGTATCACTATCGCAAGCCAATGATCGTCTATTTTACTGGTTCTTAATCTTGACAGAATAAACACTTTTCAAGCCCTCTCCCTCATTGCTGCAACATTACAACAAAATGGGTAAAAAAATATTGACCTTTTTTGAAAAAGGTAAAAAAAAGAAAAAAAGTGACAAGATCAGTAATGTAAAGTCCTTTGAGTGCAAAGAAAACAATATATTTCTGTTGTCCATGCTTAATGTTCAGCAAGGCAGTTCTTGACCCCTACACTCCCCATCATGAAGTGCGACCCTAGTTAGCGAACCACCAGTCTATCGTATCGTCCCACTCCTACAAACTGGTGATGAAGCACACCCTTGCTATTTGCAATTCAATGCAATTTTGCACCTGAACACTCTTTCTCTTGACATTGTGACAAAAAAGGCTTATTGATAGACTGAAGTCCCTGCTTTTGTTTCTTGTGATTACAAAATACACATTAGAAGCTTATAAAATTCCTTGATTAGCTGATTAGTTAGAATGGAACATTTACCACATAGATAACTTTAGCTGTGCAGTCCGTTAATGTGCCCTTAAACTGGCATCACTTTGAAAGAAAAAGGAAAACAGGACTTCTCTAATTGTCAACAGTTGGACATTCTGTTGCAGCTTATTGTATACGACTGACTCTGGTACAACAGGTTGAAAACAAACTTATTGAGTCCCAGCCTCCTGCTGTTCAGGCAAATGCAGTCATGAGTCCAGACAGGCAACAGACTTGCACACATATGTAGATGCTCAGAAGCTGCCAGCGATGCAGGCAGACAGCTGCTGGGCTGATAACCTCGATCAGGTGCCAGTGGCCTGATTCAAGCTGGCTAAACTCCTCACATCACAACATGAGCTGCTCTGCACAGACACTGGACGTGATGGGGAG
Organism: Gouania willdenowi; assembly: GCF_900634775.1. NCBI lineage: Eukaryota > Metazoa > Chordata > Actinopteri > Blenniiformes > Gobiesocidae > Gouania > Gouania willdenowi. Next base: position 17,730,210 of record NC_041050.1, read on the forward strand.
ACATGTGTCTGCATATCTTGTGCGCATCTGGGGAGCAAATGGGTGTTGTGGATAACCTGGGACTGTTTCATTTTAAATTTGTTAACGTTTCCTATACCAATATGAAATTGCTGCCAGAACAATTGTGTGTTTTATGTCTTATCGGAGGACATCAATGGCAGAATGTAGGTTTTCTTCTATGCACGTTGTCTTCATGAATTTACAGTTCATTGAAACATGTTAATGTGTGTAGGAGTGTGTTTCTGGTTAGAGGGCAAACACAGAGATAGATACAGACTTTGTGCTCAGTACAATTGCAAAGGGTCAATTTTCCATTTGTTTTTTCATACATGTCCAATTGTGAGTCAAGGCCCTTAAGAGACTGATTGCTGAAATACACTTCCCCTGTGAGCCGCGTTTTGCATTGCGTGCGTGTGCTGTGTTCAGTGTAGGAAGTAACAAAATGTGAGTTTTCATGTTAAAGCAGCTGCACTCCCTTAATTTGTGCGCACAAATGCAAGCTACCCACGTGATGCCAGGGCAGCTGCTTGACAAACAACCTACTCCAAGCACACACAGACACACAGAAACGGTGCCAGTTGAGGATTATGTTTGTCTGTGAGATTCTTCAGCGTGTGTTTGCTCTGAGGCGAGTGAGAAAGAGGCAGCTGCAGTATAAAGCCTTCATCAACTGTTCTCTAGACTTCCCTGGCTGTGTATTCATCTATGCCCAGTGCCCACACACACAAATACACAATGAAGCATACCCATGGACCCTCTGCTGCTTGATCAGTCACACATGGCGTACTTCACACTCGCTGGGCTTTGTCATGACAAGGATGTGTATTCTCTAGTGACATGGAGGTGGGAAAATAGTCTGTTTGTACATTTGTATCATGCATCATGCATCCCTCCAAATATATTTTGTTCTTGCCAATCATGAATTAATATTTTAATCCAGAGAAAACCATATACATAAAGCAACAATGTCTAAAATTCACAATTATAATAGCCCCAAAGGAAAACCTGTTGCACTTTCCTTTTTTAAGTTATCAACTGATCAATGATCCGGTGGCCAAGGCTCACCAGATGCACATTACCAACCATCAACACGCAATCCATCACATGAATGCATTATATAGTTGATTATAAATTATTATTATACTGTTAATGGTTTGTTTTTTCGCACCATCTACCAAGTAAAATAACTTGTTTTGTTTAAAAATTATAGTTGACAATTAATACTGATTCTGATTCTAATAAAGACTAAAGGCAAAAAAAAAAAAAAAAGGAACCAGGATCAGGAACATTCTGGTGAACGGATCTTGATAATTGCACTTAGCAGGAAAATAGAAATTCTGAAAATGCCGGTGGGCATGTCTTGCTACAGATCCACGTAGGCCTTCCAGATGAACAAGGAAGACACCTGAAAAGTGGTAACCCTCAAATGCATTTAACCTCAGCAAACTAGTATGTGTTACCTGAATGGAGCGCCTCCTTTAGTAATCACTACGTCAGTTTTTTGATCATGTCGATCTTAACAAGCATGTGTTTAAAGTGCCTTTTATTCCAGATTCAGCTTCTAATCACCTCTCATTCCTTCTAGTAAAGGTTACATATAATTAGAGTTGGGCATTGTTTGGCTTTGAACGATTCTGATTCTGATTCCAATTCTCAATTTTGATTCCAGTTCTAAACGATTATCGTTTCCGATTCTTTGAGTTTTGAGGGTCAACAGGTGACAGATTTCACAGGATATTTTTTTAATTTGAAAAAAGCCTTTACACAGGCTGTTTTTATTAATTCACTTAGTTGATACAGTTTAATGTGGTTGCTGTACTGTAACTAGGATATTCAATTACAAAGGTCCCCAACTGTAACTGTAAATCTGAAACTTGCTGAAATAACACTACAAACAAGTTGGCAGCAGTCTAAAAAACAAAGAGCTGCAGCTCAGATACAGCAGATGTGAAACAAAATGAAACAAACTCAAACCCTGGAGCAGTCATGTGACAAATCAATTAACAGTTCTAGTTGAGGAAGATTATTGTTATTCTGGATACATTGGAAACAGAAACTATAGAAAATAGTCATATTTTGAACTTGTTTATATTGTAGGGAAGATATCATATACATAAATGTAATTGGAGTCTAAAGCCATAAAAATTGCACCACTTTAAAAATAAAATAGACTAATATAAAACTTCTTTACATGGAGTATAAGACATAAGAGCAGTGGAAATATTGTGGATATTGTTGAATCCTTAAATGTTGATTAAAGTATTTTTTTCTTTATGTACATGTGTCAATTGTATATGATTGTAAATAATTAATGTTTTATATAAACAGGTAAATGTGTGAATTGTTTATATTGTAATAGTTGTATGGAGTGCACGTGTCAATAAAAATGAAAAAAATAAAAAAAGGAAAAACTGGCCGTTACTGTCTGTAATTTCGAGGCTGCAGCCCCTCCCCCACTACAGAGAGACGGCAGCAGCAGAGGACTGTCCTACACTTCCTCATTTAGCGGGGCTAAATTAAAGCTATTAACTTCTGGAATAAGACTACATTCTGGGTGAACTCATTCTTTAGTAACTCCCTAAGTTGATCATTTAGTGTTTAATATATTTATTGATTTTTTTTAGAAAAACATTGAAACATAGACCCACCCCACATTGGAACGTCTTAAAACCCAAATGTACATACATTGACTACATCTTATACAGAGAATAAAATAGCAGAAATAAATGAAAACTTCAGTGTCAGTTTAAAATCAGTCTTGAACCAGTGTTGATGAATGATAAAAAAAAAAAAAAATGAAAAAAGGCCTCCACACCCGATAGAACTTCCCCTCCTGAGCCCCCATCACACATCTTATTTTTTCCAAATTAAGAGTAGATATCACATCCTTAATCCAGTGTGCCAAATCATATGATCCGCAGTTGCTTCTGCCGTTTTACATCTATTACAAGTTGGATTAATTTGAGAATACATCTTTGCAAATTTGGATTTAGTAAGGTGTGTCCTATGAACTATTTTAAATTGGATCAGAGAGTGTCTTGCACACAATGAAGATGAATGTATTTCAAAACATTAGCCCAGAGTGATTTGCTGATATTCTTCTGTAGGTCCTGCTCCCAAGTTGATAGCTACGCTTGAGGTAGATTTCAATCGAGCTACCAATTGTAGCATAAGCAAGATTGCCTTTTTCTTAATTGGATTGAAAGACATCAGCTGATCAATTACTTCACCGGAAGGTTTGTCAGGGAACCCTGGAATAGAACTTGTGACAAAGTGTCTTATCTGTATCTGTAAATATCTAAAAAAAAAAAAGAGAGAAGCAGGTAGGTTGAATTTAGCTGACAGTTGTTGAAAAGAGGCAAACTTATTTTCAATAAAGAAATTGTTGAAACTTTTCAGGCCCCCTCTCTGCTAAGCATTAAATGTAGCATCATGTAGTGAAGGGGGGAAAATTGGATGCTATTGGGCTGAATAGAGTGTTTCCTGAACTGCACATAGATGTTAACCGAATTCTGAATGACAGGGTTGGTTATTTTTAAGTTTAAAGAAAAAGGGATTGAAGCTCCGATGAAAGCTGATAGTGATAAAATGCCACTCGATAATCTTTCCAGCTCAACCCAAAGGAGTCCGCAATTGTCAGAGTTGTGTTGCACCCAATGAGAGAGACAGCACAAATTACTTGCCCAATAATAATGTCTGAAGTTGGCCTTTTGCCGCTCCAGATGTAGGAGATAGCAGAATCTAGCTTCTTGAAGCAAGAGTTTGGAATAAATACAAGTAGCGATTGGAACAGGTATAAATATCTCGGAAGCACCGAGTGGGAGGGGTAACCACCGATCTAGATCTTGTCAAAGTTGATGGAATAATTTATCGAAGTTGTTCTTAAAGAGATCAGCAAACTTTTTGGTCACCTTAAAGCCAAGATAAATAAAATGATCTGCTGCAAGCCTAAATTGAATCTTAATAGTTCAAATTCAATTTATACCCTGAAATGTGGGTAATAGTTGTATCTGCCTCAGACACAAAGAGCAAAAGGTCATCAGCATAAGGGGATAATTTTTACATACACTAACCTTTGTAATTACTTAATATGCACAGGTAGAACAAGTAGGTGTCTTTTGGGCTATATCTTTAATATCTGGTAGGGTGGCTCTTAGTGCTTTGAGTTGGTTTATTAACTTTGAAATTAGAAGTTGTAAAAGCAGCTTTTACTTAGAGTCCAAAATGTCTCTTGTGTTTTGTAAATCCGATTTATTCTTCCAATCCTAGTCCTTGTCTCCACCTTGGTTTCTCTTTATGTGTTGCTGTCCAACTCAGAGCCAGTTTGTCAGCCTGGCACAAGGACACAAGCACATGAATGGTAATGAGGGAGAAGAAGGGAGAGAGACTGACCAGGGTCATGGAGACATAACGAAGTAGGGACTAAGAAGGTTGAGGCTGAAAGACAGAGGGTGTCTATCAGGGAGTCAGAGCATTGTCCTTGATGATGTTTATGATATTGATTGCCTGCTCTCCACATGCATCCACATGTCTGATTTGGATACTTGGGGATGGTGTGATTGCACCGAGAACCCTTGTGTCTCAAGTGGCCCCTGCAATCAAGGACAATAACCCTTAAACTTTGCACACTCTCACACACATACACACTTCTAAAAGACTTTATACTGCAAAACTTTTTATTTTGCCACGCTGCTTTTATATTCATGTTTTTGGTAATGTTAGTGGCATTTCACCCTGCTAATAGTTATTTTACAAAAGCCAAACACGCCTACAATACAGCTGGAACCTGCAAAATCCATGGGGCCTCATTTATAACCGGGGTTAATCTTTCATTTTGATTGATTTCACTATTATAATATATGATATCACTAAAATCTAAACCATGTTCAGTGTCTCATTCTCCACTCCTAGGGTCAAACCAAGTTATCTCAGTCTTGCCCAAATCATAACTGTATCACTATTTGTTTGTACCTAAACTTTACTTTACATTTGGTATCGGAGAAAACAAACGGAACGGCGCAAATGCACATTCAATGTTGGTGTTAGTGGCCTCTGCACACCATAGACTAATAAACTGGAGTTTAATTCAAGATCTCCTTTAACTGACCCTTTATTTGGATATAGTGGCTATGAAGCTACAGTATGTGGAGTTGATCAGGCATGTGCTCCCCATATTCCAACCTGAACTTCTTTTGGATGTATTCTGTCAAACTGGTTGTCCTTTTGACTGAATAATTCCAATGATCCACAGAATGATATGTTTATAATAACACAAGAAAAACAAGGACATATCTTTCAAGACGGATAGACAAGTTGGTACATTGGCAGGAAGAAAAGATTTAGTGGGAAAAAATGAGGTGGACAAAGAGCTTGTGTCGTTGAGCCATCTGCTGTGCATCTGTGTGTGTGTGTGTGTGTGTGTGTGTATTGTATCTGAATAAAGGAGACGCAGAATGGCTTAGATTTCCAAGGCTGATATCAAAGTCACACTTTTGAACATGCATTATCTGCCAGAGCGACATGCACGCACACACTTTTGCAGTCTTTTCAGATTTCCAGGAAAGCAGCCTTTGCCGATGTGTGTGTCTGTGTCTGTCTGTTTGTGTGTGTGTGTGTGCATGTGTGTTTTGTTGGCATTTGTGTGTGGTGGTCTCTCGTCTAATTGAAGCGTACAGTGACTTGGCAGGCTGCCTGGTGTTACCAAGTCATATGGAGACCACAATAGAAGAATGTAATGACTAAGAGAAAGAGAGAGGAGAGAAAGAGAGAAAATAAAAGGAATCTGATGATAGTAGGGGATGAAGGGAGCATAATGAGAAATGAAAGGGTGAATGCAGAGGAGGTTGGAGAAGAATGAGAAAGAGCTCATGATGGAGGGAATTAGACACAATCCAACTAATGGAGTTGGTCTCTCCCCAGTGGATCATAATGCTAGCATAACAAATATATTTTTTCGGCTTTCATTCAAAAGTTTGGATTCACATAGCTAAATGGATGGCATATTAATGGGATTATATATATGTCTATATATATATGTATGTACTTGTGCAACATATGTGTGTATATTGATAAATGTAAAATTATGTACATAATATTTTCCTTTCCCCTTTTATAACACTCACAACTTAATTATAAATTTTGTTCCACATATATAGTGAAAGCCTATTTTTATTTTTATTTTATTATTTTTATTTTATTTTATCTTATCTACCTGTTTCTCATGGCGATAAAGCTGTTTTAGAGAGAGAGAGAGAGAGAGAGCTGGTCGCACCGCTCAGGTCAAGATATCATCATCCAACCAAACAGCAGCCATGTTGAAAGTCTCAGCTCTGTCTGTCCCTGAACCGCAGCGATATTTGAGCCACAGACAGACAGAGATTCCTTGCTTTATAGACAGATAGATATAGATAGATAGATTGATTGATTGATTGATTGATTGATTGATTGATTGATAGATAAATAGATAGATAGATACACAATTTTGAGGTTTTTAAACTTTATAAAATCAGAAAAAAAATTATCATGATACCAAAAACAGACAAATATTTACATTTTATTTTATAATTGACATATATTAGGTTCAGAGCGTTTAATTTGTTTTTAATGAAAAAAAAAAGTATTTAAAAAAGATACCATTTATTAGTTATAACATTTATTACAACTTAATTTAGATGTAAAACAATAACAAAAACAATTTATTCATTCTTCAACACACACCTAAAATGTGCCTTTATCCAATCACATCCATATCCATCATACTACATAGTTACACATTATTTGATATTAATCTAGACTAGTCTTAGACTACAACAATTTCAAAAATACACATTGTGGACTATTGAGAAGGAAATAAGAAATACGACTACATCAAACCTTCTTAACATTGTAAAGTGGTTCCATATTAGATGTTGCACAGGTAAGACAGATAAAAATTAGCATTCTAAAAGTGTTGCATGTAAAGAAGAAGAAAAAAAAAAGAAACAAGTCATTTTTGATTAAAGAATTTGATTGGAATATGGCTAAAATGTGTAAGCTCTGAGGTAATGTGTGAAGCACTTATGATTTATTTGCACTGGATCAGCCATTTAGTTATCTTTTAATGGTTATTATTTAATTTTATACAGTGAGTCATTCCTTCTTTTGCAAATCTTTTTCTTTTTTGACAAAGTTGCTTTTTGAATTGTGAAGCTTTCTTTGCTCTCTGGCTTCACACCAACTCTCAGTGCAATACTTTGTGAATTATACACCTTAACCATTTACATTTGAGGTATTTCTCACTGCTTTAATACTGCCACCACAGTTTTGTCTTTAAAAGCCTGTAGTTCACTCAATAAACTGCTGCATTCAGGTGCAGATTTAACTGTGTAGTGAATCATAAGTCAAAGCCATGTGAGATACCACCAGCTATCCTCCATCTGCTGACATGTTTTTAAGAGGATTTGGTGCCAGTCATGCTTTCATGTGACATTTCAGGTATTAGCTAAAACACACACACAGGCACTCATTTCTTCTCTAAAATGGGAGGACATAATCGACACAGACATCGCACACTCTGAAGAGTGTGTATGTTGGTGTGTTCCTGGTTTTTGGTCCTGTGGTTTTGCTTACCTGCCAAGCCGATTCACTTTTTTGATGTAAGTGTTTTAGCCTCATTGGGTGGGTGGGTGAGTTTTTATTCCTTTTTTTTAACCATCTGTCCGACTTGTTGAATCCATTCGCCAGTGGCGATTCTGACACGAATTACTCCCTGGGCGGGCAACCTCAATAACACATTCCTCCATGATTAATCAGGAAGGATTAACACAGGTGTTAATATTACTGTACAAATCTAATAAAAACAAAGGTTATTTTCAAAGAGCAAAGCATGTATAAGAAATAAAGCACAAGTGTAAAGACTCACTATTGGAGCCGACTTCTTCACTCGGAGCGGAGGATCATTGACAACCTTTTAACTCATGCACGGTGCACTATGTGCGTGTCGTACAGCGAATAACCTTCAATCCGCTCTTTTCTGAAGGGGCTCTGGCTTCTTGCGCTCGAGGCTACCCATGTTGCCCATATCAAAAACTGCCACTGCCATTCGCAGGTTAAATGTGACAGTTTATTTACTTCCAGCATTCAACTTTTAACCTTGTCTGCAAGATGAATTCTGGTGTTCACAAACGCCAGAATCCATCTTGTGCTGCTCCAGCCCTTACGCTTTGTAAGCAAACCGAACCGGTTTGAACCAATCATGAGGCAGTGTTGTGGTTTAGGGCGGGATATCTGGGTGTGACGAAGGCAGAAGCGTCAAAGCACAACTGGAGCATGTGCAGTTGCGGGGAGAGGAATTATCTGGGCTACCGCTATTAGCAGAGCTCCGAATCAAAACAGAAAGATGTCGCAGGAGGATGGTTAACGTGTGGAAGCTGCTATGAACTCAGTTTTAGAAGAATCCAGCATTTCCTTTTTGAATGAGCAACAGCGAGAGGCGCTTTGTGCATGTTTTCACCAGTGGAGCGTTGTTGTTGTTGTAGCCATAGCAGCGTATCTGGCGTGTGATTGGCTAAAACAAATTATGGTGGACAGTTGCTTCGCCCAATCAGCTTCAAGCATTCTGTTCATGTCCCTCTCTGGTTCCGAAAGCATTCACCTGACACGGACGCAGATCGATGTGGAGAACTCGAGTTAGAGGGAGGGCTACACATTAATCTGGCTCTTGCCAGGTTAACCAAGTTTGGCCAACTGAACCAAACTAGGTTTCATGCATAAAGCGTAGCATTTGTGTTTGGGTTCCTGTTTTATTTTTGTGTTATTCCATTGTACGTCTTTAACACCACTCTTTTTTTTTTCCCAATATCCAAACCATTTGACTCAATTTTGATCATTATTTTTCACCAAAGCTTTCCACATGGCACATGCACAGATAAATAGCCCAAAAAAGTAGCAGAGGTTTAATCCACAGCACTAAACTAGAACCACTGGCTGATGAACCAAAGCAGTGAGGTTAATCCATCAGATTACAGCAGATTACAATACAAGGGGGATGGTTGAATGGGAGATTATACTAGAGAGATTAGAGACTGAATAATGGGATAGAAGGATGGTGGAAAGAGATAGAAGTTACAGGATCAAGCATAGATAATGCGATGGCAGTTTGCTTTTGCTTTGGTGGTCTAGTTCCTCAACTTTAGTATAAAACCAATGAGTAAATCTGCCATGTTTGATTTGGTCAAATGGCCTTCACATCGTGATTGAAGCAGTTTTTGCGTGTGTGTTTGTGCGTGCGTGCGTGTGTGTGTGTGTGTGTGTTAGGTAGGTAAGTTTTCCCTACTCTCTTCTGTCTCCACTCAGGTGAGGCCCATCCTGCTGATTACTTTTCTTCACAATGTAAGGTGTGTTTGTTTCTGTGATTCTGTTTGATCATATGTGACACAACTCTTACCAATCATTAAACAGCCCTTTCTAATACACCTATTATATCATCCTTCAGTCCACCACTATATTCCAACGCAAGAAAAAAACAAATATGGAAATAACATAGGGTCAAGTTATATGATATACACGGATCAACTAAAGTATTCCAAGCATTCCATGAATTGTTTTGGTCTTTCTGAAAAAGCAGAGTGCACCAAACCTCTCAACGTAAGATTTTAGTGTAGTGAAAAGAACATGCATTGGGAAAAATAGGAAATGTATATAATGGACATTTGAAGTTGAGAACTTTAAAGTTCAATCAGACTAGTTTGTTAGGTATTTAAAGTTTTAAGGGCTTTAACCACCGTGGCTTAAACAGAAGGAAAACTATGTTAATAATGGGGCCTAACATTATTCAAAGGCAGTGTTGAATGTTTGTCAAATGATGGCGAGACACTGAAACTTAAGAGGAATGTGGGTGGCATTTAAATGGATATATCATCTGTTAGAGTATAACTTGTTCACCCTTTAAGCAAACTGAAAACCCTGCCTGTAGCCCCTTTTGTGAGGCAGGTCTCATTCAAGCGGCAAGTGAGTGTTGACATTTCGTACTGTGACCCTGTGTCATGACATCTAATCCACAAGCCGGTCACGCTCAGGCTAAATGGGACCATGGGTTCATTGAAACTTCTGACGGGGTCAGACGGTCGAACAGCTGCCTGCCTCTTAACATGATGACATATGACTTTATCACACTGTGAGAATCACAGGCCTGCCACGGGAGACTGTTTAAAGCACTACAATTGGATGATATGGTAATAAAATAACAAGATCCTGTTATTATGGAGATAAACGCACAATGTATCCATTGAGTGTATGCATTATCTCACATGTTCCATATGGTTTTGTGTCTTAAGAATGTTTGGTGAGCATGAACAAACTTCATCCTACATTTGTTATTGGCCTTTTTTATGTTGTGATGAACCCGTGGACCTCACAAACAGAGTGAATAACTATGATTCTGAGTCAGATAAGCACACTGATTGAAGGAGTTTGGGGCAGGAGTGGAGATAGGCCAGATAAGAGTGAGAGATTGCATTGCTCTCCACATTCTCCTTTCTGTCCAAACTTCTTGTGCAAAGGCCAAGAGGCTCCCTGAGTCCCAATCCCTTATGATTTCTTTCTTTGTCTCATCCTAATTTCTGTTGACAGTGTTGAGCGAAGCATTTGAGAGGAAGAATTCAGACAGAAATCATGATGATTGCCTTTAAGTCTTTTGTGGTTCTGCAAAGGTTTTCCAGGTCAATATCGTTCATACACTGTGTGAAGAAAATCCAGCATCACAATTCTTTTGTTGCCCAAACCTCTCCTTTCATTGACGTCTTTCTGTTTTCAACATGTATAATGATGTTTTTAACATTTAAAGCACTTTGTGTTACAGAAAATTAAAAATGCATATCTGGTCCAGTGGTGAAAAGAGGTTTGACAGTCCTTGAACACTACAATGGATTAGGGATGTAACGATTCACTCAACTCCCGATACGATACGATTCACGATACTGGGTTCACGATACGATTCTCTCACGATTTATTTTACAAAATGGGACTGGAGACAAATTTTTTTTTTGGGAAAAAAACTAGAAAATACTGTATTATTTTCCTTTTATTTTTCATTGTCAAAAGAATTCCTTGATAAACTATTCAAAACAATGCAATTTAACTAAAAATAAATCTTGAATGAAATAAATAAAGGAATAATACAAATGAAAATGAAGCCTATTAATTTAAATTCTGGTTCTATAATAAACAATGCAAAACTGCATAATAGTTCTTTTTCTTTTTAAAAGTGCAACTGAAAATGTATTTTGTGCCTTAACAATTGGACTTAAAAAACAAGTGCACTAATTTACGTCATATTTGTTTGAACCAGCAGAGGGCGCTGGTAACCCAGTGGTCGGTTGGCATGCGGATATCTTGCAGTGAAGAAGAGAAGCTTTGCTAGCAGACAGAGCTAATAGAAAAACATGACTTTTACAGATATTCAAGTAATATTACAGATATTCTTTCGGTGCTAAAGGGGTAATGAATCATTTATTAACATATTTAAGAGTAGAAGGCAGCCAGAAAGAAAATATTAGCAGACTCCGCCCACCGCCTACACTTGTGGATAGTTAAAAAAAGTACTGCGAATCAATTTTCAGAAAATCGATATCAACCGTGATACCTATGAATCGATTTTTAACTGCCTTACGATTAATCGTTACATCCCTAATGGATTATATGAAGTAAAATGTATATCCAGTAGTTTCCCTGATCGCACACGTACATCTCGCTGACGTCGGCACGATGAATGAAGTTGCATCGGCAAGACGTATTATGGAGAGCGTTTGCTCATTGGGCAGATGTCGCGGAGACATCGGCGTTTGGACGATGGATTAAAGATGCTCAGCGCGGCCTCTCGACAGCTTATATTAACCTTTATTTAGCTCGAATCATTCAATTATTAAAAATATCTCCATATTCATAGTCTAGTATTTACTTAAATCTGCAACAACAACAACAACAACAATTTACTACCACTAAATAGCTTATTATGTGTGGACAAAATAAAGAGAGATACAGTTCATGGTCATAAATGCATTTTCAGCAGCATAGCCAAAAGAGCCCCAGCACAAAAACAGCTTCATGAAAGTGACATTTTACTCACCAATTTTGGGGGGAAAAACACACACAAAATGACGCATTAGGAGTAGAATGCCAACGCACGATCTGAGGTCAACATCGGCGAGACATATCTGGGTTAGCCACATGTTGCATTTTAAGAATAAAGCCTAAAAACCCTTACCCTACAAACTTTGCAATGACCTCAAACAAACTAGAAATAACATTTTTGGAACCTTTGAACTTGTGATGTTGCCATCAAAATGTGAGCAGATGGGTTTTAAACAATGCTTATAATATTTACGAGTAAACTCTCTGTTTTCCCAAGTTGCCGATTGCATTTTAACAAAACAATGCTCTGAGATTCTTATTAAAATCTTAGTCAGACCTGCCCAACGGCAAGAGCCAAAATTGAAAAGAAAAAAAAAAAAAATGACTTTTATAGTTTGCCAAGAGCTGGGAACATGCAGGTCAATGGTCAACATAGAGGAAGTTTAATAAAGAAAGAGAGGGAGGATGAGCAGGGCTGAGAGGGAGGGTTAGTGATTGATTGTTTCCTGTCTGAATCCCAGTCTTCTCACTCTGTTCTCTCATCCTTTTGTCATCGCCCGGCTGCACGTCCACTTTACTGTTATTTATTAGGAGGAACATCGCCACAGAGGTGAATACAATTCAGAGGAATACTCAACTGTTGTTCAAGTCCAACTACGCTGTGCTGATAGATGCTTTGACCTTAAAACAATCAGTGCCCAACTGTGAATAATGACCCCGTACTGTAGTAATGAGAGACAACAGTAACATTTTTTAATATAAGACACGCAGAAAGCAAGTCAGACTGTGTGGTTACTTCTTTTTGTAATTTATGTGAGTTAGGTCAACATGTGTCTCCTTCCTTTCCCTCTCTTCCTCTCTGGGGTGAAGCAGTTCTTCAACACATCTCTTTGTTTAACCTTTTAATTGGAAGACGTCTAGCAGGAGCACGAGTCTGATACTACACACATGCACACTCCTCCATAATCTTCCAGCGTGGCCGTGAGACAGACAGACAGAATGACAGAAGGAAAAAAAAAAACAAAAAAAAAAAACGATCAAATTATCAGCTTCATTTAATTACCCATTACAAGGCAGGCACAATAACAGTGCTAAATCCCGATTTGTCTGGGCTCTGGAGAGAGAGGGAGAATGTATCGCTTGCTTCTCTCACTCATTCCTTTGCAGCAGCAGCCTTTTGTTTTTTTACCCCTACATTTCTGAAAGCACTGCAGCAGAGTGAAGCGATGACAGCTTATTGGATTATGGAATCTGTGGATAAAAAGTACCCTTGTTTTATTCCTCCACCCATACTTCTTAAATGTTATTACTGCTTTCTGTTACCGCCAACATTACATTATAGCGCGCCGCACAGCATCATTTGCATAATGCTTATGGGGATAGTGGGAAGTGATGGCTGCGAGGGGATGGATGTGGAGGAATGCAAAGAGATGTCACTTCCTCTCCATCATTGTTTTACTTGCTTTATTTGTTCTGGATGTCTATTGACCTTGTCACCACTTATTGAGGTACAATACTATTGTCACACACACGTTACAATTATGCAGATTCAGCTATAGCTTGCTACTAATACCAAACACCAAGATACACATCATCCTGACTGATGTAGAAACATGATCATAGCTAAAGCTAAGCCATTTCATTGCTGTTCTTATTGCTAAATTGTTTAATTTACTACTTGTCACTGTTGCTAGTAACTATCAGCCCAATACATTGTAGAAACAGCTGGTAAATGTTAACTACACAGGGTTCCCGTGGATCCTTAAAAAGTATTACAAGGCATTAAATTCATGAATCTGAAAATGTGGCCTTAAAGGTGCAGTCCGCAACTCGCAGATCCTTCTCTCCCCCTCCCTCCCCGCTGCTCTCTTGCCCTCCCTCCAAACTTTCCAGTCTCTCCCTCAGAGGAGCTAACAAGCTAACGTTAGTCCAACAGCAACATCATATTAATATAACATGCACTGTTAAAAGAATATCACTGCAGTGCTTCTCTCTCTCAATGTGCACACACCTCAGCAGCAGCAGCAACAACACAGTGTCACTTACAGCAGCCCACATGGAGGCTGCTGCATGCACACGAACAACACATGATACCAAACTAGAGTTCCAGTGTAACAATTACAAATCAAACATAATATAAATCAAGCAGCAGTAATTACTGCTGGTTGTTGGGGGTCTCTATGCAGATACGTGTCATGCTTATAGCAACTTTCAATAGTAATGTTGTTTTTCGTGTTTTTTTTTGGTTTTTTTTAGAATTATTTTGTTTATTTAATTTAATTTTACTGACATTTTGTGTATTTTTGTGTGTTTACTTTGGGTGCCACCAGTTGCACGTCTGCACGAGACACTGGAAAAAAAACTACCCTTACCCTATATAATTGATGTGGCATTTTTTTGTCCCCGAATTGTGTTTATCTTATTTCAAATGGCATTAAAAAAATCTTAAAAGGCCTTGATTTTAATTTGACTGAAGCTGGAGGGACCCAGCTACATTAGGAATAATTTTAAAAGGCTAAGCTAGGCTATCCAATTTTTGTCTTCTTTCTCTTGGTGTATCTTTGCTGTCTTTTTAAATGCAGGATTCTATAAGGTTAGAGGTTAATTCTTAAAATACTACAGCTGCCAAGTCGGTCCTAAAGCAGACTGCCTGGATGAGATGATGCAATTAGGTTTTATTTCAGACCATAAATGTCACAATAATGTACAACTCATTGCATTAGTGTGGCGTAGATGTGAAGTCAGTTTTGTTGATTGGTAGAACCAATTAAGTGTGTTTTTATTTCATTTTGATTTACTCTTACTAATTTTAAAATGTTCTACTTGTAAGTATTTTTTTTTAATTTTTTTTCAAATATATAGCTGAAAGCAAACAGTAAAATGGACTAAAAGTAAATTCATGAGACATTGACAGCAGCTGTGGGATTACATGTTCAGGGTAGGGGGTTGGCCTGCTGATGCACCTAACAGGCCAAGCATGTTCACAGAGACACAAAATCCCCTTGGAAAGACTTGAACAGCGTTCCAACGGAGGAGAGGGAGTAACTCATTTTAGGTTTCATTTCACCACAGCCCTTCATGTTGTTTTCCCAACTGAATCCATGTCGATGAATATCAATGCTACTTTGTTCTTCTGACTTGTAAACAAATTAAAATATTTAAAGGAGCCGTGGTAGGCCTACACCATATGTTTTCAAACATTTGCCACAGCACATCATCAACACTTTTCATCATCTTTTTTGTGCAACCTTGTGCCACCTTTTATTGGCTTAGAGAAGTGAGAAACTTGAGAAACGTTTCGATGTCCTGCCCAAACCGCTCCACTTCCTCCCATTGCTTTTGCCAATCTACCAGAAGCCACGCGTCTACTTTTCTTCATGCACATCGCGGAACATAACAAAGTTGCATCGGGTCGCATTGATATAGGTCTATGGGTGAGGTAAGAGACAAAATCATATTTACCTGTTTGCTGTAGTGACGAGCGACCTAGTTTCCGTGCACAGTTCCGCATTCACTTTGATTGACAGTCTCAAAAACAGGAAGTAGAAGCCTATTGGCTGTGCGCATTCGGCGATCGTTTCCATTTGTATAGAGGTCTATAGGGGCGGCCGTGGCTCAGGTGGTAGAGGGTTGTCTTCTGATCGAGAGGTTGGGGGTTCGATCCCAGTACCTGACTCTGTGTCGAAGTGTCCTTGGGCAAGACACTGAACCCTAAGTTGCTCCCAGTGGTCGACGAGCGCCTTGCATGGCAGTCCTGTCCCACTGGTGTGTGAATGTGAGAGTGATTGGGTGAATGAGCTGATATGTAAAGCGCTTTGAGACTGCTTCAGTGTGGGGATAAAGCGCTATATAAAATCTAGTCCATTTACCATTATAGAACGAAGGCGGGATTTATGTATATGTATATGAACGACCACCAGCAGTAGACCATGGTAAAAGACTAGTTAGGTATTCTTTTCCATTTCAAAAGAATGATACATAAACATACATTTCTTAGAAACTCCGGATATCAGCTTTAAAGTGTGACAGCTTTCTATATAGCTATGAAAATTACTGTTACATTTGCAATGCTGACATTTTTTGATGAACTAAGTTCATGGTTGAAAATCCCTGCTTTAACCTATAGCAGTGGTTCACAAACTTTTTACAGTCCCGTACCCCTTCAGACATTTAACGTAAAGCCATGTACCCCCTTATTCTGCACACTGAAAAAACATAATAATGTAGTGTCATATACAATGTAGCCCTACAGTGAAATATGTCACTGGATTTTACCTATCCTCTTAAGGAATAATATATAATTAAATAAAATTATAATAATCTGTAAGCACACAAGAAAACATCTTATTCAGAATTATCACTTGATGGATATATTCAGTAAATTAGCCTCCTGGCATTTTCAGTGAGAAACTAATCTCTTTTTTTTGGAAAATGAATCTTTGTGTACCCCCCGACCCCCCACGGGGGGAGGGGGGGAGGGGGGGCACGTTATTAGTTTCTTTTGAAAATCTGTCGTCTTCTTTAGTTACACTTCTGTCCAGGTTTTGAGTTTTAAAAATCTGGTCACCCTTGGTTTAGTATAGACACAAATGAACTTTTTGCCTTTCCAAACTACACCAGGCTAAAGTGAGATCATGGTGCCGAGCTGACCATAGAGCTATCAGTGTTTCTGCTCCACCACTGTGACACTCACCAGACCTCCTTAGTTATTTGTGTGGGTGTATGCTAGCATGCACACGCCACAGAAAATGTATGCTTTCACTGTTTGTGGACTATAGGCTAAGTGTGTATGTCTGTGTATGTCTGTGTGTGTGTGTGTCGTTTTTGAACTTGTGACGCTTCTCTAACTTTAATCTCATTTTGTAACCCCTGCCTGCTAGCAGAGTTAGCCAAATATAGCCTTGCTGCCTGTTGCTTTTGTTTACCAACAGCTTTGGCACACATGCATGGTTGCACATGTGATGCCCCCCATCAGTGTCACTGTCTGGACAGTATGATTCCTCCTCTTTCTAGACAGTCATCTGTTGAAGCAGTAGTGCATTTGTTAATTATAGCTCTACTGTTAGAAGCTTTAGGTTTTAGTGTAGGTTGAAAAGAGCTGACATATTCTGTTCGTTTGACAGCCATTTTAAGCATACATTCAAAGTCGTCCAATAAATTACTGAAACGAAAAGTAGGATATAATTTAACCTATTCTTAGAATAGTGAGCAACCTACTCCCAGTGCAGTCACTTTAGTTACGCTAACATGCTATGCAACTATGTGTAAACTGTGTCTTATATATATGTATGTGTGTGTTTTAATTGTACTTGAAAATAAAATATTCAATAAAATAATGAAATGAAATTTTTCACTAGTGTTAAGTCATCATTAAAGAAATAAAAGAGAGAAATAAATGGCAGAGAAATTGAGTTAAGAGAGTTGTACAAGGCTTATTTAAAGTCTTGTTTTTGCTAAGCGTGACCTCGATCGGACAGCATTTAACAACTCATTCTAGAAGGTCGTTCAACATCTGGCCTCAGACTCATTGAGCACAGTTTACATGTTGTCAAGGACATTCAGCAATCTTGCATCTGTTCAAAAACATGCAGGATGATGCTGCTCGTGTGGTTAGACCTGAAGTACAGTACGTCTCGCCTTATGTGTAATTTTAAACAGTCACTATATGTGCTCAAAATATTTTATGTATTTATTGTTCTAATTTCCATTGTCACCCCCAGTAATAAAACATGTATCTAAAAGTAATGTTTTATCAACTTTGTACACTATTTAAAACCTATGGCAATATAGATATAAGTGCAACAATTTTAGTTGTAGCAACAAAAACAATTGTGGTGCTTTTAAAACACAGCACTAAATATTTACTTATTTGTTTTTAATTTTTTGTTCCCAATAGGAATTAGTTTGCATTTTTACAACAAGGCCGTTATTAGCAGCACTTACAACACAAGGTGTCTTTTTGATGTATCATGCTATCAATTTATAGACTCTTTCATAGGTCTCTCACTCAGTCTAATCCCTAATTCTGTATGCTTACCGCATAGCTAAGCGTACACGTTGATGCATACTCTTAGAGTATCTGCATTGCTCGACTGATTCGTCTTGATGAATTAATAATTAATATGCTGGATGCCCACTGACAGCATTATAAGTATTAGAAGACTCCACAGTACCAATACATCTGAATATAAACTAAATAAGTATGCTTTTTTTTAGTTCTAGGAGGCTCCAGGAAAATGACCCCTCTCTAAAATTCTGAACGCAATCAATTGGTAGGGTTTAGAAATAGACAGGAAATGTTGATAATTCAAGGCAATTCTGTAAATCAATATAAGGCTAACCATATTTTATTAGGAACTGGCTCAACATGTTCTCTTGCATCATATAGCCCAGTGGTTCCCAGTGTTTTTTTGTCCTGTGTACCCCTTTGCATTTTTGTCAATTATACCTCATTATACCTACTCCATAATTTCATATGCTTTTTTATTTGCGGAACAGTAGGCAGTCTTAAAACCCCTAACTGCGTCTCAAACATTGTCTCCTATTGTCAGAAGTGTGATAAAATGGCATTTACAGCATAAAGTAATCCTGTTTCAATAAATTACACGAAAATATGGTATTTTATTGAGTAATAGTACTGTTAGTTTGTAGGGTCTTTGTTCAAAAAACATCGTAAAAAGGAACTATTGAAGCATTTCCTGATTATTTTTAAATTAATTGTTAAATCTCTCCAAGTACCCCCTACAATGTGGTACAGGACCACTGGGGGTCATTGGGAAACCCCTGGTTGGGAATCATTGATATAGCCTATGTTTAAAAAAAAAAAAAAAAAAAAAAAAAAAACGCTTTCTGCTTTCCATTCCTCGGAGTTAAATCTTCATCTTTAGATCCAGTGAAGAAATAATTTCCAATATATTTAGAATTTAATTAAATTGAATTGAGTGAACATTGGATAAAGTATTTTAAATGTCTGTATATGCATGTATGTCCATGCTTGGAAGGTACAAACTCATAGACTCTGTCACTGACACAACTAGCCTCTAGCCTTGGAATACACACACATTTGTGGATTAAAGCACACACGCGAGGTCAGGCCAAGCCGGCGTTCCCTGTTACTCTGAGTGTCCAGGCTGGGAGAGCCAACCGAAACTGACAGCACCAAAATATCACTGCAGGGTTCCCACGTCAACACTAGCAGATGCAACATTAATTTAGCTCGCCATGAAAAGTCACCCAACAGAATGGCTGTAAGAACCCCAGCGTGAGAGCTGCAGTGATGGCGTTTAGAAAGCAGTGGGTCCAACTGAGGGACTACTCACAGGGTCATATTAGTTAGCCTGGTGTAGAGAACCCATCCAAATTGTAAGTAGACTGATATGTTTGTTTGAAATCTAGATACAGTAGTCCCTCACTATAACGTGGTTCACCAGTCGCGGCCTCAGTGTTTGCAGATTTTTTTTATAGTGCAATTTTGCATGAATTTTTTTACAACGTATGAACGCGCATTGTGCTCTCTATCCTGATTGGCTAATGCTGCGTTCACACCGAATGCGTCTTCTACAGCACCGGACACTTCAGCCGCACGAAACATTCCGTAGGTTTCACATGATCAAAAAATGTCCCCATTTGCTTTATATGCACGTTTGAAGCGAAGCACCACCCACCAGCGACACCGCCTGCTGAAGCGAGGAGCTGTGCTCCTTTTTATCCTCTCATAAACATAAACCACCAGTGAAAAAAGTCGGTGTGATTAGCGGCTAATGCTATCTTAACTCAGTGCTACAGAAAGAGCTTTTACCTGCTACTACATATAAAGTGTGTGTGGGGAGGGGTTTTACAGCCTTAAAAAATGTATGATAATTCTAAAAAATAAAGCTGACTACTTTGAGGATTTTGCCTATTGCGGGTTATTTTTAGAACATAACCTTCGCAATAAACAAGGGACTACTGTACTTCAAAGAAAAGAAGCTAAATTAAGTTACTTATATCGTTCAAAGACTTCAAAAACCCTACAAGCAAGCTTCTTTCTAAAATACTTACAGAAATCATGTTCTAAATCTAACTACAATTTCCTATATTTTTCATTATCAGCACTTTTTTCTACAGCCAGTTTCTCCAAAAAGAACTGTTTAATAGATGGAAAAGCGGCTGTAAGTGTTGGTGAGTAATGAGCTCTCAAATACGGGTGACCTAGCCGAGTTCAAAAGTCTATGCCTTGTTATTGGATGCAGTTATGTAATCCTATTGGCATTTGATATACAACGTTCTGTAATTATTCAGACACCCCCCCCCCCCCCCTTGTGTAAATGTTCTGTGTTTCCCTGCAGATGTTCCTCTGCTTGTCTGCAGCGCAGGGAGTTGGAACCAGTCCTGAGCTTTTAAATACAATGAATTTTCTAATTAAAGTCATCACAGCTAATCTAGTGGTAGGCCTATAAATCATCACTGGGATCTCTGATTAGTGAAGTGGTTGAAACAGATGAGCATCTCATCAGTCTACATCTCCTCAGTAGCAGGCGTACAGTGTTTAAAGCTGGGGGTGAAACTGTATCCTCTAAAACTACAGTTCATCCCAGTGATCTCATAATGTTGTAATTAATGTCTTGTTCAACATACACTAAATATTAATGGAGTATATCTGCAGGATACACAGTATAGATCAGGGGTTCTCAAACTTGGGGTCGCAAGACACTGGGAGGGAGTCACCAGATGCCTTTAAGAATATATTTTGAACAATTTTATCCCATTTTTGCTTATTTTTACTGTTTTTTGGCAACTACAAACCTATTTTCACAACTTTTTCTTGACATTTATTTTGCTCTTTTTAATGCATTTTATTCTCATTTCTGCCAATTACATTTCTATGTATTTTCTACACATTTTTCCACTTTCAAGACATTTTCGGGAATCTTATAAACCCTTTCCACCACTTTCCACATTATGTCACATATGTTGACCCATTATTTCACTTTTAACATCTTTTCACCATGGCATATTTTGCCAATTTAACCACATTCACGACTTTTCAGGCCCTTTATTTGCCAGTTTATACTAACAGGGGTGTAAATCACCAGTTTCCTAAAGATACCATGCAATATCGATAAGTTTGGATGACGATACGATGTTTACCGATATCACAACGTCTGTCACGATACGATTTCGATTCAGTTCACAAGCCTGCGATTGATATGATGCGAATGGAAATCGCCCTTCATAGATGGTTCTTCAATGTTCATGTCAGTGTTCAACCACCTTCAGATGCAGTGGGGGTCCCCGGTCTCTGGGACCTCTTTATTTTGGTGGTTACAGGTTGAGAACCACTGGCATAGATGATGATCATCCAACTGCAGCCACAAACATCTCTGAGAAAGATCTGTGATTGGACAATGTGAACTTAAAATCCTCCTGAAATCTGACAGAATGATAAAGAAAATCTTTGTTGTCTTGAAACTAGGGTCCCGATGCAACTTTTTCAATTCCGATATGATACCGATATTGCAGCCTTGCATATTGGTCGATACCGATATTGATCCGATAACAGAATCATACATACTTTTTTTTCATTCTTTAATAAAAAAATATTTATATATCACTCCCTCCCCTCTTTTGTTTCCTTTGGTCAGGGTTCCTTTGTTTGTCTTTTGTTTCATTCCTCTTGGGAATGCTAAAACAGATTTGATATCTGCTGGGGGACTATTGGATGACCTGAAAAAGACAATAAGCTGTGTCCCTATGTTGGCCCAGCTAATCTGTGAACCTGAGATGGACGCGGGAGCAAAAACAGACTGCGGGCAGTACTCAGTGACATTTGTAACTATAACCAGTTCCACTTGTAGAGAAGTGTGAAGCGTTCATGGTTGCACTCATTCTAAGGGAACGTGTTGAGCTGCTGTTTAGTCGGCGTGACATTTTCAGTGAAACACGCCTGACAAAAAGCGTGATTTGTAGATGTGTTTAACAGCGGTTGTGCATCAGTGCAGGAAATTTGTGACTTTTGGAGGACTGTTCCCGTTAGCCGGCAACTCTACTTGAGCGTACAGCATGCTGCGATCTCTAATCCGTCTTCATCCTTTAGGTGTCATTTGCAGTGAGAAGTGCTGCACTGTGCAATCTGGCTGACATTAAGCATATCCTGCCATTCAGCCTTCTTCCTTACCTCCTTGACTAGTAGCTCACTGTGACACAATCTGTCTCCTGCATTCTTTTTTAAAGCCTTTCATCCAGGAAATGTTTGCTGATCCTACAAATTTCTATTACCTGCTATTCTTCGGGATTTTTCTACAGTGCAGTTTTACACACTTAAACCTCTTCAGCAAGACTACAGTAATGTATACAAGCCCTCGAGCAGCAGTTCAGAATTCGACAGATGGTTAAATACCATGTCAGTTTCATAGCGCAAAGGCCCTTCAAAGGACTCATTCACCCACATTTCAGGCAACTCTTGAACTGCTCAGTACCCCAGAAATAGTCCCCTGTGTGAATGTTTTGTGGATTTTTCTGATCATGGCCACCTCTGAGTGTGAGGCCACGTAAAGGACAGGTTTGTGTTAGGAATTAGATGTCAAATGCACATGGAATCCATTCACAAGAGCAAATGATCCCTAACATATTTTCTATTCAGTCATCCATCCTAGAGCTACAGTATGTACATACCCTATACAAGGCCAAAGGTTACAAGTCTACAGGGACCTTTCTCATTCCCCAAATCTTTTGACTTTAATAAAATGAATAAAATGGGGGAAAACAACCAACAACACAAAAAACAAAACAAGACAGACTACAGCAAATCAAATGAGGATTCATAGCTTTTTTCATATCGTTAAAGGTTAACATATATGTACTGTCGTAAATTGTTTTTGCAACAACTATGCGTGTTTTGTTCTTGCAAAAAACAGTAATAATAGAATTAGTATAGCCGCAAGCGGCGATAAACAGCCCTCGCCTTTGCCGCGCCGCCTTTTCTGCGCCGCCTTTATCGTGCCGTTTTTGCCGCGCCGCCTTTTCTGCGCCGTTTTTGCCATGCCGCCTTTTCTGCACCGCCTTTGCGGAGATACATAGTCATGCATTTCAATTGCAAGTTATTTCATGCAATTACACCAAGATAAAACCTTTTCTTCAGGGTTTGGGTTAAGGGTAAGGGTTATGCTAAAAGTGATAAATGCCACTGACAGACATTGGCTAGCAATTCATTCTAAGCAACTTCACACAAATTTGTTGCATGCAGCATGGAAATAAATTGTCTCACACAGCACAAAAATAATTCTTGCAAGCAACACAGAAAAACATTGTTTCCTGCATCACAAAAAAATATGAAGCAATTGTGTTTCTATGGACTAAAATTACATCAAGTCATTTTTGTGACAGTTTGACGTGAGACTGGCTTGTTAGATATGAGTTGTAGCTTTGAATGCTGAATGCTTTTATGCACTAGCTATTACTTTGCCAGGACTGTCAGAGATTTAAGTTTGGCCGTGGGGAGCCAAAGTGCGGGTCAAGCCAACATGTTTTAGGGGCAACAGAAGGTGTGCATATCCTTCTCTCTTTGTCTGTGCGTGTGTACAGGCGCTAATCTACTACTGGGGGGGTCCTCCAGGATTAGTATAATCAGGGCTCGTAAAAACCCCCTCTCATCCCCTTATCCCATCATCCCTCTGCTCAATGTCCCACAATCCACCTCCTCATCCTTCCTTCCCCTCAGCCTGCTTTGCCCCAGCTTCTCTGGCTTTTTACTCCACATCCCTCTGACCTCCTTCAATCTCTTTACTCCTTTTTAAATCCTTATTCTCACCCTGCACTTCCATTCATCCCCCTGACCTCATCTGTTTAAACCTATCCTTATCATTACCCTCTACAATGTGGGCGTTTAGAATAGCAGCACAGAATTACAAGCTCCTGCCAATTATACCAAGCACCTAAATTTTTAAGGTTCACATGCGTGAGTAGGAAATAGAGAGTTATACTTTCAAAGGCTAACTCATCACTTAAAAGCTGAGAGCCTGCAAAAGCAGAACATAGTTGGGAAAGTACATAGGTGTTGGGAAGCACTGGAAACCAATTAGTCAAGGTTTAAAGCTTGATATCTTATTAGAAATGGCAGAAACCAGTATTGTAGTTCTGGCCCTTTGGGCTCTTCTCTTGGCACCAATGATGTTTGTATTACCCACTGTATAACATTCATATGTGATGCTGTTGTCCCTATGACACTCCTGCCTTTGAGAGATTTACATATTCTAGTCGGAGTATATGAGTAAACGGTTAGCCCATTTGATCTTAGAAAAATCAACAGCCCTGATTTGTTATGATGTCAGTTTGCATGTGTTTCCTGTGCTTACTGGTTTAAAACCAGGCATTGTGGTTTCCCCACCATCAAATCTTGCATGTAGGGACATTGTTAATGTTTTTTTTCTAGATAACATGCCACCTTCATTATGACATAAAGAATAAAGCCATCACAATAAAAAACACTCCAGTCAACCTTTTTTTTTTTTTTTTTGACAAAATTGAAGTAACAATGTATTGAAAGTATACTGGTTAATGGGTCCCATTTATATATTGATATGTGCCAATGATTTGGTACCACTAACCGTCGTAATATTTGATTCACCAATAATTGAGAAATCAACTTTTGTTTTGTTTTGTTTTTGTTTTTTTGGGCCCCTTGGGGGGAAAAATAATAATTGTGAGCTTCTCATTTTCGAACTCAATCAAGGTACTGATACCCTGAAGCCACACACCAAATTTGTTTTTTTTGTTACTTCCACTGTGATTTCTGCTACTTTCGCTGTGCTGAGAGTGAGTGACAATCTCTGTCAACAACTTGAGTAATAGTTGTTGTGTCTCATGCAGCAATCTCAATACAAATAGGAATAGTTTATTCTCCAAAAAAACCTGATCATAATAAAACTCAATACGAAAAGGAATAATTCATTTTTCCAAAAAACAACAACAGTTAACCTAATGTAACTTTACAAAAATAAGCTGTATTCATATAAATTAGCAATATGATCATGACAATCTTATTTTTTTCATCATTGGTCTATTTTTTATCGATGGTCGACTGATGTGATGTTTTAGGTATTTTTTACAAATCAGTACAGAAATCTCTGTATGACATTGCACACGGCAATTCCAGCATGGGTACATCTCAGTACGTAGCAGTCACTGAGGTAAACTCAGTCCGTGACACCGGGCTACAATTTGGATATGTGATACTGTCCCAAAACATGCACATAGGGATGGGTACCGAGTAGGTAGATGTAGATAAACATCTAACATACATTTTAATATTTTCATATGCAACCAATCCCAGAAATGTTCTCTTTTTCCTATTAACTACTCATTGCAATAGCTGTGTAAAACACATTATGGTACTTTTATGGACACATGGATATATGGGTAAGGATACGGAGGTTCTTAACAGTTTCTTACTTTGCATTGTACAACTGAAGACTTGTTTTTTTCTTAAAGATAAATGACGAGAGTGAATCTGGTGGAAAAGTGTAGGTTTGAATCCCTTTTGTTTAACATTCAGTGCCATTCTCCATGTCCTCAGTCCTCTGTCTGCATAGATCTCCTTAAATGCTCCACTTTATTTCCTCCACACTTCCATTCATCTTCTTCCCTCTGTCATCCACCCACTTATTTCAGCACCGGCTGCACTATACAGTAACTCAACGCTCCTTGCAGTCATCCTCATCTACTTATCTTCACCCTTTCTAAAGGTCATTACATGCACAGCCTGTTTTTCCAGATTAAAACGGAGGCCTTGGAATAAGGAGATGAGCTGTGTCATATCTGCCACCCTTTCACCTTATCAAGCACACACATACAAATGGAAGCATTGACAGAATTCACATTACTTAGAGCAACAACAAAAAAATGCGGAAACACACATATGGCCAGTAAACTAACATGAGTACACTATGAAAACCCTCCCACACTCCTGCTTTAGACCATTTTTGTATGCAGGTGGATTCCCCCTAAAACACAGTGACATAACTAGCAGTTTAAAGAATGCTTGAATTAAAAGGGATAAAGAGCAATCATGGAATATAGAGGCTTAAAAGAAAAAGGCTGGAACATAACAAAGCAAGGTCTGAGGAGAGAAAAGGAAGGAGGAGTTTGAAAAGAAGCAGGAGGAGGTGTGAAGAAAGGGACAGAAGCCTTCAGATTAAATGCCATCATGAAGTTATGAAGCAGGTCTTTAGAATTGGTAAGAATGGGTTAAGTCAAAGGAATGGGGAGAATGAGCAGAGGGGGTAGTTTCTCTTGTTTATTTTATTTCTGTCATTAAAAGCTGAGGGTTTTAAAAAGAACGCCGTAGGAGAAGGATTTGGCTGCAAGTGGTCGCGCAGCTCAAAAGAATACAGATGAGTTTGAATTCAAAGATGTATAAAAGAAAAGGTAGTCGCCATCAATGGCGCTCTGGCTGAAGCAACAACCGTGAACGAATTGAGATTCCACGGCCGCACAAGCCTCTTGCGCCGTTTATTGTTGCTCTTAATGGTACAGGTTGTCTGGTTTACTCTTTGTTAAGACCATTAAAATTACAAAACAAACGAACAACTATCAACTCGCAAAACTTTTGGAAAAAAGTTTGGATCGTGGGTCCCATGGTAGAAGTGTGCTCTATGAAACGCTGCAAAGAAATTCTAACAGTTTTCAAGTCCTTAAGTAAGGAATGGAGACTTTACGTGATTTTTGCAGTGAATCAGTCTTTGCACATTCCTCTCCTCTTGTTTGCTGATTTGAGTGTGTGTGTTCTTCTGTGTGTATATATTTTCCTGAGAGGGTCAAAGCCTTTGTATTATGTGTGTGTGTCTAAACCCCTTGTGTTTTTCACATGCAAATTGGCCACACAAGCCACTCAACTTGGGCTTTGCTATAGACGGGGGAGTCTTCTACAGGACCATACTATACAACCCATTTGTTTAGAATAGTGCCTTTCTGTCACTATAATGATAACTGGTGGCTGTTGACTTGCCTTCAGTACTTAAGAACCCCACTTTCCCCACAGTGAGGGCTGTGCAAAAAATGTTATTAGTTACATGCAGCAACACCGCCTCAGCATAAAAATCACAACTGGTTTTACCAATACTCACTTTAATGGGATAGTTTTTTTTTTTTTTTTACCAGTAACAGCGATGTATCTGTTGACAAACTATTACCTGAAAAAAAATCATGTTTTTATAAAATATGAAATCAAATATTTTTTTTCAAAAATTGTTTTGACTTCACTTAACATATATTGAGACTGTGATGGAACACCACATTTACATTGTGAATGATTATAAATGTGATGTTTTTGAGTGCTTTTCTATCATTACTGTGCACATACTTATGTCAACATAGGTTTTTGCCATTTTTAAGTGCAACCAAGACATAAAAGCCTCCTTTTGTTAATGTTTTCCCCCTTTTTAATTAGATCTAATAAAGTTCTATCCCAATAGTATCTGCCATTAGTGTATGTTAAAAATATTCAATGCCAATGGTGCTACTGTTTTCTTTGCATATGCTGAACAAGGGATGAAATTACCCCAGAATATGGACAGATTGCACTGATATTGGTTATTATCCCTCGCCACAAAGTGTGAAGGGGGATGTAGGTTTGAGCTCCGTCCGTCCAAGTTAAAGGAGACAGCTTTTCTCAGAAACTGTTTAAGATAGGATAACCAAATTTGGTGTGTGGTTTCGGGGTATCAATATCTTGATGGAGTTCGAACATGAGAAGCGCACAATTTTTTCTTCCGGAGTTATTGCCCTTGTTCTTTTTTTTTTAACTCTGTTTGAGGTATCTTCAAAGGGGAAAGCTTTTCTCACAAATTGTTTAAGATAGGATAACCAAATTTGGTGTGTGGGTTTAGGGTATTAATACCTTGATGGAGTTCGAAAATGAGTAGTGTGCAAATAATTTTTCCGGAGTTTATGTCCTTGTTCCGTTTTTTTTTTTAGAAACAGTTAGTTAGTTAATAATTGTATATTCTGATGTGATAATATTTTCTTATGTATACATCTAAGTTCTTATATTAAGGACAATAAGGAAAAGGTTGTGAGTTATGACAACAAATCTGGCGGGGGATGTTGATGACTATGTCTTATTATTTATTATCAGAAAAGAAAGAGCTTGAAACCGTCAACAGTAATCACGCTGTGACTTCAGACACCTTACAGCTCAACTGTACCATATGGTACCAATTATTCAAGCAGTTGTGCCAAAACATTCACTTATGGTTGTAACCAGACCATCTAGCTATTGTTTGTGACTGAGAGCTCAGCTTTGCTTGCCTGTTTTCATACATAATACAAACAGAGAAAAATCTAACTGAGAGCAACAAAAGGTGCATCTTACACACTATACTACCAGTCAAAAGTTTGGAAACTCCTCATTTAATGTGTCCAACTTTTAACTAGTAGTGTAGATGTTGGAGAGAAAATGTTTGCAGATACCGTTTTTCAACTGCTTTGGTATTATTTAGTTAATGGCTCAACTTAGTAACATTTAGTCTCTTCATTATAAATCCAGACACTTTGTATTATAAGTTGTACTTCCTGCAGAAGAGAGTCCTCATCAGTGCCAAAATCCAGCATTTTTACTGCCAGGGGGTCAGATCTGTTGCCTAGCAACATGATCTTATTGACCATTAACTTGTTTCATGTGTGTGTCTGTGCGTTGATGCATGTGTGTATGTGCATGTTTGTTGCATAGCTGCATTGTGTGAAGGGAGCTTTAAAGTTAACCTTCTCATTCTATTTTATTGCACTGTATCCCAATGGAGGCCCATAATAACAAGCAGGAAAGACTGCACACAAAGCTAATTGCCTAGCTCACCTGCATAAAAATGCATCAATAAAATACACTCTGAATTTTTATTTGGATGTCCTTTATTTGGATGAAATCAGTGTGCTTCCTAAAGCCTAAGACGCATGCCTAAGATTTTTTGTTTTTTTATTTTATTTTTTGGAAACACAAAATAAGTCTTTGTAGACATTAATGCTTTTTATTTAATATCTAAACATCTTAAATGCAAATCCTAAACTTACCTGCTTTGTATACTGTAGCCCTTTTAAGTACAACTGAAATAGTTCCAAAGTGCTTTACACTATCAGGCACATTCACATTCACATTCACACACTAATGTGACAGAGCTGCCATGTTGTTCTATGTCTGTATTTATGAAATGTCCAACGTTGGATTTTCGACGTTCCTTTTCCTCATCCTTTTTCAACCAAACTGTCCTTCCAGATATATAATTGAAAGCAGGGGAAAGGCAAAAGTTTTTATCTCATTTGAAGGAGAACAATGGGCCTGGGACTGGATTGGATTTTCAAAAGTGGCCCCAATGCAATGAAAGTTAATGAGGTAATGTCTGTCAGCACAAAATGGTGAGTGTGTCTTTGCTGCGTGCACAAACGTACACAATGGCATACACACGAACAAGGAAAGTAAATCAGCTGAATATGAATATTTATGATACTAGTGAAATATGTGTTATGTCCAACATGTTCTTCCTCTTTTTTTTTCACCAAATAGATTCAAATGAAGACATTTGTTGTGTGTTTTACTGGCATTATTTTATATAAAAGCTGAGCCACAGCACAGTGACGAAGCCAAATGCCTTTGTTAACATCCTGTGGATTGGTTAAAAAACAAGTAGTAAAATTTGTGTTTGAGCACTGGCTTTTCAAAAATTTCGAAATCATAAAAAAACACGAGCTGACAGACCAGAGATGGAACAGTTAAGGGCTCCACTGCAAGATGAATCTGTAGTGACAACTGTCTTTTTGGCAATTTTACCAGCTGTCAAAAATTGAAGTTCAAAATTCTGTGGAATCATCCAGTCTTGAAATATGCTTTAGGGGTATCCTGATGGTCAAAGAGTTGAGGAAAGAGTTTTGAAAACAAGAAAGAAGCACAAATGTCACTTTCACTGCTTCTTTTAGTCCTTCCATTTTCCCAGAATCAACACGTCATTTTCAGAGTAGAAATACATATCCCCCTGTCACACTTACAGATGTCACTATTTTAGGTGGTTTCATTACAAATATCACTGGAGCCCATACATTGTTTTTTTTTTTTTAATATGTGAGCCATGCATAGCTTACTAACTAGCCAAACTCAAACAAAAGCCAGGATTTTTGTAAAGTCTTAACAAATTTCAGTTATTTTTCTTAATTAATTGAAAAGTTATTCGTTTGGTTGGTTGTGCTAAACAGGGTGTAAAATCGGGAGTTTTTTCAAGCTAACAAACTAGCTAGCAGACTTACTCTAAGCTGTGTACTAGCTCAACATCTCTGAGGGAGTTTTTGGAACGTTATCATTGTTATAGTCATTGTGTTGCATGTAATTTACCAATATTGTTTTGAGAAATGTGATGTAACAATACCCACATAGTATGTCATGTGTTTCACTCTCGTTAACTCATGCCAGCCATTTTCAAAATGTCTACCCACTCAGCGTTTTAGAGCATTTTAACAATTTTTTTAAAGACCCACATAATATCTGAAAATAAATCTGAAAGATTAGACTCTACTTTCATCAGAAAAAATTGTTTTGTTTCCAGCGTGTTTCGTTATTCCGCACTTGAATTTTGTGTCAAAAAGCTGAGAAAAACGTCTTTTTCTGAAAAAAATCTATAAATGACTTTGAAGCAATTTTTTTTTTTGCTTTAGGCACACCTCAACATTGGTTTTCTTCTATAAAACTACAAAAACAAAAACCGGGCCCGAGCCCGGGCTTTTGATAGCAACATTATTATTATTTTGCTATCTAGGTCAGAGTTGAATAGTTTTCTTACTGTATTTTGGCCTTCCTCCAAGTCTCTCCCCTCGTCATTCTCCCCACGTGCAACTTCCTCTTCCTCCCGGACATGCTGAGTGTCAGCGCTTGCCCCATTTTTTTTTTAGCCTTTTATCTCACCATCACGTCACTCTTAATGGTCTTCGATTCCACACATGCTCTGGTCGAAATTGCACTGCTGTGAGCTGCTGGGAACTTCAGCATCAACTCTCGTAGCACCATTTTCTGACTCGTGAACTCTTTTTCTCTCCCTCTGAGGTCTGCACATCACGGGTGATCGCTCATCCAAAGGTGCCCTGCTGCCACCTACATGTCACCAGTTGGTCACTACGTCATTGTACAAGTTAGATATTCACCGGAGAGCTTCATCACACTGTCTCCTAGCAACCCCAGCCGAAAAACACAATTCACGTCTATAGACGCGAATGACACTCAATGAGTTAATAACAGGTGGGTTATAATAATAACCCACCCTTATTTTCAGAAATGATGGACAAATGGACTTCACTACATGAGCCACATTCACCCATAAATGCACACATTTGTAGACCAATGGTGATTTGATGATAACCTGCTTTACCATGTGAACTACAACAATACCCCATTTGGTGTCATGCATGCCACTGTTAGGTACAACAGTAGCGTAATTCTGCTCTGAATCGATCACTGGTCACTACAGGCTGAAAGGACATAGCGCTTGTCTTGTTTTGAATCTCTAACTCCCAACAATTAATTTGTGCATCAAGCGCAATCTTCCGGCACCATTATGGACCTAATTATGTTTTATATTGGTGTAAATAGCCTAAAAACTCTACTTATGCAATTCAAATTACGTTAAATTCAATAATTTCTCACAGTTTGTCTTAACACATCAATGCAAATGTATCTGAGTGTTGCTAAGTACGTTAATGCAAAGGCCCATTAGTGATGTAATATGCAGTGTATTGACTTTGCTGAACACAAGTGGGCTTAAAAAGTCATTTTTGGGCCTTTGAATAACCGTCCTTTTTTGCTACATCTAATGATGCACTGTAATTTTAGTCCAAAAGATTAAACATCCCAAGTGGCCCGCGTTAACAAGCCCTGCAGGCTCCATTAGCCAACAGATGAGGTGAGGGACAGGCGGCGTTTTCTTAACGGAGGTGAGTCACCTTACCAACAGTTCCCCAGGGTTAATAACATGCCCATCCACTAAGAGGATGGGAGAAATAGGGAGAGACCTTCTGTGCAGTACTGGTATGTTCCCAGGTCAAGGTAGGAAGAGGGGTGGAGGCAGATTGTGATGAGGCACAGAGACACACAGCAGTCACAGTCAATAGTAGATTATGTAGCTGTAGTTTAGGGCTGCTCGATTATAGAAAAAATAATAATCAATATTTTAGTCAAAATTAAAATCACAATTGTTTGTCAACCAAAAAGTTATTTATTTTTTGTACAACTTCAAACACTAAAATCAAGTATGTTCACCTTTGCACAAAACACTTGTTGCACATGATGTGTCTTTGCTCTAGGTCGTCATCATCAAACCCAAAGTGTTCCCATAGAAGAGAATTTGACTTGCCACTTGTTTACCAAGTGTTTTTGCTGCGTTTCTCCTGCCATGTTTCAAGACCACTAAAGAAAAAAAAAATTAAATAGACAGATAAGCTTGTCCCTTGATTCATTTAATATATGTCAATCTGCTTCGATTGGTGTGGCTTGGAATAACTCAGCATCTGAAGTGGCTTTAGTCAATAATGGTCTTCTGCTCGCACCACAACAATCGGTGAGATGCACACACACACACACACACACACACACACACACACACACACACACACACACACACACACACACACACACACACACACACACGGTTTGAATTGACACTAATAGAGGGTTCCATAATCCGACTCATCTATCTATCAGTAATGGGCTGTGCTGTCACTCTGTCTTGGGTGAGATGCGGGTGTGGATGGGGCACTATTGGTGGTATATATCTTTGGTCGCCCACATCCTCCCAGTAATCCCTCATAAGGTGTGTCATAACCATTCTCCGGGATAATCTCCAGCGTGATGAGGTGGGGCCTAGCCAGCCTTGACCCTCGAGGGATGCCGCAGTTGATGATGATGTCATTTCCCCCAAATAGACCCACCCCTGTCTCGAAGTGTGTGTGAGATGACTGTGAGTAGAGGTCAAAGCGCTGATCTCATCCGTCTCTCTCAGCACACTGATTGAATCAAATGGCCAGAGACGGAGATACAGAGAGTGAACAAGGGTGAGTCCGTGCAGTTTCTCGTGATGAATATGAAGCTGGTGGTCTACTCATTCTCTTGTAAGATGGCATTAAAGCAGGACAAGTTTGAAGCTTTCCGTTTTAAGAAATTTGCACTCATTCTCCATCGCATGTCTTTTTCTTTTTCCAAAAAATAAAAGAAAACAAAAACACGCTGGTACCATTTTCCACTTTCTGAGTTGTCTTGGATTGGCAGATATCTTTATTGGCGTGACGCTGTGACTTCAGACATCGCTGACACAGACTGTGACCAAAATGGAATTGCATTCATTACCGAGCAACATCTCTAAACCATAATCATTGGCTTCTTACTCTTCCCTTCATTCCTTCTTCACTCGAGCACCACGCTGATTCCACTCATCTTTTTACATTTCACATTTCTTTGTGGTAATTGCAGAGCCGCTTGCTCTCCACGAGCCTCCCGCAGTGACTGTTTTTAAGAGATTCACTGAATTTGGGGGTCATTTATTTGTTTTGCTTTTTTTCTCCTAATGAGCAAGTTAGCACAACGACACCTATTCAGGCACACGTTTATTTCCATAAAACTGAATTTAACCAACCTTTCAGGGCCAATGTGTGCCCTAATGTTTTTGCACAGTACTTATTAAACTAAGTGGTTTCTATCCAACCGAAGGCTTAGTTTTCTTACAATTTATTAAAATTAATTACAAAAAGTAATTTAATAGTTACCAAAGTGAAACTTTAAAAGCTTTAAAGGCTAATTTAATGCTAATCTAATGTAATCCAATTTTACACTATGAATTATCGTTAAACATACAAATGAGTTGCCTCAAAAATAAATACGCACCATTGTACACACAGGGTGTGAAGCAGCAAATTGGAAATTATGATTGTGAATTGGATGCAAATGCAGCACACTATATTTCTCTTCTTTTTCTACAAAATGTGCATTAGATGTCTACGAAACTATGTATTATCAAATATTGGTCTAAAAATGGAGTGATTAAGGATAATGTAGTTGGTCACTGACAACAACCATGTTTATATCCTCAATCACTACATTTACAAAAATCTTTCTCATTTTGGTCTTTTTTCTACTAATGCTTCAATTGTTGTACCCCGTACGTTATTTTGGACTACAATGTTATGGTACTGTAAATGTTTGTATTTAAATGGTGTGCGTTAATGATTGACTCAGAAAGTAGAAAGTCACATATTTTTTTATTAGCACACACAAAAAATGGAGGTTTTGGTCATTGCATTTTCCATTCAGAAAATCAAATCCAAAAACAAAAAAAAAAGACTGATTATTTGATTTTCGTCTTCAAATTGAAAAAGTTAAATTTAAATTCAAGGCATATTTCTTCATCAGGGTCAAGAAGGGATAAACAAACAAAACGCCTGTTTTTTTTTTTTTTTTTCTATTATGGTGAGACAGTAAGTTGTTCTTTTCAAAACTAGAGCACTTATATGAGGACCATATATTAGTCATGATTACAAAGACATTTTTAAATGGCAGGGAACATATAGAGATAATTCATATATTTTGGCTCCAGAAATATAGCAGCGTCCTCTTATATGTGCTCTTATTTTGAAAAGAAAAACTTCCCGTCTTTCCATATTGAAAAACGGGCATTTTTTTGTTTTTGTCCTCTGGTAATTTTGTTTTTTGGTTTTAACCTATTTTTGAGTGTTTTCTTATCACTTCTTGACCCTGATGAAGAAACATACCTTGAATTAAAATTTGGTTTTTCAATTTGAAAATTAAAATCAAATAATCAGTTGTTTTTTTTGTTTTTGGATTTTCTTTTCTGAACAAAAAATTCAATGACCAAATCATACACTGACCGTACTGTAACCGTTTTCTTTGGTCGATTCTGTGTTTCCGTCCGTGATTCCTTAAACGCGTGTTTTTTTTTAGGGCCCTAACACGGTGGGTTTCTATCACCAAGGAGTTTGTAGTTTCCCTATTTACTTCACTTCCTCCTTCCTCCCCCATCTCTTTTTACCTCCCCTCCTCTAATTGATATAATGAGTCAACATGTCGCTCCTCGGTTACATGCAGCAGCCAGTTAGCTGGCGTTTAGTCTCCCCACCCACAAAGCTTGTTTTCTCTCTTCTCATGGGTCCCACGAGGTTGAGAAACAACCTCATTCAGAGCTGCCAGTTTTGCTTTTAATCACTGCACATGCCTTTGCTAATAATAGAAAGGAGAAGAATACGCTGCAACTTTACTCAGGCTTTCATCTCATCTGGTACAGACAGGGACTCTGATACTGCATGATTTATTCCTGCTGAGATAAATATGCAGTGTTTTACTTATAAATTTTAATCTTGATCTGTATGTTCGCACAATATTGAGCCGGTTTCTGCTGCTATACTTGATGCCCTGCTGGGATTGTGAAGAGCTTCAAAGTAAGCACAGGATTACAGGTGGCAATGTGATGGATGTGCATAGAAATGTCATTTTTGTAGCGGATTTCGCTTCAGCAGCTTGGAATGGTTTTTGCAACCACCTCGAAATGTTGAGCGCTCGTGCCACATGCATGTGTTTAAGTATGAGTAAGGGTCGGAGCGACAATGGCGGCATTGTTTCTTGCAGCAGCTGTGATTGGTTAGAGGCAGAGACATTGAGTGTGCGCACACACTTTCCGCTTGGCGTCAATGTGGTGCCAATGCGACTGCAGGATGGTTGCACCTCACTATTTATGACATCATGGTTTCCATTCGGCTCTCTCCGTCTTTCCTTGCAATTTCCACTTTCTTTCCCCATCTTACAAAGCAAACCTTCCATAGTTTGTATGTTTACTTCTTTTTTTTTGTTATGCAATGAAACATATCACTTTCTTTCTCTACAATTGATTCTGTCCCTTTCTTTTGAATCTTCATGGAAATCCATTAAAAGAAAACAAATAATGAATTCATGTAGAAATAGAAAAAAACGGAGCCAAAGAAATGAGTCCCTGTGAGGAAGGAATATAGGACGGATGGAGGATTACAACCCTCAGAGCTGGATCGGTGGCTTTTATTGCCTGGCACGGTACTCACAGAGGCCCACCCACCGCAAAGGAAAAGAGCGTCGACTCGACACATACCCACATTCCACCCTGGCTTACCGCATACAGAGCGGCCTGTAACCACAGTCACTGTAACCAAGTCAATGTGCACAGTTTAACAAATACACTCCTCTATGTGCATAAATCGTAGAGTAAATAACGCTCTTCAAAGCCGATCATGCAGACATTTATTTGCTGGAAGAGAGAATACACGGGAGCAAGACAAAGAAATAATAAATTTAAAAAAAAAAAAAAAAACTTGCAGAAGAATTACTTGAAACAAAACAAGTGACAGTGTCTTCTTTATTAAAATGCCACAGACTGCATTTGAGGCTTAAAGCGTACCTGTAGTGAATATTAACTGCAAGCTCTATCAAAAGATCATATGTAATACTAGAATACTAGAGGGTTAGCGAAGTAGCTTTCTTTGTAAGTCGTAGAGCTGTCATGAGTAGAATAAACCTGCTTGTCAGGGAGACATGGTCTCTGCTATTGTGCCTACTACTCAGATACTTGTAGCAACGTGCCTAAGCTGATGGGTACTTCTCTACCAGGTTTTCCTCCTCCAAATAACATTCATTTTCTTTTCAGATTTGTCCCCGTTAAGCCCACTATCTCCTAGTTTCTCGTGTTGCGGAGCGCAATCTCTGCTGTGTCTCATAGATAAACAGTACAACCGATTGCCTGCTGTGGCTGCTCCGATACACAAAATAGTATAACTAAATAATAAATAGATACAAACGTAGTATAAACTTCATTGATCAATAATAATAATTGAAGATCATGGTAAGAATGAAGTAAAAACACTTCTTTGCATCTGTTTACAGCAGTGGTTCCCAGAAGGTGTGCCGCGGCACACTGGCGTGCCATGAGGCAAGTCCAGGACTTTGTGACAACCACACCGTTGTGGCGATCTGCCTGAGTGCTCCGAGCTCGTAATGCTGAGTGCATGTGCCGCTCCAAGCGCATGCCGGCGTGCGCTCATACTGCTCCATGCCTTTTGAGTGTGCGCAACGGAGCTGAGAACACCTAAAACGTGCACTGCACAATACAAATAGGAAAAGGACTGAAATCAAAAGGGCTGCCATTGAGGTCATAATGACTGGACTGTTCAAATGTGATCACATCATTGTATAATTCATTACGTTGTTTATACGAGAAGAGGAAAATAATTTAAAATTTGCTTAAAACCTTGTTTATGTATTTAAGGGCTAAAATAAGTTAGTATTTAAAATATAGCAAATTTGTCTTTATTAAAATTCAAAGTGAAAATATCTAATTTATTAATGAAAATAGTATAATATAAAAGTAATTCTGTTAAGAAATTGTTAAATAAAAATTTTAATTGTATTATCTATAATTGATGTAAACATAAGGAAAATGGTTTCAGGTTATAAAAGTAGACCAAGTTTTCTGTTTGGTTAATGCCTAATTTTACAACTTACCTGCATTGATTTAGTAAAAAAAAGGTTTAAAATGTACTTTTACCAAATTAAATGTACTGACCTAAAATTGTGCTTATTTGTACTTACCTTGTTTGATGAAAAATTATGAACTTATTTACATTATGTTTTGTGTTCAAAGGTTTTTCTTGTCACTGGAAAGAATAAAAGTAAAAACAAGTAAAATCCTGAGTCTGGTGAAGTCCTTCCTTTTTCAAGTGTGGGAAGCCATGATGTTTTAAAGACACTTGACACATACATTATTATTGTTATATACAACTACACAAAAATTATTTTATTTTAATTTACTATTTTGTGTGCACTCATTTCATAATACAGAGGCAAATTCTTAAAAAAAAAAACAAAAAAAAAACAGTTATTTTAAAAAAAAGAAAGAAAAGAAAACACAATAATTCGCTGCTCTCACGGTTGCGCAGGCAGGAATTAAAAGACTGTGACAAAGGCTGTAGGACAACATTAAAACAGAGAAACAGTGAGAGGGGAAATAGAGCGCTTTCTTCTACCGTCGCCCGTGGCTAATGTGATATTGTACATGATATGAGTGATAACACGTGTTATAAAGGCTATTTTGCACAATAGGTGTGCCTTCAGATTTTTACTTGTCCTTTGGTGTACCCTGGGCACAAAAAGTCTGGGAGCCACAGGTTCACAGATCTACACATCCCACAATGCAATACGCAAAACGTTTCCGAAACTGTCAATAAGAGAGTGTGAAGATCAAAACACACTTTCAAACCACAATTCTTTTTGGAATAAATTATATTTGATGAATTCATCTATGAGGCCTACACTATGGTTTCCTCTAATAAAGGATATTATGGGTATCAGCTTTAATGTAATAAGAATGGATTGATGATTTATTCTAATTGGATAGAGAATATAAAAGAAGTCTGCCTTCTGTGTTAGTAGATTCAGGGTGTTCAGTGTCCTTTAAACAAAAAGGAAGCACAAGTGCCAGTGTTTTAGTGCCTGATTTTACTCGGTCAATAGTGCAATTACTTTTCACTGCCTCAAGATAACAATGCACCATCAACATGCCCAATCACATCCTATTTTTGGACAGAAACACTCAATGAGACCCTGGCCCGTGCTTGGCTGTCCAAAAGAAGTGCTCCAAGGCTTTCTGGCAATGGATTGAGTCTTCTTCAAGAATAGACACACATGTTTTATTTATTTTACGTTGATTTAACAAAGGGCTTTAAATGCTTTACAATGAAGGGAATTCAGCGACAAGTAAACCCAGCCTAGTGGAAGTGTGGGTGATCCTTTCACTTATGCATTCTGTTACTGAGCACAAATCACATTAGTTGTATCACATCTTCAAAATAAACTTCATTTAATGCCATTCCATGCAAGCTTTGCGTCTGTACCTCACAATTAATTGACTTGACTGTTTCTACTCGCTGAGCTGCTGCAGAATTACGGTTGCGTTTTTTTTTTGCTGTCAAGCACAAGTAAGTCGATCAAAATTCTGCCCACCATCAAAACACAAACACATTCCACTGACAACTCTGCATTTTAAGATGACAGTTTTCTCTCCTCTCGCCCTCACACATCCCCGCTCCATCTCACAACCCGATGGGCCCCGAATGTCACATTGAAATGATGACAGTGTCACTTCTAAAACAGTCCAACTTTTTCTTCTCACCGCTCACAGCTGTAGAGCAGTTGAGGTTTTTGGGGGCGTGACAGGAGAACAGCCTGGGGATAGCACTCAGTGGGGAAGATGCTGACAGCTCAGAGGGGTTTCAAATTAGCCTGGAAATATCATCATATTCAAAGAAATACACCATTAACTTTTCTCTGTGACATTTTTGGTCAACAAATCTTTAGTTTTTCGATGTGTACGAAACTTGTACTTTCAGTTTTCTATATGTTTTACTCTTTTTTTTTATTTTCATAGGTTTTTGTGATCTCTATCTATTTCCGTCCATCTATTTTGTGACCCGCTTGTTCCTTTGTTTAGAGTCGCAGGGATCTATATATGTTTATCAAGAGAAAACGTTTGTTTGTTTGTTTGTTTGTTTGTTTGCAACTCTCAAATGATTATTAGAACTAGTACGTTTGTCTAATTTACTTAATAGTGAATATATTCACGAACTACGCCAAGCTTTGAACTCACATAAATGATTTGAGTCAAAGCCTCAGACTCTTTGATGAATACAGATTTACATGTTTTTTGTTTTTTGTTTACCTTAACCTATCTATCTATTAAATATCTAATAAATAAAATGTATATATCATCAATTAGATTGATAGATAGTATTTATCTATCAATGTAACAGATATGACAGATATAACAGATATACATATATATATATATATATATATATATATATATAGAGAGAGAGAGAGAGAGAGAGAGAGAGAGAGAGAGAGAGAGAGAGAGAGAGAGATACTATGGTATATATCTAGGTAATTAGAAGATAGATAGATAGATAGATAGATAGATAGACAGACAGACAGACAGACAGACAGACAGACAGACAGATAGATAGATAGATAGATAGATAGATAGATAGATAGATAGATAGATAGATAGATAGATAGATAGATAGATAGATGGATGGATGGATGGATGGATGGATGGATGGATGGATGGATTGATGGTTCTTTATTGTCATTCAGATATTAAATCAGAGATGTATTGCAAAAACATCATTGGATTGCCTCTGGTTCACACACAATAAATATAAAGTTAAGTAGTCATTTAGCTATTTTTCACTTTATATACAGAATACACATATGATATTGTCATTGCTCAGTTTAATAGTCTAATGGCTATTGCGTAAAAACCATGTGGTTGCATATCTTTTTGTAAATTGAGTTTTTATAGTTGAGGAGGATCTTGAAGCATTTTCATGAACTGACGGTTATTTATTTTAGCTGATGTTAAGGAACATTATTTACATGATAAATGTGGCCTATATGTTGCATTAATTAAACAGTGGGTTTAAGGAATGAGAATAGGAGCACTTCAGTTTGTTACTTATTGTTGTGATTTAGATGTGTGCGATTAAAGGGTAGTTTAGAAAGGCAGTGCCGACAGTCTGCGGTTTAGACTGCGTAAGGAACACAAGTCATTTATTCAAATGTTTATTCATTTGTTGGAATGGTCTTTTAAAGCGTTCCCTGCTGCCTGTTTTCGTTATCCGTTTATTCATCTAGATCACATTAGAGCATAATGGGAGATCAAATTGATGCTGTCGCCTCCTTCTTTGTAATTGGTGGATGGAAATATATTCCACTGATTGGGTGATTGGCAGCAGATGATACAAAGTCAGTGTGTTTCACACACCAACGCACACACACACACACACACACAAAATCAATAAATATTAAACACAAATATGCACATTGAAGCAAAGCTGAACAAAAACTGAATAATAAATACAGTTAGTGAAACAATGAGCAGAACGACACCTCTCTCAGCCTCTGGTCGTGTGCCATATAAGAGCTGCTTTTTACAGCAGCATTACGTGTTGAAATCCTGCGGTAAATAAAAATGTGCATAAAAGATGTGTCCACAAGGCATAATCAACCATATAAAGAAAAATCGATAACTTTTACACAAAAGCATCGATTTTTTTTTGGGTCCTTAAACAAACTCATCCCACAGTAACTTTTTAAGTGACTTAATACTCTCAGTAATGTTCCCTGTGAATGCACATCATAAAGATTACCATCTGGGAAAGGGTGTTAAAGAATGCTAGAAACCATCTTTGCACTCATAAAACTGTTCTTTCAGTTCATATACTTTACAGTCCAAGAAGTCTTTTGTTGTGACGGCCGTTCCATTTGTAGCCTGGTACCCTAAAACCTTTAAAGACTGAATCAGATGAGGTCAAGAACTCTATGAATTGTTATGAGCGTGTTTTGCAGCACGTGACGTGGGGAAATAAGAGGCCTCTAGGGTGGAGCTGGAGTGTCTGCATGTGTGTGTAAATGGTACTGCCTGACACAGTTACAAGATCACCAGTCATGGGAAAACTCTGATATGGTGGTCCAGTAGTATTTTCCAACTTTTATATCAACCCTACTAGAATCAGTACCGCAGTAATGGTAATAATCTGCATTTGTAAACTGACTAAATATTCTGCTGTCTACAAAGCAAAGTTGATGTTTTTATCTAAATACATGCCAGTGGTTGAACAGATGTGGTTTTAATGAACACACACAGTGTAGTTTAGGTTAAATCTGGTCTAGTTCTTTTATTTACGTATTTATTACACGGCTCTACACTGGCATTTTTTTTCTCTCTGGAGTAAAAGATTTGGGAGCACAAAAACAAATAGTTTGTAGTCATTTCTTTCCTCTGTGAACTAAACACAAAGGATATCAATTGTCCAACTGCTTTTGTATGTTGGGTCTGGCAGCTTTAGAAGTCAACTAGCGTTCCCTCGTCCAGCTGGTAGTGGTCTGGTCAGAACATTTTGATAGTTCACTAGCCATTTGGTCCAATTTAGTCAACTTTGGACCCCCTGGAACCATTTTACCACTATCATTTGCCTGTAATGGCCATTATATATACATATATGCAGTTGTTCCTCACTATAATGCGGTTTACAGTGCAATTTTGCATGCATTTTTTTTTTTTTTACAGCGTATGAACACGCATTGTGTTCTGCGCCCTGATTGGCTAATGCTGCGTTCACACCGAATGTCTTCTGTGACACAGGAACGCATCTGCCTCACGAAATGTTCCGCAGGTGTCGCATGATCAAAAATGTCCCCATTCGCTTCATACGCACGTTTGAAGCGAAGCCCCGCCCACTAGCGACACATCCAACTCAGTGAGTTTCACTGCTTTCTGAAGCCCTCTCATAAACATAAATCATCAGTGAAAAAAGCCGGTGTGATTAGCGGCTAATGCTATCCTAGCTCAGTGCAGACTTTCAAAGATGAAAACTACAGAGAGAACTTTT
The DNA here is from genome assembly GCF_900634775.1 of Gouania willdenowi. NCBI lineage: Eukaryota > Metazoa > Chordata > Actinopteri > Blenniiformes > Gobiesocidae > Gouania > Gouania willdenowi. Next base: position 17,772,795 of record NC_041050.1, read on the forward strand.
ACCTGCTACTACCACCTCCTCACTGATTCGTCTCAAATCCTTCCTAGTCCGGTCCTGGTTATAAAAGCCGTGTCATACAGCTCCAGGTGCTCACACACAGCTTCTACTCCATGGTTTAATGGGTGAACAGACCGGTGTCCGTGTTGACGGCCTGATGTCATTGTCAACAAAGACTCTGATTGCATTCGGCATCAATATCTGATTGCTAGCAGTGTGACTCTGAAGTGCTGTATGTTTGAAAACAGGTTTATGTTTTAAAATCTACAAAGGTTTGAACTTTGAGAGTTTAAGAAAGATATGTGAGAAAATGTTAATGCCTGTCTGAGAAAAGTGTATAAAGTATGTGGGGAAGGGTTTTATAGCTTTAAAACATGTATTAAATTGTAAAATATAAAGCTGACTACTTTGCGGATTTCACCTATTGCGGGTCATTTTTAGAACATAACTCCCGTGACAAACTAGGGACTACTGTGTATACTGTGTATATACAGTAGTCCCTCGTTTATTATTATTATTACTATATGCGTACCTGGTGTCACACAAAACACTGATCAGCATTGTATCGGCCCTCATTAAATGTAGGAGAAATGAAGACGATCTTAGAGGAGCGACTGACAGACGAGCTACGAAAGTACTGACTTTTTAAAAACGCATCACAGGACTACAGAGAAGCACTAAGGATTGCGAGAAATGTAGGATTTTAATGGAAACTACAACGCGGATGTCCGCCCGAATATGTTTGAGCATTAATCTTGGTTTACTCAGAAAAATCATGTGATTAATTGTGATTAAAAACTTTAATCATTTGACTAGTTAGTGTATGACAGCAGTCCTTGGGTTTCCAAATACTATATACAACATGCAAATAGTTGTATTTTTATTTAAAAAAATCTATTTGAACAGAACTGCACGGTGTTGGCAATACATGTACCTCACAGCAAGAAGGTCTTGGGTGTACACCTGGGTTCTTTTTTTGTGTTGAGTTTGCATGTTCTCTCCGTGCTTGTGTGGGTTTACTCCGGGGACTCCGGATACATGTATGCTGGGTCTGTCTGTTTGTTGTTTGCTCTGTGATGGACTGGCACCCTGTCGAGGGTGCACCCCCGACTAGCACCCCTTGAGTGCTGTGGATAGGCATCAGCAAACCCCTGCTAACCTGAACAGGAACAAGCGGGTTGGACCGTTAATGAATGATGAATGAAGATTTATTTGAACATAAAAAGACAATGAAAAAAAGACCCAAAAAAATGAAACTAAACAAGTTCAAAATGTCAACAAACAGCGTTTTTTTTTCTTTTCTTTTGTGTAACCTTTGTATAACTGCAGGGATCCTTATTTGGTGTTGGTGAGCAAGGATATAGTTTACCTGCAAAGAGAGATTAATTAGCACAATATCTTGTATCACTGTCTATAACATATAAAAATCATTTTTATATAACTAAAATTTTTTCAGTAGTGGTTGGTTACAAAATGAAATTATTAGTTTCAATGTGCATTTACAATGACAAATCAAGGCAAGCTCTATGGAAAGGTAATGATACAAAACATTTACTCGTTACTTCTGTTAAACCAGCTCAAACTAATTCTTATGTATTGAAATGAACTATTTAAATACAAGAAGGTTTTTCAGTTTATTTGTTTAGTACTTTTTGTACTGTTCTTTCTATAATTATGCACTACCAAGGTGACATATTACCAATTTACCAGATTGGAAGTCTAAACCTAACACCATGACAAAGCCTGCGTCAGAGTTTGTGCAAATCATCTAAAGTCTTCCACAATATTTTACAAGACAAGTAAGTTATTATGAGCTGCTCTGATTTTGGAAAAAGTGCATAATTTATGTCCCCAAACACACGCTGCTGCTTTTCATAGCTGTTAAAAATGAGTTTCATGGATTAAAATGTGTTAGTACGCATGTTTTATTTAGGTTGTTCTAGTTAAGACTTTCATTAAATCCACCTTAGCGTTCTACGGAAATGTGTTCCTTTGAATTCCATTGATAAACTTTAACAGCCAGACTTAACAGTGTTTATTCATTTTCATTCTAACACTTCGTCTTCCAGCACAGATTCTCTAGTTTTTAATTATCACTCATGTTGTATATGTACTACCGTGTACTCACTGATATTGGAGGAGCACATTGTATCTAACATGTCCGCCATTGATATCTGCTTGTATTCAACCTGCAGTGTTAGTTACAGATGGAACTAGTGTCTGATTTCAGCTCCTCTTACACTTATTACAGTGATGGACTGTAACACTATCTCATGCTCAGACACACACGCACACACACACACACACACACACACACACATGAACACACACACGCCAGTTATCAATTGACACATGAGTTACAGTCATGTAAACCCAAGAGAGCATGATGGGAAAAATACTACATGTTCCCGCTTCCGTACAGGAAACCATGACAATATAGAGCATTACACATAAAACCCACTCTGATACAAAAAAGCGTTCATAATTAACATGTCCCTACACCTTCATCAATTAAATATGGTCCGTGGTTACGAAATGACATGTCTGGACATCATTATAAAGACTGTTGCATTTCACTGTAGTATGTCTGTTTGCGATTATGTTCTCCATTATTTCAGATCCAAGGTTTTTTTTTGTGTTTCGAAAACGAGCGGTGAGGTTTTTGTGTGTAGAAAACTATCATGGGCCGAGAGCGATTGTTTTGGGGTCGGCATTCATCGTTCCCTCAGAGAACATTCCACAAGCCACAAAATCCCCAGCTTTCATCACTTATCATTTCACTTTTCCCCCCCACTCTGCTTTCCCACCACACTTCCAACTGTTCCCATCTTCCCTCTCCTCTTTTACCGCGTGATGAAGTGGTAGAAACTCGTCTTTGTGGATTCAGTAGAATTTTTTCCGACTGAGTGGTCGGGAATTTATCTAGGCATGACAAGTTAAGGGCTGAAGCCAACTTGTGTTTCGTTACAGAGGGATTTGCACTGCTCGGTGAAAGAATAAATAAAAGCTAAAAAATGAAAAATGGAGTGAAAAATACATTCCAGTTAAACAGACTCACCCCTCTTTCTGACCCTTTATATCAGCCCAAATCTGTCTTCCTAATGTGGCCCTACAGCTACTCTCTAGAAATCTGACTTTTTAGCTGTTGAATTATGGTTTTGTGCTCAAAGCGATCTGTCTGAAGGGCCCTTTTTCTCCTTTTCCACACTAGCAATGCTACTTTCGCTGTATCTTCGACAAAGACTCCTCCATAGAGATACCACCAAGGGAGAGTGTTATTGTCTCCCACCGTATGACTGTTTTAAATGGCAATTTGAAGCACTGCTGGCTCTATAATTAGCTGTGAGCTCCCACAGGAGAGGAAGAAAGTGGCTCATCGTCTCTTCTTTGTAATTACAGATCACAGAAGTAGCAACAGACACACACACACACACACACACTGAAAGAGAGGGATGCGTAGACAGAGGGAAAGCACACTTACAAGCATGTTGTTGTTAAACACCACCTGTGTTAACACGTTAAAGTATTCTGAGAGCTTTTGTTTCATTTAGCTCAGTGGAGCTAATCACAAAACGACCAGAGTGCAGCTTGACTTACTGCCATCTAGTGACATGGAGGAATATATATATATATATATATATACAGTATATAAAAAAAATGAATTACTCTATCTATTACCAATTAAGAAACTGAAAGTCATCCGTGCAAAAATAGTTATTTTAAGATTTGTAAAAATCTTACATGAGCCATGGCTAATTTGAATGTTGGAGATGGCCAACATTCAAATGGCCATAGTATGTTAAAGGGCCCATGTTAAGCTAAATCAACTTTTCTGTCCTGTAAACATTATAAAAGTGCTATTAGGGCTTCATACACATGCCCAACGTGTTTTTTTCATTGATTCCCTCAATCGTTAGTTAGCGGGTGATTTGCTCCTTTCTTACTGCAGGGTGAGCCCAAACACCTCGCTCCAATTTGATGACGCGTTCCCACTTTGATGACAAATTGGACGCGGCACTGAGCTGGAGAATCCGCGCCTCCAGGAAGCTCTCTGCTGTGATTGACATGTAAACAGACACGCCCATGAAGGTGAGCATCAGCGTCCTTCGCACAGTGCTATGTATGTATTTTCTACAGTCTATGTATGTACCAGTGAACGCCCCGCCCCCACGCTCTGTCTCGTGTTTATAAAGCAGCATGAGCTCGGCTACGGAGTGGGTGGGAGGAGGGCGGGCCATCCTCTGGCCCTATGTCAATGTGCGGAGAGGAGGAAGTCAGTGTCCCGTCTATAGACACGCCCACTTCTGAATATGCATAAGTAGGCCACAAATTAGCCTGTTTGTGTATTGTGTAAAGTTGCTCAGAAAGTGACTTTTCAAAGGCTAAAACTCCGAGTTTGGGAAAATAAACTTCAAATACTATGTTTTTAGGGTTCTTAGAACAAATGGAGATGGGTGAAAAATATCATGACATGGAACCTTTAAAATATTATTTGATTTCTGTGTGTAAAAAATGATTGGAAAGCTTCTGTAAATCACTCAAAACACCCCTGGGCGGACTTTTTCCTGTTTTGGTCATGGCACGTAACATTTACATTCAAACACCCAGAGCTTAGTTTGGGAAGAGCAAGATCCGGCACCTCCCACCTTTTGACCGGAACTTATTTGATTGGATCCAGCACCTCATTTTTAGTAATTTTTTTTTTTTTTTTTTCCTGCACCTCATTTGCTTTTAGGTGTTTTGATTGAATTTTGAAGTATTATATTTGGACAGCTGTGTCTTTTATTGAGTTGAAATCACTGGACATTTCGTTGTCTGTGCTTCTTTAAGGCTGATTCATTATTCTTTTATTAAACATTAGGTTAAATGGTTGTTTGTGTTCACGTGATATTATTGGCCCATTTAGTTAGTAAAAGGTGCTTTAAACAAGACGTTTTTGTCTCTCTCTTACTGCCGAGTTCTGGGACCTGATGACAAATTAAGCACTGCAAACACCAATGGTGACAGCGCTGCCTTGCAAAGGCATGGGATTTTCAAAGGCTGATGCAGATACCAATTAAAAAAATGAAGATTAAAAAAATTCTGCCAATATTTGAGGCCTGTATACTTTTTTTAAAGCACATTGATTATGAAGAACAATTAAAACACTCATATGATATAAATGTATATATTAGAAATTCAATTAAATACACCAATAGAACTTTAAACATTTATTGAACATTAAATATACCTGTACACATATAGATATAATAAGATAAGGATATTTGATCAGGCACTATTATATTATATCCTTATCCTATTATCTGCTTTTTATTCGTAACCCTGTAGGCTTTTACCTCTCCCATGCACATGCTATTATTATTATTACATTTTTTTTTTTGTTGTATTTTCATACATCCGAATGGATGTTTTTTATGTTCTTTCTTTTTTCCTTTAAAGCTAGGGTAGGTGATTTCCTCCAGATGCACTTTTTAAGTTTTTGGTTGAAATTGTTTTTATGTCCTGACAGAAACCAATGGAAAACCAATGGAAAAAAAAAAACTGACCGTTTTTTTCAACCAATCACGTCTCCGTGTGTCCCTGCTCGTTCTCGACCCCTCACATGCACGAGCTCACACTGAAAGCACGTCACCGCTAATAGAGTTAAAACAAACAACAAAGTTTCTACACAATACAAGCGATGAGCTGAGCTCCTCTTCTGCAGCAGCTGTGTGCATGCATGTGAGTGAGACGGAGCACAGGGGGGAGTGGGGAGGGGGGTAAAGGCAGAGCCATCAGGGAGGCTACATTCAAAATCATGCTAGCTTTTTGAAAATTGCCTACCCTACCTTTAGTGGCTACTCTAAAGTGCTAGAAAAAAAAAATAATTGGCCAATGGCTGATATTGAAAGAAGTCCATATATTGGTCCGGTATATCAGTCGACCTCTAGAGTTTAACCTTGGAATCAAACTCCCTACCAAATTCAACCCAATAGGTCAATTTGTATGTTCAAAATGAACCATAACAATGTTCATGTTTGTCCTTGAACCAGCCAGGTTGTTCTGTCTTAGCTGTACGGACTTTTTACCAGGGACCAGGGTGTTCTCAGCTCTGTGTTCTGAGTCTGCTTGGACAGGCTCTGTTGCCTTGTGAGCCCCTTCAGGATAAGGAGGTAATGAAAATGGATTGCGGAATTCTTGATAGGCTGTCTGTTAGTTCAGACAGGATCCTTTCCCTTTTTTGCCATGGGAGATGTACAAAAGGTGAAGATTAACGACAGCACCCCAGAGGAACAGACAGGCCCAAAATATGAGTGCTGCTGGTTGATGGCAGAGCGCTGCCTATACTGCTGCTCATCTCAGTGCAAGTCATGAGGCTCCAGCGCAGCAGCCGATAGACATAAAGAAGAAGACAGATTGTGTTAGAGGCCAAGCTCATTAATCTGACTGTCCGTTTCTCTACTTCCAAGACAAGGAAGCTGGGAAAGCGAGAAGGAAGGGGAAAAAGAATAAAATCCTGCTGATGCTTCCTGGAGACTAACACTGGGCGCTATCTACACCTGCTCCCAGTTAGTTTGGTGCTGCTTTTTTAGACAAGTGTGCAAAAAAGAAAGAAGAAAGAAGAAAAAAAGGTAAAAAACAAAACAAAACCCAACATTATAATTACAGGTAATGCACAACTGTGCTGTGTTTTTATTAGTCAGTTCTTCTCCAAACGCAAGGAGATGAAAACATGTAGGGTGCTGTAATCAGATTTTAATAGGTTACATATGTTTGGACCATCTGTTTGTGTTTATTCTTGCTTATGTTTCCTGTTTTTTGTCAACCAATAAATCAAATATGTGATCAGATACAAGATTTTTGATGAATTACATAGAATGTTCTCATTCGTTTGGTTTCCATGTATAAAAAGTGCGTAAGTCAGGAGTGACGTCCACCAGGGCACAAGTTTATCGACACTTTGTAGAACTAAAAAACTATTTCATGAAATGACTGATCGCCGTTATGTTCTCTCATTGAAATAATGCTGAGTCATTAAAGATTTTAATGTCATGCATGACAACATTCTGCAGCTCTGCACTTTGCAGATAGCCGCTCATATGGTTTTTTTTATTGTCATACATTTTCATTCATTCTCCAGACTTAAAGGCGAGGTAAGTGCCCCTGATTCAGCGCTGTACGTAAAACCCAGTTCTAAATGACTGGAGCAATCTTTATGGTAGTGATGGCTGCGGAAATAGTTTGACAACGTGTGACAGTGAGCTCTGATATATATATATATATATATATATATATATATATATATATATATATATATATAAAAAACCTCTGCTCTGCATTGAAACGTGACAAGAACATAATGTAGCTTTATGGATCTTGTTAAATAAACCCATTTAATAACATTGAGTAAGAGTAAGACCAAGTTATCAATAGAGACATTATCGTTTTTAAGTAAAAATGCTTCGAAAGGACTTGGTGAACAGAATTAATTATTATTTTTGTATTTGTATTTTAATGTTTTACTGGTTTGGATCTTTTGTAACAAGTCAAAATCTCTTGTTTACAAAATTGCTTTAAAATAAGTATTTTTTCTTTTTCCTCCATATGTTTTACACTGAAATAGACCAAGAGCCTTTATTTTTAGTTATGCTATGTAGAAACTTGCTGTTACGGAGTGTTCAACAGATGGATAAAATCCTTCTAATGCATGATGATGCTAGTTGTTCCTTAAAGCAGAGCCAATCCAAATGTAACACTTGCAGTCTTTTACAAACCTTATGCTTCATAATCAGCTGACACAAACACTAACTGATTTGGTTAGAACATTCACAGCTGCTGATACGACTGGCGGTGTTTCGTGTTGTCACCAGTTTCACACGCTCAGGTTTTATTGAAGATGAGCAGGTGTCAACTCATAGTCACTGAATGAAGGAGGTGGGACTCAAAGTTTCCCTCCAAAGTCTTTGATAACGAAGTAGTCGACCTACGTTCTCAAGCCTTTACACAATCTTATCAGCATGGATGAATACTTAATTTATTCCTCCTGGGCCTTTTTTAATTACTTTTCTCTTAACGTGATATCACCTCACTAAAAATAGTAAAACTAATTATAAAATAAAGCCTCTGTTATATAATTCTCCAATTTATCCTTCTGAACGTGCTGTCACCTCACAAACACAATAATGTAAAACTAATAAGAAATGTTCTGCAACAAATAAACTTGATTATTCAACTTTTATGATTCCTGCTTGTTTTCTAGATATTAAATAAATATGAACAATCCTATCTGGGACCTTGTGTGTTGTGTTTGTGTGCATGAGCCAGGGTTGGGGTCAATTACTCTTTTCAGTTACAATTATAGTTTTCAATTACCCATATTCAATGACAATTCAATTACGATTACAGTGACCAGCATTTCTTCTAATTACAATTGAATTACAATTATGTTTTTTATCCTCAGAAAGTCAATTACAATTATGTTCAAAACTACTAAAGTTCAATTACAATTAATCACAAATACCGAGCCTGAAATAAATAACCTAATAAAAGTTAACTCTCCTCTTGTGTTAGCTTTCTGTTAGCATCTCTTATGATAACGGTCCTTTCTTCCCTATCTGTTGGTTACCTTGTTATGCTGCGTTCACACCAAATGCGTTTAGGGCATCAAAGTTGTGCCTCATGCCCCTAGTTGGACGCTTGTGCTCAATGAATCAGATGCTAGTCACTAGCCTTAAAGAAGCTCTAGATGCGCGTCCAAACAAGTTGGGAAGAGAGCGCGTTTAGGGGAGGGGCTTCTCTGTTGTCGGTGCTGTTCATACAATGGATGATATTGTGGCGATCTGTTATGTATATAATTCACCCAGTGACTGTGCAGTGGTGGGGAACATTGTGTTGAGAAGGCTGTGTTTTTGGTCGGATGTAGTTTGGTGTGACTCAGTGTGTGCACTGTGATGTTAGAGGGCTATAGAGGAGTGTGGTGAATGGAGAATAAAGTTTGGAGTTCCTTGTTGAACACTCCACCTCCGACTCCCGTTCATCGGCTCTACATTATCTAGAGAGTGGCTTGGCTTTATTGCGCCTTGGCACCGTTCCAGGATTTACCAGAGCTGCGCTTGGACGAGAGTCGCTTTCAGCGCTACTTCCATCTCTCCCGTGCCCAGTTTGTCGACCTACTGACCCGCATTTGTGTTTTTTTTTGTTTTTTTTTCATTATTCCGAATTCGTCACGGTTGGGGAACGCTCCTGATTGGTCGACGCGCCGCGATATGCCCCAAAAGTTCAACAATCCCAACTCCAGCATCAGCCGCGTTGGAGGTGCCGGACGCACGTCAAAAGCTTGAAATCTCAAAACGCGGGGCGTCCGCCGCGTGTAAAGCTTCAAAACGCTCCGCGCGGGACCTCTCGACACGCCTAGAAGTGCGTCCATCATATATTGTCAATGTAAACCTGACGCTGGTTGGACGCGTTTGGTGTGAACACGCCATTAGACTTCCTAATCATTAAAAACGTAAGTTTTAATATTTTTGGTGTGGGCGTCTCAGCCTTTTTTGTGTCAGTATGCCACTAGATTTCAATAAAAAATAAATTGTGGGAAACATTGATATGAAACATATTTTAATAACTGTTAACTACTTATGTGTTGAAATGTAGTTCCCCAGTTTTGCGTTACATTATAATTGAGCATTTTTATAGAATTTTTATGGCAATTACAATTACAAAGTCAATTATCTAAACTCAATTACAATTTCATTACGATTACGACAGCAACAGATTTTTGAAATTACAATTACTACTACTTCGTAATTGTGATTAATTATCAATTATGCAATTACAATTATAATTGACCCCAACCCTGGTGTGAGGGCATCTGAAGTGTGCCTGTTGTCTCTCTCTGTTCATCCCTGAATGACTCAGCACGTGGAATAGAAACACATTTGTCATTTCTTCGTTAGAGGCTTACACCATGACCGTGTAGTGACATTGCTTCTTTACTTTACTCATTCAGGCCAGGGGCTTTTAGTTTTTACCCTCTTTAGTAATGAGACGTTGCTCTCACACTGTGGGGCACACACACACACACACACCCACCTATGCACACAAAGCTGAAGGAGTGACAGTGATGGAGTACTCCTTCCTCTTGGTGTTTGCTGATGTCAACCTGATCCAATAGAACAGCCGCGTTTGTGTGTGTGTGTGTGTGTGTGTGTGTGTGTGTGTGTGTTTATGAGTGGCTCCGATTGCAACTCTTTCTTTCTTTTATTTTTAAAGCAACTCCTCAGTTTACCTTGAAGCAGTGTTACGGTGGTCTTCCAGGCTCACGCCTCTCTGTTCTTGACAAATTGATCTAGTTCGGGGATAGCTCCACTCCTCACTGCAGGGCCAAACACACACTTCTGTACATATCCACCCACACCTTTTACTTTCTACCGGGGCTGCCTCGTCCACAAGTGCGCTCTGCTTGGTTGCTCATGTGTGTCAGCTGAACTGGTACGTCGAGGGGAACAAGGGAGAGACAGTGAGTGTGTGAAGGGAGGAAGGGAAAAGTGGGATAAAAACGGGGGAAAGATGGATGGAGAGAGGCAGAAGACACAAACAATTGAGTTGCAATTGTTTCCAAAGCTCAAAGGAGTAGCAGCGGTGCCAGATCAGATACTGAGAGGGAAGTGAAATGCCATGCAGATGCAAACAGGGACTTACTTTGCCAGTGGAGCCACAGAGATGAAGATATGTCCTCGCCTACCCTCATCTCTGTGCTGTCAAGATAAAACTACTATAGTGGAAGTGAAAAAACAATAGCTCGGGGCAAGCAGCTGCTTTTGGGCAATGATGATTCTTCTTCTTCTTCTTCTTCTTCTTCTTCTTCTTCTTCTTCTTCTTCTTCTTCTTCTTCTTCTTCTTCTTCTTCTTCTTCTTCTTCTTCTTCTTCTCATTCTCATTCGTATTTGTATTATCATTCTTATTCTTCTTGACCCATGATCTCTGCTTGACCTACAGATCTATTACGCCATATAGATCGCCTCATGCATGCACGTAGAAACAGGCTCGTGTCATGACTTCTAACTAACAGATAATAAACCCATCAAATATTCATGCCATTGGACAGTAGTTGCTGATGTTAATGCACAGCTTGTGTCAGTGCTATAAATGTGTCAGCATGTGGTTATTTAGCTCACTTTTATTCCTTTCCCGATTTAAAGAGGTCACCTGCATTGAGTGCAACTAGAGGTGTGCCAAAGTTAACATTGAAATGGAGGTTAGGATGTCTGTTGCTTCTCAAAGAGGCTTAGTGTAATGTTAGTCTTGTGAAGTGAGCAGATAGATGGTCTAAATATTTCAGTGCATACAACATTGTTTTCAAATACACGAATCAACATTTTTTTTTTTTCCATTGTCCTCAGTCTTTTAGACCTAACTACATAACACAGTTTAATTTCTCAACATGTTGCTTTGATAGATAATTGCACTACAGTTTGTTTTCACATTCTGCCAGGTTTGAACACACAACCTGACTCTGTCTGAATGCAGAATTGCAGTTCTTGGCAGAGTAGCAATCAAACTTAAACTTGATTCCCACCCAGTGACATGGGCTGGGGGACTGACAGCTGCGTTACATTGCACTAAAGGAAGAAACAACAATAAAAAGCTGTAAAATCACTCACATGAAGAAATGGTGTGGTTAAAAGGGGAAGGCATGTGTAGATGTATGTAAACTCACCAGAATAACAAGGTTATATCAACAGCAATCAATGTCAGCTCAATGTCTATGCTTTATCAGTTTATAAGTAGCATTTCTCCTTAACTCCATAGATGTTCCAATGAAACACTTAGAAAAATAAAATAAAAATAGAGAATCTAGTGTAAAAAAGCTTTTTCCTAAATCAAAATTTAAAAAATGGTAAATGGACTAGATTTTATATAGCGCTTTATCACCACACTGAAGCAGTCTCAAAGCGCTTTACATATCAGCTCATTCACCCATTCACTCTCACATTCACACACCAGTGGGACAGGACTGCCATGCAAGGCGCTAGTCGACCACTGGGAGCAACTTAGGGTTCAGTGTCTTGCCCAAGGACACTTCGACACATAATCAGGTACTGGGATCGAACCCCCAACCTCTCGATCAGAAGACAACCCTCTACCACCTGAGCCACGGTCGCCAAAAAAGGCAATTACCTTATTTTTTTAAAAATGTGAATAGGTTTTTATTTTATTTTTTTTCCATTCTCTTTTTAGCTTTGACAGTCTTGACTTGCCTAGCTGTCAGTTTGTTCTTGTGAGAAGCATGCCACACCGTAAACAGGAAATATATGTATTTGCAGGGTTTACTATTGATGGGTTATTTGTGTCAAAGCCTTGATTTTAATGTCTTTGCTGAAACACTTATGTTACATCTTCAGTGTCCGGTCAAAGGAATCTGTCATCCAATGTTTTCACATCTCATTCATGAACATCTCATGGTCACCCGCTGACACAGAAGTCCATTCTACACCATGAAGGACAAGGACTTCATTCAATCAACTGACCTTGATGAAAAACTGAGTAGCAAGTTTACTGTCCGAGTTCACTTTCTACAAGGATGGTTTCTACCTTTTATACCTTGTGAGTGGTGTGAGAACCATTATAGTCAGAGATATCTGACCATGCAATAATATTCTTCTATTCCATTCAGTTGACCTCAGTTAGACTTCCATAGCTGGTAACAGACAGAAGTACATGCAGACGTCATTAGCTTTGTGCTATACTAGCCTGCATGAAGCTTAACAAGTAACAACATCAGTGGGCTATCAATTTGTCAGACTAGAGACTTTCAGTGTTTCACTTTTTATGATAACCTACTTGTTTTTTGATTAAAGAGTTTAAAATAATACAGAATATAGTGCCATCCCATTCAAAGTTATCCCAAAGTAATTTACATATGTATGTATTTATTGGCTATTTGCAATGCTTTCTTGATCTGATACCCATCATATTGCTGGTTTGCACCTGTTTTGATCTGCAAACTGCATTTATAGATAAACTTAAAGAGTAACTAAACCCAAGACCACTTTTTTACTGCGGAGTACAAATGTATTTGGGTATTAAGTAGTGGTGCTGATTGATCTAATAGTCCAATTCTCAATATTTGACTGCTCTCTTTGGGTTGAAACCCTGCTATCTCACTTGATTTTTGCTATTAGCTGAGAACAAGATCATGTGATGTTTTTGGGACCGTCTTGTGTCACAAACAAGCATTGTTAACCCCTCCCCTTTTATGAAACCTAGCACCTGTGTTCTATACAATCTGTGGTGAGTAGGTTGGATGCAACTATAGGTTATCTGAAAGAACAAGGTATGACAATTGAGACAGGGCAGCTTTTGTTTTTATGAAAGAAGAAAGAGACTGACTTGAACAGGAAGCAGCCAGATGCATAGCTGAAGCAAAATAAATGTGTGCTAATATGCTACCTAAATAGCAAATTTCAGTCCTTTACTTTAAATTAGAAGTACTGGGGTTGGAGTGATGCATGTGTAAGCACGGCTATAAGTGATAGTAGAGAAACGTTGGCTGCGTCCAAATACCGTAGTCCCTCCTATCTTCTTTCCTATCCACTTTTCCATAACCCGATGGTGTTAAGGAAAGGTGTTAGGAGAGGAGTTAGCAAAAGGCCATCACGTTTGTATTGACAATCTGACGCAGTTCAACTAGGTGACGTAATAATCTGACGACCGCAAAAGTTAGTGACGTATGTCGTGGTGAAAAAAACTACACATTTCCAAAAATGAACTAAAAGCTAATTTATAACACTTTCCGCTGATATAATCTAAAAAATCAAAAGGTTTGAATGTAAATCAAAGGAAAAGAGGTTACCAGGCTACGAGGAACAAAAGTGAAACTAAAAGAACATCACATTGAGAATGGCTGCTCACACTCACTTTCCACTCAGAAATATGAATTATGTTGAATAAAACATCATGTGGCTAAAAATGTCTCTGATCCCTTTTTTTTGAACCACTGAGTATCTGTTTTATGTCAGTTATAATCTGATAATATGTCTTATATATAATATATGGGTTTTAGATCATTTATTTAAAGTTGTTCAAGGCGTATTATTGCATTGGTAACTTACGTGATCTCCGTTACTTAACGTGTTTTTCCTTGAGCGCTTGGGTGTGCGTTTCTCTGTAAATGTTGTCGTCGCAAGGAACTGTGGTGACTGTGGAGATATGATCTCGTCTCCTTTGGTGAAGGATGCATCAGTGTTTCCTCGGCTAAAGGAGGTAAAAAAAAAAAGGAAGCATTGAGCCTCTTTCCTGAGCTTAAAGAGGCATTTTCTGAGGCATTTTATGATGTTGGCTACCAGCGTGTGTCACCTGTTGATTGTTGAGTTTTTCCTTCCAAGTTACAGTGGGCCCAAGAAAGTAAGTGAATGAAGTCAAAAATTCAACAATCTCCCCTACCTCTCTCTAGCTATCAGGTTGCGTCACCACTGACACACATCAGTTTTGTTAATAACCTTTATGGTATGTTCGCACCAAACGCGTTTCGGGTGTCAAAATTGTGCGTCACGCCCCTAGTTGGACCCTTGTGCTCAATGAATTAGACGCTTGTCACCAGCGTAGAAGATGCTCGGGACGCGCGTCCAAACACGTTGGGAAGGGAGCGCGTCGAGGGGAGGGGCTTCTCTGTTGTCGGTGGTGTTCATACAATGCATGATATTATGGCGATCAGTTATGTTCATAATTTACCCAGTGACTGTGAAATGGTGGGGAACATTGTGTTGAGAAGGCTGTGTTTCCGGTCGGATGTATTTTGGTGTGTGCACTGTGATGTTAGAGGGCTATAGAGAAGTGTGGTGAATGGAAAATAAGTTTGGAGTTCCTTGATCAACACGCCCCCTCCAACCCCCGCTCATCGGCTCTACATTATCCAGAGAGTGGCTTGGCTTTATTTGCGCCTCGGTGTCGTTTCTGGATTCACCAAAGCTGCGTTCAGACGAGAGTCGCTTTCAGCGCTACTTCCGTCTCTCCCGTGCCCAGTTTGATGACCTGCTGACCCGCATCGGTGCTCACATCTCCTGCCTGGACACCAACTTACAGGCACTCTATTACAGTAGGAGAGCGCCTGTCTATCTGTCTCTGGTTAGTATTTTTTTTTTTCATTATCCTGAATATGTCACGGTTGAGGAAAGCTCCTGATTGGTCGACGCGCCGTGATATGCCCCAAAAGTTCAACAATCCCAACACCAGCGTCGGCCGCGTTGGAGGCGCCGGACGCACGTCAAAAGCTTGAAATCTCAAAACGCTCCAAGACTCACAGTGAGACATCTCGACGCTCCTACAAGCACATCCACCATATATGTCTATGTAAACCTGACGCTGTTGACGCTTTGGATGCGTTTGGTGTGAACGTGCCATTAGGCCTTATTTGTTCACTTCCTCCAGGCCACCTTTAATTTTGCCTTGATAAAGACAATGATGCTAACGGTAGACATGCACTCATTTTCATCATGTTACTAACTACTCAATTGTCATTGAACATTTGCTTCACTAAGTTGTGTCAATTTACCAATTGTTGATTCTCGGATCGAGTACAAACCCATTCAATTTAGTCCAAATAAGAATATATGATATTTTGAAAAGGAAAATAAAATGCACATAGAATTAAGATGACATTTGAAGGTATATATTTATATATTCCAGAAAGGATTTAAAGAAGAACCAAAAACTGCAGGGACAGATAAGTGAAACATATGCTAAGTGTTGCAAATATAGTACACACAACGCAGAAAGAAGTGAGTGCTTATCCTCGGGGCTTGTTACAGCTTTTGAGTGTGAAAGAAGGAGACAGGGAGTGTGTGAGCGTGCTCTGGAGGATAGTAAGTTAGAGGAAAGTCAAGTCCATCATGTTTGTGCAAGATTAAAGACGACCAACTCCCTCAAAGTCTGACAGTCTTAGAATAATGGAAGAAAAAGAAAAGTGGCTGCAGCTTTGGTTAAGTGAGTTGTGCTTCTCCCCATGGTACCGCCATGAATTATGTATCCTCTTTTGTGAGTGTCTTTTGTTTGTACAGTGACATTTTTAGCATGAATTCCCCAAAAGTAAAGTAGTATAAAGTGGCCTTTCCTTTTTGACATTCCTGGTGGTAAAATGAAGCTCTAACAATGTTATAGTGACAAAAGAACCCACCCAGTGTTTGGAGAATAATGGAAAATAATTGTCCTTCAATGTATGTTGATCATGCTCTATTTTTTTTTTTTTAAAGATTTACATAATTTAAAAACAATAATAAATTAACGCTAGGAAATTGTTAAAATTCTCAAATTTACTTTATCTAAGCATGATGCTATTTTATAATGATAGTATGGCCATACCCTAATTTATCTGCCTATGAAATAAAGTCAAAATGTTTTTTTTAGAAATGTAATGTAAACAGCTATTTTTTTTTTAATCCACACATCTAATACTTTATCAGTAAGTAAATACAGCATTTTAAAATTGAAAACATCCAAATCTATCAAGATGTTACAAATGCCTGCACACTGTAAACACATTAAATACTTTAAATAATACTTTATCCAGCTTTGAAACTGAAAAGATAAATGATATGAATCATTGATGTCAAATGATCCTTCTGAGACTGGTTGTGGGTTCATTAACCTCAAAGTTTAATTTAATTTGACTTCTAAACCCATTTCATGTCTTACTGGCAGCTCCATGCTATATTATAGTTTACGTTTGAGTTGTTTTTGAAATGTTAATGTTTCAACCACTTAAAAACTAGAAGTTCATTTATTTTTTGATCAAGTCATGTTGAACAAAACTACAACAATATTTGAAGGAGGCCATCAAAATCCTGCACCGTCATCTATACAGTATGTGTGCTTGATGCATATTGTTACCCAGTTGTTGTTGTTGTTGTTGTTGTTGTTGTTGTTGTTGTTGTTTGTTTTCTTTTTTGTGTTTTTTGCAATTTTTATTATTAATATTTGTTACATCTTACCAAAAAAACAAACAAATTGTCATATTTCATATTTATTTATTTACATATTTACATAATGTAGCATGTTAAGTTAGTTTAAAGTCCATTTTACAAGGGAAACAATGCTAGGAATGTTGGCAACATGTGCAACAATATTATAGGAGTAAATTTATTATTATTAACTGTTTGTTTCTTTGTCTTAGAATGTCAATAGCATGCATTTGGTTTTAAGTCAAAGCTTTACTTTTCAGTGAAAAAAAAATAGCTATTCAATTTGCTGGTATTTATGCATGCACTGTGTCCTGTTGTGTGCAATATCTATTCATAAACTTTTAAGGTAAACATTAAGACCATTTTTACTAATACATCTAAAAAGAGTTGAAATATAAACTAATCTGAAGCGATTCCAAGGCTTACACATTTTTTTGTATACCTTAAAACTGCATTTTCCACAAGTACAATGACACTCCGTGTGTGTGGCACCTTTACTTCACTGCACTTTGGCAAGGGAGTTCTTTAACAAGTGCAGCCAATTAATGTTAGCTGTTAGCAAAACAGCTTCATAGTGGCATGCTGTCAGCGACCAGCTGTCTGGCCGTCACTCTTGTGTGTTTGTGATTGTGTGCATATATGTGTGTGTGTGTGTGTGCGCACGTCACCTGGGGCCAACTTCCTGTTGAGAGAGCAGCGGTGCGTCAAAAGAACGATGATTAATTTCATTTGGAGTAACCTATCTCGCTGATATGTCTCGACCGTGTACGTGTTTCTGTGTGTGTGTGTGTAGACTGTGTAGTCAGCAGGTGTGCTGTGATACTTTGGATGCCCTCCAGTCAGGGTCAGACACACACAGTCATATCCACGCTGACTGAGACGACTACCTAATAAATCCCACACTGTTCGACCTCCATTGTTCCTGGCTTTTTTTTGCCCACTCATCATCTACTTTTTTTTTTTTTTTAATTTAATCATGTAAGAAGTTTTATATATCATTTTTTACTCAGTTCTCTATCTTCTGGCAATAAGTGAATGTTCCACAGAGAGACAGAACCCTGCTGTCAGAGGTATTGGCACACAGTGTCTGTGTATGCAGACAGACTCTGAACAGATGAGACCAAAATCAATTTCATCAGGAATCACGAAGACTATGAGAAACTGTTAACACACTATCACTGTAGATTACTTTACATCTCCTCCCCCCACACACTCCAGTTTTCTGCTTTGTCATCAAACAGTGTCCTGACCAATTATGGGTCCAGTTCATTACCAGTCCTCACCTGACGCGTGGAACAATGGATTAAGAGAGAGATGCTAAAAGGTTAACAAGCTTCCTTTTTATGATTGTCTTTATCGTTTCCTCTCGTTTGACAAGACGTGTGAAACACACGAGATGTGGCAGGAAAAGGTCAGCGTGTGTACGACAGGAAGGGAAGACTAAGGATGGACAGGTGGGGGAATAGTGATGATGATGATGATTTTCTGCCGGAAAGGTTTGCGTCCCTATTTGTCCGTGCTAGGTTTTTCCTTTCCTATTTTTCCCCACAGTCATGACAGATATCAGGTTTATCGGGTTTCTCAGCAGATAAATGTTCTATTTATGATTTTTCACCGGTATTACTTTGTACCTAGTGCAAGTGGTTCATCAGAACAGATTGTAAAATGGATTAGAGCAGTATTGTCTCAAATAGGGGTACGCGATGGCACTACAGGGGGTACAGAGGTTGAGAGAGAAAGAGAAAGGGGGAATTTCTCAAAATAAAGCATTAACAATATGGGGTTTTATAATGTTTATTTTTAGTCAAAAATGATAATCATACTAAATATTACCATTAACTCACAAAATGACAACAAAAGCACACAAAATAGGAGGAAAATACTGATTAATAAATACAACAAAATACACAAAATGACACCAAAAAGAGGCTGAGAGAGAAAAAAATACTTACTATTACCAGCAACACACAGAACGACAACAAATGTCAAAAATATACACATCACTACAAAATACACATAAATAACAGAGAAACATGCAAATTGACATAAGACACAACCAAATGATACCAGATACACACACATAGAAAGAATAATTTAAATACCAACAACATATACAAAAATTAGGGGTGTTCCAATCAGATATCAGTCCGATATCAGCCAGAAAACAAATATCTGATTTTTTTGGACTGCATCTAAAATCTCCAATATAATATGTATTGTTTTTTTTTTGGATTAATTTTTTCAATATCTTCTATTTTATTTTTTAAATTTCTTTTATTCAATCATAGAATATTCTTATTCTAAAAGGTTGATTATATTTATTCCATTGGTTTATATTAGTCTTTGGTCTTTTTTTTTTAATAATCAAGCCTTTTCTAACATTCGATACTACAAAATAAGTGTGTATGATTCGTGCTGATATCGTATCGACCAATACTCAAGGCTGCAATATCGGTATTGCATCGGAAGTGAAAAATTTGTATCAGGACATCCCTATAGAAAATGACAACAAAAACACACTAAACAAGAGAAAAATATACTGAATAATAAAAAGAACAACAAAATACACAAAATTATGATGGAAATGATTTTGATTAGAAGATGAACTGAAAATACAAGAGTCAGTCTTTTTTCAATGCCGTGCAGGAAATGACCGTAAATAATAAAAACAATAACAAATAAATGTAAATACTAAATACTGTTTCATTCCACTTATTTACAAATTTCAGAGTCTTTAAAATATGTTATCACTCCTTCAGTCCTTCATTATATTCTAAAATAATAAAAAAAAAAAAGTGATAATGGAAGTGTAGCATAAAATGTAACTATGAAAGCTAAACAATAAGCTTGTTTTAACAGTCAACAAGACATCTGTAGATCCTCCGAGTTGTTGATTTCTGTGTTTTCTCAGCTATATGATTACTGGAGTTAACTATTGTCAATGATTTATTTTTTCCCTATAGTACAAATGTGCTGAAACAAGCATGCACTGAGATCACATAATATTTTATATCTGATTTAATGTCCAGTCGTTTGCTACACTTCCTAAGCTAGACATTAGATCACCTCTTTATATGGCAAAAAATATAGTGTAAATGTGTGATATTATTACAAAACATGTTGGCAAGGGTTTAAATCCTGTCCTGTCATAGCTACTTTGTTTTTGAAGTTGAAATCCATCGCATCGTGTCATATTATGACAAATATCCTGTGAGAAATGATATTCCTGTTTTCCTGCTTGATTTTGTTTAAACACAATAAAAGCAGAGCTAATTGTAAAAGATATGAAATAAATACCGTTTCAGAAAGGGAATTCTGTAGTTTTCATTTGTTTTTTCATCACGTCTTACTACGACGTGTGCACGAAGATGAAACATTTGGAGTGTGGGCTGTATTTGCAGTCACATGCTCCAATGTGTAATATTGGCTGATTTGTGGCCTACTTATGCATATTCAGAAGTGGGCGTGTCTATAGAGGGGACACTGTCTTCCTTCTCCCCGCACGGTGATGTGGGGCCAGAGGACAGCCCGCCCTCCTCCCACTCACTCCTTAGCCGAGCTTATGCTGCTTTATAAACATGAGACAGAGCATGGGGGCGGGGCGTTTGCCATTACATACATAGACTGTAGAAAATACATACATAGCACTGTGCGAAGGATGCTGACATGCTCACCTTTGTGGGCGTGTCTGTTTACATGTCAATCACGACAGAGAGCTTCTTGGAGGCGCGGCTTCTCCAGCTCAGTGCCGCGTCAAATTTGTCATCAAATTGGGAACGCGTCATCAAATTGGAGCGAGGTGCTTGGGCGCGCCCTGCAGTAAGAAAGGAGCAAATCACTTTGGGCATGTGTATGAAGCCCTAATAGCACTTTTATCATGCTTAAAGCACAGAAAAGTTGATTTAGCTTAACATGGGCCCTTTAAGGTGGATTCTGCATGCCTGCATCTTTATAAAATGATGTTCACTCAATAAATAACTGAAACAGATCACAACAATCATGTGTTTGCATGTACTTTGCAAAAATATATGCACTTTTTTCTTGATAGTTGTTCAATTTGTTATTCTTTTAACATATAAGAGATCTTTATAACCTACCCTGTAGTTTAAGGCCAAACCAAAACTACCATTGCTTTCATCACAACACAACGCTTTGAGCAAAGGAGAAGTGTTTTTTTTGTTTTTTTTTTTTTTTTTCTACCCTATGTCAGAGCATTTGATTTGGAAATGGCTAAAATAGGTTTCTCTATTTGCACAAAACTAAGAACAACATGATACGTTTTTTTTTTTATTGATTCTTAAATGAAATTTAGCAAAAGACAAAAGCAAGGCAATGGAACCACAGGAATAAACGTGTAAGAAAACAACAACAACATAAAAGACCCTTCAGGGGAAAAAAAAAAAAAAGCTGAAATAATGGATAGCATTTAATTGTGTTCTCACCATTTCACCTGACCCAGAGGTGTGACCAGAGTTTGAACCCACTGTGGTATTAATCACTACAGCTCTCTGGCCTAACCTCATTACTCCCCTTTGTTCACTTATATTACCTCGCCTTCCTCTATGACTCCCGACACACTCTGGTGCACACACGCACGCACACGCACACACACACGCGCGCGCTCAGCGTCCGTCTCCATCCCACTGCACCTCCCATCCTTGTCATTCCCCTACATGACTTCATCATCCCAAACTCTGCTTCTGTGTATTGGTGCAATCGCCTTTGTGCTTCAGACGTAGTACGGAGATTGTTTTACAGTGTACTTTAATATAATAAGCACCACATTTCTATTACCCAGGGTGCGGACGTTGGTCAGAAAGTGTATCTAGCTTGTGGCTTCCTTGGAGTCATATATACTGTATATATACGTTTTGCCAGATATTCACACTTATCTGGATCGGTGATCCTGATCATGGTACCATGATCATTCCATCCATTAATATCAATATAGCTGTTTGAAATGTAGAGGTACCCCTTTAAAAAAAAATAAATAAATAAATGAAAATGAAAATTTTAAAATTTAAAAAAATAGATGAATTGCACAATCCAGATCGGATACAGATTAGTCAAATTTTACAAAGATCAGTCATTTTTAAATTGTGCTATACAGTAATTTGTTTTTATTTCGCCAATGATGAGATTTTTTTTTCATTTTTAAAACTGATCCAGAATCAGTATATTGATCCAGATCCCCCCAAATCTTAATGAAATCTTGACTGTGGCGTAGGTGCTAGAGTAGAGGAATGTTCTTCTTATTGAGACGTTGGGGGGTTGGATCCTTGGGGATTCTTGTCCATGTGCCTAAGTGTCCTTGGGCAAGACAATGAACTCTAAATTGCTTGCAATGCCAGATTAGCAACTTGCATTACACCCTCTGGTCCATTGGTGCGTGAATGTTTGTTAACGGCCTATATTGTACAGTGCTTTGCAACATATTTGAATAGTTATCAAGGTACTGTGTAAATGGATTCCATTCACCATGATCAGTGGTGAAAACCACTGTGCTACTGAGTGCACACATGTTCAAATTTTTTGTCTCCATTAGCCGGAATGGTACGCATGTGTGAGTTGTTACCTTGTCCTTGGTAATATGAGGGCTGTTTCAGTAATGAGCCTCATCCCAGGAGGAGAGAAGAGACAGAGTGGTGGACACAGTGGACGGTGAAGAACAGGGAGAAAAATAGGGGGACAGAACTCTAATGTCAGTGCCACAAAACGTATCAGCCAAAGTCACCTTTAACTTTAAACCCTCATGCCAACTTTCTTTTACATTGGCACGTCTGTGAATGGTGCGTTACCTCGGGTAGCCCTAATGAGAAATCCTTCACCTGAAAGGTCGTAGACATGATACATTCCTTACCCTGAAGAGCGACCTGTTCCCACTTTGACACTGTACATCAGCTCTCTAAAGAGCATCGATGACATGCTTGGAATATCAAGGGAGACGGCACTTCCTCACCTCTGCTCTGCTCAACATGTCATCCATCCTTAAAATAACTGAGTTGCTACTTCACCTCATTTGTTTAATGTTTAATTCTATTACTAATTGATTGATGGGTAATTTGAATGTGAATAGCAGCAATTAATATTGAGCACACTCATCGGACTGTTAAATATATCTATGATTGTCTCACTCAAAAAGAGGTAAACTAATCAGTATAGGGGAAAAAACACAGTCTCTTTTAATGAGTCATCGGCTGTCAGATACATCAGTGGTAAGCTCTATGGGCATTTTTTAGTTTAATAATCATCCAGGGAGCAGTTATAAAAGCATACTTAATAAGCTCATTTAAAAGCAGGTAGAAGCAGCTGCTTTCGTCCTATTTTCAGTTTCTACTTAATAATTTTCAGAATGTGAGATAGGAGACTAAATGGAACAATGAGGTGGATCCAGATCCCAGAGTGTCGGTCTATTATTATTATTTTTTTAATTTTTATTTTTATTTTACTTGAGTGATAAAACAGCACTGTGGTATTGGATAGACATTTGGTCTGGGACCTTTGTTAGCACGTTCTCTCTGTGGTTTTCCTCTGGGTTCCATAGTTCCTAATGACCATGGATGGAACAGCATCATGATGCATTTTGCAAGTAAAGAAATCCAACAGAAGCACTTAAGGGGGCCATATTCCGCTGCTAAATCTTGCCCACCTTTTACACCATATACACGTTAATGATGCATACTCTTTAAACCTGAGTTTACAGACAATAATGACCTGTTTCAGAGCAGTCGTTTGCTGTACCAATAAAATAAAGAAAAAAAGGACTGATAAATCAACATTGACACTGAGATATTAGTCCATTGTCTTAATCATCCCAATTGAATCAAACAGCAGAACATTTTGGATTTATGTAGGTCCCACCTTGCAATTAACAGAATTTTAAAAGTAAGTAAAAGCCTTGATTATGGGTGAGGCTCCAGGATTAGTTAAGACACGCCCAGTCACTTTCTAAAATCTCTAAAGAACAGTCTATGCTACGCTAACTCTCTACTCAATAGTTACATATGTAAATATGGTAACGCTTTAGTTAGCATGCAACCACTTATTTGCATGCTAATAAGTAGTTGCTTATTAGCATGGAAATTGGTAACATATTGACTCTTAATTAGTCATTATTTAGTACTTATTAATGCCTTATTCTGTATGGCCTTATTATACAACCAGTAAGCCATTAACTTGAAGTTTTCTCTCAATAACCTCAGAATTATTACTTATTAGTAGTAAGTAAGGAAGATGTTATATCTGAATTATGATCTCAACATGCGAGGGTTAGGGTTAAGGTTAGGGTTAACGTTATTCCTAATCCTAACTCTAACCGTAATCCTAACCCTAACCCTCTTTGGACTGCGAGACTGCCATTAAGTGTATAATAAGGCATTCATAAGAATAGGGCATTAGTAAGTAAGTACTAATTAAGAGTCAATATGATATTAATGCTAATAAGCAACTAATTAATGGTTCATAGGTGTTCCCTAAACTAAAGTGTTACTGTATATACCTCGTCTTAATCCAACCTTCTTGCCACAGATTGCAGCGTCCAGGCGCTACTTTTGATAGGAGGGGCGGGGCCAACAAGGATGGTTCTTGGCGAAAGCTGCCTCCAAAACGTCATCAGCCTCCACCTCAGCCAATAGAAACATTTGATTGTAACATCTGGGTTTCAACCCATAGAGGACAGTCACTCTTATATTTTTACAAAGAAATATACCAAATTGATAAACTTTGACTAACATGTCAAGAGTTGGACAAGAATCAATCAGCAACAATAGTTAATAGACAAATACCTTTGGTTTTGGGATTTAGTTACACTTTAAGGAATTTGCTGTTAGGGTGTTGGCACAAGATATTCTGTAGAAGAACATTTTTGAAGTCATACAATATGCTCTATATAGTAAATCTAGGTTGATTTGATTTTTGGTGGGAATATGGTTAGTGAAACAATACCAGCTATTCCTGATTCTGCATTACATGTGGTCATTCAACATTGATAAAAACACATGATAATTACAAAAATAACAAAATGTTGAAGTAAAAAAGTTGTTTAGCCTTACTGAGGAGAATGCACGCTGACACTTTAACTTTTATAGAGCAGAGGTCGTGGAAGAAGGCCAGAGCGCTTCAGGCTAGTAGACTAGATGAGAATCTACAGTCACCTGCTTCAGACTGGAGTCTCCTCTGTGCCAGCTGACCTGAATCCCACTCCAACTGCCCTCCGCCCTGAGCTGTAGAGCAGAGCATGATCCTTGCTCCACTTCCCTACACTCATCTCAAACGATACGGCTGCCCAAGGCTTGTAGAAGAAGTTTTAGAAAGGGGAACTGATGATTTGCATTTGCATTTCTCAACAGGTCCCACTCATTGGATTTGGACTATCTGTATTTGTTTATTCCATTCATTTTGCTTTAATTTGATATATATATATATATATATCTTCAACACCATTTTCCCAGACGTATGATGTTGCCCCCACCGATCAGCAAAGGAAGTGTGTGAACCATTAAAATGTAGATCAGGGCTGCCCAATGTGTCGGTATTTTGTGTCGATCGTGGACCGCAAGACTTCATAAATGAATGAGAATAGCACAGTGATGTATACCATAAATAGAACCTAACAGTTCAGCTACTGACCTCAGCCCAGAGACGGTCACACCGGCCCGACCCAGTACATTTCTTACTGGTATCGTCAGAAAACCTACTTGTGTGGAAGCCACTGAAGTTCTACTGTGAAACAAAAACGCTGTGTGCACCACCAACACCAACATGGGTCTGTCAATTCCTTTCTTTCCTTTTTACTGGAGCCTTTGATTCCTCAGTGTTTTCCTTTGTTTAATTCAGCTTTTGTTGAGTGTTCCTGACTTTACTTCTGTTGTATGAACAGCAGCCTCTCAGAGAACTCACAAGATTTGGGTTAATGTAGGCAAGACATGTGTGTGTTCTGTTTTGGTTCTGCCATGCTGAAATGGAAATGCTACATTGTTACCGTATATTTTACAAACTACTTTCAGTATGTTTTCTTCATTGTATTTTAGATTATATTTCAATCTAACTCAGTTTTTAAGTGTTTCTGTTTCAATATTCTTATTAGATTTTGATATTATACAAATATAGTTTAGTTTAAATATTACAATCTATTTTTTTTTTTTTTTTTTTACAATTATAACCCCCAAACACAGTAGATCACAAAGAACTGCTCGTGGTAGAATACCTTGTGAGCCGAAAACATGTGTAGATTCTGTACTTTTTGTTTGTATGGAGTTTAGTTTTTGTTTTGTTTTTGTGTTTTTATGTTGATGATAAGCATATATTAGCTGTGTGGATCGCGTTTCAGACTGCTATCAATTGTTGGTCTGGCAATGGCAATGAAAGGACTGTACTTATTGTTTTGGTTTGGGGCAAAAATATACATACTGTATATTCAGTTATAAACTTGAAAAGCTCATACAAAGTCAAATACATTTTATTTAGTATCATAATAATACATTCATTGATATTTTTTTTTTCTCTTTGTTTTCAAAATATTGGATCAAATCAAAATCTCTTGTTATGCATTGTATTGTATCATAAACTAAATATGAACATATATGTTTGAAATTTAACTTTTTCCAGATTTTTATCATATGTTATGAATATAAATACTTTTAGGTATATCATATAAACCTACTGCAACCAACAGACCCACATTCAGATTATAAATACCCACTAACACCAGGTCCAGCAGCGCGACATTGAGGCTCTGAAACCAGGCTGATGTATGTATGTATGTATGTATTCATATAGACATTAACAGGAGTTCCACAGTGGGACTTATATCTATATATTTTTCAAGTTATCGTGTACAGACACACATTAGCTTAGCATTGGCGTTAGCATGGAATAGAACACTGATGATGAAGTCACTGTTGATGACATCATCAGTTTGAACATTCTTGGAACACCGATGACATCACTGTTGATGACATCATCAGTATTCTAAAACAATGTTTGACAGGAGTTCCACAGTGCAGATTGGTCATTTCACATTGGTTTTAAACTGGTTTTGGAATGACCAAATTACTCCAAAATAACAGACGCACACACTCAGGGTATGTGCAAGCCGTTGACAAAGTTTCACGTCGATCAGACACTGCGTCGGGGAGATGTTCACTCCACGGACACACACACAGACCTTTCTAGATAGATAAGCTAAAGGCCATTTGAAATCAAAATCGCCTACGATCAAGCATTGTTGAAAAAGATCACAATCTTCCACTACAGTCTCTACTTTCTCGTTGGCCTTATTTCATCCTTTACAAAATAAGTAAGCATATCGTAACAGCAGAATATCTGCTAATATTTTACCTGTTCACAAAAGGATTATTTCTTAAGAGCTGAAAAACACAGCACTTTTTTATGGATGAGCAGATGGACGTTTGGAAGTTAAAGAGCGGAAAAATCCAGACAAAGAGGAAACAGTGGAATAATAGAAGATTTATCAGTTGTTAGGATTGACCCCTCTTAACTCTCTGCTTTCATCATCAGCTTTGACACATCTGAACATCAACTGGAAAACTATCATTTCGCTGTGTACTGTTGTCACACGCTCTATGTCAGTTGTGCGGCACAGTGGAAAACGAGTCTAATTGTGTGGTTCAGCAGAATTTGAGAAGCAAATGGAAGTGCTGAAAATGTCATGTGTCGCTTCAATGGCTGTTTTTCAGCTGACATTTCAAGTAAACTCCTCGTGTACCAGATAAAAAAAAAAAAAAAAAGTGAGAGTTTAAACACAAAGTGGATAGAAATACATTAGTTCTGTGAACAAAGCGACTGTTCACAGAACAGGACCATGGGATAGAAAAAGGCATGACACAGAATAATGTCGTGTAGATTATTTTTGTGGGATTTTTTTTAAACATAATTACAATAAAATAGAATCAATCTGTATTATTAATGTTTATAACAACTAAAACACATTTGCAGCTTTTCTTAATTAGCAGCAAGAGATTAACACATTAAGAACAACATAATGATAACGATCAATCGAATTGATCGATGTCTCAACAATAATTCAGCAAATGAAAGGGACAT
This sequence comes from Gouania willdenowi, assembly GCF_900634775.1. Lineage (NCBI taxonomy): Eukaryota > Metazoa > Chordata > Actinopteri > Blenniiformes > Gobiesocidae > Gouania > Gouania willdenowi. The sequence goes on from NC_041050.1 coordinate 17,800,790, forward strand.
TACATTACTTGTGTAAATAGCTTAAATACACGCAAATAATATCCAATCTCTCAAAGATCTCAAAATCACTCTGAAAATCTCATACAGTAAATATTTTTACTCTGCCTTCACACAATGGTACTAAGTTTAGATTTCAAAACACTATATATTAGCTCAAAAATAAAGAATTGTTAAGTTAACCGTGTTGTGTGATTTGAAAGGCTCTGAATGCTAGTTTCATTTTTCTTTTCTTTTTTTGGCAAAATAAATTTCATGATGTATTTATTTATTTGTTTGTCAAAGTGTAACAGCACAGCTCTGTTACGTGTGTGTGTGCGTGTTTGTGGCTAACAATAAAAAGCACCATTACACTTTAGTACAAAGTAAAATAGCAAGTGTTATAGTCAGTGTTGGCATCAAATGATGATGTTTGCCTACACATACATATACAACATGAGCAAGAGTCACTGTCAGGGTTGGGGTCACTTACATTTTTCAGTTTCAATTACGTTTTCAATTACCTAAGTTCAATTACAATTCAATTCCGATTACAGTGACCAGCATTTTTTTCAATTACAATTAAATTACATTTTTTTTTTTTTATCCTCAGAAAGACAATTACGTTCTTGATTATTGAACTTTAGTTACAAAAAAATAAAAAAATCACAATTACTAAGTCTGATTAAATAACCTAATTAAAGTTGACCTTCGTCTTGTGTTAGCTTTCTGTTAGCATCTCTTATGGTCCTAAATCATCTAATTTCTTCCCTCTCTATTGCTTAACTTGTTAGGCTTCATAATCAATGAAAATATAGGTTTTAATATTTTTGGCGCGTACGTCTGAGCCTTTTTTTTTGTCTGTATATTCCTAGAATGAATTTTTTGGTAAAATGTGATATGAAACACATTTTAATAGATGTTAACTACATACGTGTAGAACTGTAGATAGAGAACTGTAACATGATTCCCCAATTTGCATTGAATTATAATTGACAATTTTTACAGAATTTTTACAACAATTACTAAGTCAATTATCTAAACTCAATTACAATTTAATTACAATTAAGACAGCAACAATATTTTTAAATGATAATTATAATTATGCCATAATTATAATTCACTATCAATTACAATTATATTTGAACCCAAATCCATACACTTTGAATAAAACTAAGGCTTTCTGATTTGACAAGTTAAAATAAGAAAGTAAATTAATTTGTACGGTATAAGGTCTTATCCAAAAGTCAGTTAAGATTGATAATCAATCTTCATGTTCTGTCATTAGCTTCATATGTGCACACTTCTTTTAGTCTTGCTCCTCCTCATAGTTTGTTTTCTTCGTCTTTTGGTCCAACAAAGTCCTTTCCACCATTCATTGTCTTATAAAAGTTATTTGCCAAAGTAATATTGGTGAAGTTTGATATATTTCTCTGTTCTGCTGCAGATTTTGGTGAACTCCCAGGCTGCTATGCTGTACGAGAACGTGGTGGTGAGCGATGGCAACCCCATCCTGAGAGACCTGCTCCTGAGCCCCGATCATCAATACTTATATGCCCTCACAGATAAACAGGTAGGTGAAACATGCACACTTCTCCTACTCCACAGACCTTTTAACAGCTGCTAGTTGTGTGAGACACCCCTGAGGAAATAACAACAGAATATCAATAATATGTCACAGCCTTTGGCAAATTAAAGTGCATCTATGCAAAGAGAGTATACACATAGGTTCAGATGGTTTGGATTTCAGCCATCCAATATGCAGCAGAAAAATGCAATCAGCAGAGAATGCTGACAACGAGTCAAGCATGACTAATCTCTTCCAACGGTATCTACAACAGCAGCATAAGGTACTAAATGAAGAGTGTGGTAGACTGTGCTGCAGCCAAGAACATAAAGAGCAGGCTCCTGCCCTGAAATAGTATCATCCGGGCAGCAGCAAAAAAAAGGGGCATTTCACTTTGTAAGCAGGTACACCCCCTTCAAAAACAGAAACACCCCCTTCTTCTTATTTGCTTCTGAATTGTAACTTCGGTATTTCATCTGACCAGCAGCAAAAATGGTTAGGATTAGGGTTAGGATTACTTCTACTCGACTTTGACGGAAGTCAAGTAGCAGAAAAAAAAAAAGTTTTTTTCAAACCCTTTCTGAGTGGTTGGTGAAACGCTACCGGAACCCCCACCATTTTTCCATCATGTATGTTTTGTCATGTTTATGTATTTTATTTGCTTTTTCAAACATCATGGCCAGGGGACTACAGATGAAAAAAAGCCTCCTGGGCTAATTCTGGCTTTTTTACTCATATTTAATCATGTGTTTTATTAAATTTCACTGTCCCCTATTGAAATAAACTAAACTGAAACTAAGGCGGTCTTGTAGCTCATCCGAAATACCCCACAGCTGGCCCGACCCAGCTCGCCCTGAAACAGTCCGTGCTGTCAGGGTTTGGCGTAGGTGTGGACCCAAATGGAAAGAGAGATGGAGGCAGAATGCAGGCATAGCGCTCCTGGAACCAGTCCATGTTTATTCCATACAAAAAGAAAACCAAAAGGGCAGCACGAAGAAACCAGGGAACAAATGCAAGAGGACATGAGGAGGGTAGACATTGACCATGAACCAGCAAACATTCAGTGTTCAAGCACTGAATGGGCCACACCTGGGTGGAAACATGAGGGAGCTAATCGGTCACAAACCAAGCACACAGACATCTCTGGAACACAGAGACAAGAGTTACACTAGAAAACAGAATAAACAAAGACTCGGAATAACACAAGGGCTAAACACAAACTAAACAGAAGCTGACACATGCTACATAACTCACTCACACATGCTGTCCCCTGAATAAAAGACATAAGTCAAAGGTGGTGTCACATGTTGATATCATGCAGCTGCTGTACATTTCATTTTTTTTATATCACCCAGCCCTAAAATGTACTAAGTGATATAACATGAATGGATTGACCACAGTTAGTTGCCTCTGATGTTATCATTATAGCAGACATTTTGCCATTAAATTAATTAAATTGAGACCAACTTTTTTTTTTCATCTGCTGAAAAACACATATAAAAAACATAAATCTATATATTTTCCTGTGCAACATGTATTTCACAGCATGCCTGTCAAAAGAAACGTTTCTTTCAAAATAAAACACAAGTCCAACATGAGAGACGTTAAGATGTTTAAATATGTATTTATTTTTACCAGTACATGTCCGCGACCCACTTTTGGATCACAACCCACCAGTTGAGAATGGTTGCATGCACTTACGGTCCAGCGTATTGATGAGGTTATCTCGTAAGCTTCTGTGATCAGTCATCACTCTCTCCGTTACCTGCTCCCTGATGTACAACAGTGAACAACCCATATGTGATACATGTACGTGTTGTGTAATTTACTAGCGATTAGATATAATTGACTTCCATGTGTCCAAGTGAGCAAGATAGGAAGATGTACTTAATATGATTATTATTATTTTGATGTTGAATTGACAAGGGAAATACATATTTTGTCTAAGGTACATTTCATGATTTGATTTTATTACATTTTCTGTATGTAGTTTGTTATATCGCTGTATATATTGTAGATCATTATCCCCCGCCACAAAGTGGAAGGAGGATATAGGTTTGAGCTTCGTCCTTCCGTCCGTGCATCCGTCCGTCTGAGTTAAATGGGACAGCTTTTCTCAGAAACTGTTTGAAATAGGATAACCAAATTAGGTGTGTGGCTTCAGGGTGTCAATACCTTGATGGAGTTCAAAAATGAGAAGCGCGCAATTATTTTTGGCCCTCAAGGGGCCCCAAAAGAAAAAAAAAAAAAAAAACTAAAGTTGATTTCTCATTTATTTGCCAAATATTACAACGGTTGGTGATACCGAATCATTGGCACATACCAATATATAAATGGGGCCCATTACACCGTACGTGTCACAGGGGGACGCCAGGGGGACCCCGGGTGCCCCATTTTTCAAATTACTACTCCTCTGTTAATTCTCCTTAGAACGGAATGCAGTTTGGCATGAATGCTCTATGAATGAATATGATGACATGCCTGGAGCCCTTTTTTTTAAATGGGACCCAGGGGACCCCCCATTTCCGGTCGTTTCCAAATGTATAGGAACATAGTCGTGTGATATATAGTTTTAAAGGTAATTCAACGTAGACTACAATTATGCCTTGCACAATTCGATTAGGGGCCCGAGGGGTCCGCTCGCCTTTTTTTGGTAATTTCCATTAAAGTCGTTTTCTCATTTAGTTGTGAGTGAAATATTGTGACAGTTGGTGGTCCCGAATCATTGACACATACCAATATATGAATGGGGCCCATTACTCCGTATGTGCCACAGGGGCGCCAGGGGGCCCCATTTTTTGAAATGACTACTCCTCCATTAATGCTCATTGAATCGGGCTGTAATTTGAAGGGTCCGCCCCCTTTTCCGGTAATTTCTAAATTTATCGGAACATAGTCGTGTGATATATTGTTTCAAAGGCAATTCAACGTAGATTACAATTCTGTTCGAGGTATCTTCAAAAGGGACAGCTTTTCTTGGAAATTGTTTAAGATAGTTAGTGATTTTATATTCTGATGTGATAGTATTTTCTTAAGTATACATCTAAGTTCTTCGATTTTCGGACATTTAGGAAAAGGTTTGAGTTCTAATGAGAACCAATCTGGCGGGGTATGTTGATGACTATGCCTTCTTGTTGTGTAATGTTTTGAAGTTTTAAGTATCCTTACTAAAGAAAAATCCAAAGGACTGGGTCGATCAAGGACTTCACGATACGGCTCAAACCTCAACACAGGCGTCGAGGTACAATTACAATATGGTGCAATAGAATAAAGCCTGAAATGGTCTATAGGCCAAATGTTAGCTCTTGATGATTGTTGTGCATCATTTAGACTACATGTGTCAAACTCAAGGCCCAGGGGCCCAATCTACCCTATTAGAGCTTACCATTCGGCCCATACGAGAAAGTGAAAATGAAAGAAAAAACCTTTACACATATCAAATAATAAAGTTCCAGACATCATTGTCCCTCCAAATTTACAAATTCAATGAAACGTCACAATATTTGCAGGGATTCACGATTATCCCATGCTTATGGTATATCACATGATGCCAGTCATTTTTAATCTCAAATTGTTGAAAGAACTTTAAAAAGTTTTCTAAAATCTTGCACTTTTCTTCAAATTATCCCACAAAATGTTCCCAAAGTAAATAAAAATCAATCACAAAATGAAGAAAATTGAATTATTTATTACTTGGATATTGTTGATACCTTTTATACTTTATATGACATTTATGCACGGAAGTGCAAACTAGGGCAGATTGTTTGATTTAGACATTTTTATGTAGTGTTATTGTGTTGGATGACCGGCAGCGGAGGGGACAAACAGACTTGAGAGCAGTATTCAGTTTAAACTTTTTCAATTTATTTTTCTTCTTTGGCTGGCGTAACATATTTACAGGAATCCCCAGAACAGTCAACCAAAAACTGAGCAAACACAAAAGAAACGGGCTTTGGTATGTCAGACTGCATTTTACAAATCCTGAACATATCTACTTTACCCTCAGTTTGTTTTGCTGTCAGTTTAATCAGTTCTGCTCACTCAGGGCTCCTCCCTCCAAACCTCCTTTTATAGGAAGTCTATACCTTTAACTCCTCCCATAGGCAAACCAAACCCAATCTAAAATCAATTCACTCAATAACAAAATAAACTCTCATAAACAACATATAAAACAACAAAACGTTGAATTATCCAAGCATCCATATTCATTCACCTCCAATGTTTTAAAAAACAAAAATTACACAACACCCCTGTACAAATGGTTTGTCCCAACACCAGCCCACCAAACACCCCTATTTACACGACTTGGTTTAGTCCCTCAAACCTGGAAGTGATGCTGTCCAAATGGTGATGAGTTAGCTGCTAACAAACAAACCCTTTCCTGCACAGTGGAAGTTGTTTGATCAGTAACATGGTTATTAAAGAGGGTGCACAAGCATAATAAAACCAGTAACCAGAACAATGATAACAGACAGATCAATGGAATGACGATGGCAGTAGCAACAAGTCAACAGTTGTTAAGCTGTCGGCATTAGCTGAATATAGAGTGAGCGTCACGGCTCACTCCGTGACAGTTATCATTAGATATTTTATCGTTGCATCTTTTTATATGTCTTCCTAATAGTTCACAGTGACATGGAGCAAAAAGGCGAATCAAAGTAACCCAACAATGCTTTGGCCAAAAATACTGTAGTGACTCACAAATCAAAAAAACGAGAAATGAATTAGATTTGCAATATTTTTGTTTACGCTCTATATAACATAATAGATTCCACACTTTCTCCACTCATGTTCGACCTGTGTCCAACAACGTTGCCCATCAGCTACTTGGTGTCATGAAAAGCTATTCCTGATACCATTTGCACATTTTTCCTTTTTTAATATCTGTCAACTGCATTAAAGATGACTCCTTTTGCCATCAGGAGGTGTTTTTCAATTATTTAGACTGGTGCTCTATATTTGATGAGCGCTGATATGTCCTCAACATGTCGGCACGTGTTAGTGCAACGAGGACTGAGGCCTCACAGGAGCTATAGTGCTTACTTTTTGACAAGATCCGAGGTGATGTCATTACATTTTGCCAACCATGATCAAGAAGCTGCTGTAAGTGCACAGTAAGGTGAATGAATCTTCAAAACCTGGAAGATAAATGAAGGTTTCTGGCATGAATCAGTGTAAAAAAAAGAGAAAAAACTTCAACTGGACATTAATCTTAATAAAATAAACTTGTTTAGAGTCAGCAGTTTATCATGCTTGTTTTAACAGTTGTTTTTTTTTTATTTCTTTTTTTTTATTTTTTTATAGAATACTGAAAGGTTTTGCAGGGTGGGTTTTCTCTTGAATTCATAAAATAAAAGAGCAATTTAAGGTCAGATAACCATATTTTTTGGAAAGTAAATAATGCTCTTGACTTCTGCTTTAGACAAGCAATGGCTGAGAAAAGGAGCATGAGCTGAAAAAGAAGGAAAACTATAATTGGTTTGCAAAAATATTCTGTTACTTTGTATCTCCTGTGTTGTTTCAGGTCCTTTTTTTGTGCTCTCAGTTTGAGAAAGTTTATGCCATTCTCCCGGCAGGGACTTCAGACAGCACTAAAGACAAATAAGAATTTTAACTTTGTGCTGAGAGTGGAATTCATGTGTCCAGACAGTAAATGATCAGATCCTGTGCTGAAGGCCTTGTTGGCCTCCTGATGTAGACCAGAATCCCAAGATCATGTCGACTGAAACAAAAACCTTTTCAGGGCATTTAGCTAGCTGTGTTCTAAAACAGATGGTATTTATTCCTTGTGTAGTAGATTTTATTTATTAAAGCTTTTTCAAACTCAAGAGAATAAACAACAACTGGTTGCTGAGTTAAATCTATATTTTTTTTAGATCAGCTAACACCAAAATACCCAAATACAGTATATTCTATATATTCTAACACAGCCCAGTCTCACACAGAGACTGCTTTTTATGATATTCTGTATAGGGATGCACCGAAATGAAAATTCTTGGCCGAAAACCAAAAAAAATATTATGTAATTAACAGTCCCATTGCATTTATGGCTCTGACTGTGTACTAACCTCACTTAAAGTAAAACATGGCAATTGTATAAATAAATATGAATACGTCAAAGAATAAATCAATTAAAAATATGAAAATATTTATTTAGCACTGACCTTCTATAATGCACAATATAAAATAAAATGTTTAACTTGTCCCCATTCATACATGAAATCATATTGTACAGGCCTATAACTGACTGTGTATTTAAGTGACACGTTCTGTGGCTCTGTGCTCTGTGCATCATTTCTTGTGTGCGCTGCTTTAATCGTATCCAAGTAATGATCTTTATAACGCGGAAGAATCATCGTCGTGATGTATTAAAGAGAATCTTTGTGGGACGTGCGCTGACAAACTGAAACCAGTTTGATACGCAGTCATTCAGCGCCGCCGTGCTCCGTCGTGTTGACGGAGGCCTACACGTAACTACATTTTTGGCGTGACACGGAAACACGCTGCTCCATCAACGCTGCTCAAAAACTCTTTACTGCTCAGATGTATTGAAATACAGCCGCTCCGTGAGTCCACGGACAAGGCAACCCGTTTCCAGACAAGAGTGCGCACTTACCGCTCACGTGAAAAAAAAAAAATATCCTGTTTCGGTCGGCTCTCTTGCGACACATCTTTCTAATATTTTTCATGCTGCAGGGAACAACTTTTTTCTGTGCTGCCGCTTGGCGCAAAATGTTGCATGCTGGATGGAACAGCAACCAATGTATGTCAATGGGATCTATCACCTTAACCATAATCCTAACCTAAATCTGAATGAGGTGCTCTAATAAGATATGATAGCACGGAATGACTTCCACACATGTGACAGGCACAAAAATAGACACCTTCATTTTCCTAGTATAACAAGTGCAATACACTGCAACTCGGAAAAAAAAGTTCTAAAATTTTAAAGAAGACCAGAGATGTAGAAGAACTATTTTTCATCCACTTTTGTCCTGAGGCTGTTGAATGACCTGAGGAAATGAGAGTGTCTGTCTCAGACACTGTCCTCTTTTATGATACTTATTTAAACATACTTTTATTGGAAAGCATGGCCTAATTCTATCTAATCTGCCTACTTATCTAACTTCTTTTAATTCCATGTTAATGAGTTTACCTCCTCTCAATGACAGCTGAAGGTACCGGTGATAGTGGAACTTATTCTTTGTTAACAATGCAATGCAGTGCTGAAAGTAGAGGTCGACCGATACAGGATTTTCAAAGGCCGATGCGGTTAACGATTTTTTAAAAAAAAATTCAGCCAATGGCCGATATCTAAAGTCGATATACTTTTTTTAAAGCACATTGATTATGAAAGACAATTGAAACACTTGTATGATATAAATGTATATATTAGAAATTAAATGAAATACACCAATAGAACTCTTAACATTTATTGAACTTTAAATATTCCAGTACACAACCAAACAAAAAGTACAGGATGGGTAAGTATCAGTAAAACATGGCAACAAAATACAATGTGCAAGTAGTGGGTTTAAACTAAATACCTGTTTTAGGTGTTACCACTCACTCCTTCCCTCTGTTTACAACCACCACCATTATACCTAAGCTTCACACTTGCCATCATATGCACAACTACAAAATCACACATAAAAAATCCACACACGTGAAATAATTTTATTGTCATAAATGATGAGAAAAAATGTATAGACTGAGTTTTAAACATAAAATTACAGCTGCAAACTTCCAATCCAACATTTATTCACATGTTTTATAATTACTTGCCTATATGATGGTTTACAACTACAACTCTCTGGTTACAACTTCTTGAATCTGCCGCTACAGACGCACAAACTACTTTTCTCATGTGAATCTGCGCTGCTTGAGTTTTGCAACACATTTTGCGAGACGTTTGTAGCAAAACTGATTCATGCTCGTAGAAATGGCCCCTCCCCTCCCCGCTCCCCCATGTGTGGGATTGACCAATCAGAAGCGAGGATTTGGAGACAGAGGGCTGTGTCTTTTTAGCGCAGCAGCCGGTGATATGACCGAAACAAAGTCATTTTTCTTCACTGTAAAGGCAGGATGCTGAAATGTGCCTCCACAGATTGTTAGAAAAAGGTTGTTAGAGTCATTTCTGAACAAAAATAGTCATGGAGAGTGCATCTGTATAATGTGACGAAGCAATTAAACAATGAACATGTATGTAAACTGTCTCATAAAAATGAAGATTTTGTAAAATAAGATTCAGGGCCCACAATTTAAACGTGGGCCCTGAATCTATAATCTATGAAAGTTTAACTTTTTTATTGGAATTATGGTAATTAAACAACTTTTCCCTGATATTAAAATTTTTTGGAAAGCTTCTGTATATAATTTTTAAAATTGATACTTCGCGCCAGCATAACGATAATTGATTGTGCGAAAAAATATTGTGACATATCGCCGTATTGAGTTATTGTCGCTCTCCTATTGGTGCCTATTCACATTACATCACATATTTCAGTCTGGTTTAAAACAACAGAATTTCTGTTTTAATGTTCCCGCTGACATTCAGCAGTTCTTTAGATGTAGCTATTAAATAGATGGAAATCTTGAATCATTGCCACTCGTGCATTTATTGACAGTTGGCAGGAGGCCGACTTGTTGTCATTTCCGCTCATTCCACTGTGAGATTTGAATGCCTGCCACCAACCCAGAGTCTCCGATGAACACTTTTCGAAGTAAGTTGAACCTTTGTCCTGCTCGTCTTCTTCTTCCTCCTCTCCTCCTCGTCTCTCCATTTCACTCTTGTTGTTGAATAATAGAAATGCCAAGTGATGAGAGCTCAGCATCAAACAGGCCATTTTCCAGCCTGACAGAGCAATTTACCTGTCCCCATATTCACTCTGGCGTAATTAAAAGTGCGGGATTGAGCCGCTGCATTTCGGACCACGAGTCTTTACAACTGCAAAGCCTCATACATACAAACGCATGCACACAGCGACAGCGGCCTCAAAAAAACATTAAACTGATTCAATGCGAGAGGAGAGTTTTCGATTAGCCAGCATTGGATTTATACACAGCTTTCCTTCTGTCTTGCTATATACACACACACACACACACACACACATGCAGAATCACACACACCATCCTACTGTCTTCTTCCCCCGCTCTTCGAATCTATATCTGCCCCTGGCTTTCTGCTCTGTCTGTCTTTTCAGTAAGATCGCATCACTTTTGTGCTCATAAAGATGAACAACGGCACTAAATCAACTTTACCGTCGCTGTTGTTTCCTCGTTACATCTCCAAATTGTCCCAAATCTAATAAAGACAGCGCACTGAGAGAGATTTGTCATCCTGTCATCAGTTGTCTGTTGACGTCACAAGGGCAGAAATTATTCTTTTTTTTCTTTTTATGTCTCTGTAGATTACAGCTCATAATCCATTGATTTCCCCAGAACCAAGTAGCCTACTTACCTTAGAGACATCAATCTATACCATTCTCCTGGAAAATCATTGAAGGAATTTAATTCAACACACTACATTATAGATTTTAATTAGTAATCCAATGTGTGAATGCCGCAAATACTTTGTCTCTGATCTTCCTCGTGATAAGACATAAAGACAAGATTAGACGACTTAGCCTAAAGACAAGGTCAGGCCTCTGTGCTTGTAAAACAGCTTTGTAAAATGACCTGCCGGCAGCCACTGGCCTTATTTTCTGCGCTGCCCCCCCCAGTAAGGCTTCTCAGCTCAGGCAGTGGCATAATGGGTCCTTTGATGTGCCCCCGTGTATCGATCCAGCCACCATCCAAACCCAGCTAAGCCACGCTGTACAGCACAGTGCAGAAACCTAATGCCTGGCACCACATCAGAGAGGGGGGTTCATATTCAATTCACTCAGCATTTACTGCTGTTGGAGGTCACGGAGAAAAAAAGACTGCTGCAGACTCATTTGTAAATCACTTTCTTCTGGTGTTTGTCCAACTTTGAAGTTCCAAGAAAAATGTTAGCATGGACAGAAACAGTGAATATAATGAGGGGGGAAAGGATTGGCTAAAAGCATCCTCAGAGCTATTGATCGAGTTGGAGCCAGCATGTTTTAGCATTTGTTTAGTATTGAAAAATAGAAGCTTGTGATAAAAACCCTGCATCATGGTGACAAGGAGCTTGATCTGTCTCAGCTAGTCTGATGTGGTCATTATTATCTTGTTCACATTATTGACACATACTTCACCAATCCTTAAAGCTGGGCTGTGGTAAACAGAAGCTTAGTTTGACTGAAATCCAGGCACATTCAACATCATCCATCCATCCATTTTCGGACCCGCTTGTTCCTGTATTTCAGTGTCGCAGGGGTCTGCCGGTGCCTATTTCTGGCTTACACTGGGATACACCCTGGACAGGGCACCAATCCAACATTCAACATCATCATGTATTCATTCAATTTTAGGTCCTGCTGCTTTTTCCTATACAGCAGTAGTTCCTAACCTTTTGCTTGTTGTAACCCCATTTTTATTTTATAAATTTCTGCCGACCCCAGGTACTTCTTTTTTTTTTCTTAATCATATACAGTATCAGCTCAGATATGTTTTTTTCTACATTTTATTTGAACTAGATTCATACTTGAGAAAGTGAATATATAGGATACAGTTGTTTGAGATTATGTTAAAAATAAGGTAAAATAAAATGAAAAATATAATTTTATTTAGTTTCAGTTTTTTCAATTGAATTATTACTGGACATTTCAGGTGACCCCATTTTATTTGTAGGTGACCCCACATCTGTCTAGGGACAACAGATGGAAATAAACCTATGGCTAGAATCTTACATATTTACATTTGTTGAATGCTCATTGATATGTACTGTCCCTACTTAAATAAAAAGAATAAATAAATAAAAAATAAATATGGGGTCACCAACCCAAGGTTGAAAAACCCTGCTATACAGAGTCATGTGTTCTGCTGTTTCCTGTCCTAGTTTACATTAGGAATAGTCTTCCAACAAGTCCAACAATTTAGGGCCTTTATCACTGAAATATAGCAGTGGGATGATACCATTCAATGGTTGATAAATGTGTTCACAATAACTATACCATATATTTGGAAAGGAAAAAAGGGGGCTGGGGCCTCGGGCAGGGAGTTCTCGGGGCCCTCCCCTCGGGGGGTTGGGCGCGGGGGTGGGGTGGGGGGGTGGGGGGGTCGATGGGGTGGGGGGTCTGGGGGTTGGGGGTGGGATCGGTGGCGTGGTGCGCTGGGTCCTTGGCTCCTTGGGGCTTTCTCGGGTGTGTATGGGGGGGCGATGGCTGCCTCTCGGCTTGGGATCTTGGGGGCGTTCGGGGGACTGCTTGGCCGTGGGGTGGTCGCCGGGGGCCCTTAGGCTGCCTGCTCTTGCTGCTGGCCTGACTGCTTCTTCGGGCCCGGGGGCGGCTCTTGGGTTTTGCAGTGGCGGTACTTGGAAATACATTTGTCATGGATGCACTGGCCTTGGGCTGTGGGATAACACTCATACTGGGCTCAACCTTAGACACGTTGTTCCCAAATACCTGTTTTATGGAATTTCCACTCACCTCTTCCTCTGTTCACAGCCACCACCATTATTCCTAAACCACACACTGGTCACCAAACTGGCTTGACAACACAACAATAAACACAATATACACAACCACAATTTCACATCGCATCACTTAAAACTATTCCTCACCCATTCCATATCCTATCTTGTATCCCTCTTCCCTGCTAACTTCCCCACCCCCCTCCAACCCCTCACCTTGGTGTAACACTGCCCTCTCTTTTTTACATCCTCCCTTTAATAAAGTATTTCTTACCCTTCCCTAGGGAGGGCTGGTGACGGTCACAATTATGCAATGAAATAAATAAATTTATTTAATTGCAATAATAAAATATGCATTGCTGTCAAAAGATTGCACTTCTTGTAGTGTTAACCTTCGAAAGCATGTGCAGACAAGAAAAAAAAAAAAAAAAAAAAAAAAAAAAGGAAAGGAAAAAAGACCAAAAAAATTGCAGGTGGAAAAATAAAACTGCTTTTATTTGGCTTTAACTCTAGACATACTTACTATACATACTAAATCGGTGTATAGCATCTGAAATCAATGAGAAAATAAACACAAACCATATCAATCGGGTGTGTATTAGATCCTAAAATCGGTCATTAGCGGATGGGCTATAATATGTAAATGATGTAATAACTATTGCTGAACGGCGATTCTGTCACTCTACTTTCTGCATTATAACCAGCCACTTTTGAATTGGCAGTAATGAATACAAAAATCACAACACTATATAATATAAAATATAAAGTTCATAGCAAGAAAGATTGAAGAAGTATTTAGCGACAGTGGGAAGAAAAAAACTCCCTTTTAACAGGAAGAAATCTCCAGCTGAACCAGGATTTATCCATGTTTACTGTTTATGAAGAGAGCAACTTCATTTTGCTTTTTTTCACATTTTATTCCAGAAATACAGTTTGCACAAGTTTGTCTTTCCTTACTTATCAGTGGCTTTACAGTCCTCATGTTGACAGTGTTATTAATAGAGTTCCTTATTTCAATTTAGTAGTGTTCTGCTTTTTTTTTGTTTTGAATCACATTTTTGAGTATTAAAATCATTTGTGTTCATGTACAGTATATAATCCTGTGTATATCAATATTCTTATTTCATACATCAGTCGACACATTGAATCAACCGACGTATCGGTTATCAGCCGATACATCGGATATCAGCTTTTTAAAACTCTGATATCAGTAAGAACCCTAAATATCCCATATCAGTCAGGCTGTAGTATGGTATTTACTAGATTATGATTCCTTTTGTGCTGTTTTACTGTAACACTCCCCTGCCTCACTGTTTAGTCATCAGGGACTACATAGAAGCATGTGTCTGAGCAAGATACACAGAATCGAACAAATGCATGCATTTTATTATTTATTCATATTTGTATCATAGGTGCCGACCAGCAAAAATCTAAATATTAGTGAGTACAGTATGTGGTAAGACGCGTTACGGTCAAATGCTTTCCCTCAGCATGTGCACATTTATTGCAGCTTTCTTGTGTAGTTCCATGTTTTGTATTCACATTTGTGTATTTGTACAGCCACCTTCGATTTGCTCTCCTTTGCAAAACAAGTCATCCATCAGCCTATTGTTCAGTGATGGCACCCTATATTTCCCTCCATATTATACAGATGGGAAAATTACTGCTAAGCCTATAGCAGCAGCAGCTAAGCCGGGGACCGAAAACAGACCCCATGTTTGGAATGAAACATCAGCTGCAATTACTTCTGTGTGTCTCTCTCATCCATCCTTCTCCACCCCCCCCACCCCCACCCCACCCACACCCCCACCGTCCCTCCATCGCCCCCACCCCCACCACGCTCAACCCTATCTCCTCCTCTTTCTCGTCTGCCACGAGGCAAATTAAGAGGCTCTCTATCATGCCCCAAATGAGAGAGGCCCATTTGTAAGTGCTATTTGTTTGTAATAAACAACACCCCCCCCCCCCCCACCCCACCCCCTCCTTCGTCATGGCTGTTTCCTCTACTTTGGAAATTGGCTGAAAAATGGGGGGAAACCATCCAGCTTAACTCTGCTGGATGGTTTCCCTTCTATTTATTTGCATTGTCTACTCCAATATAGATATTAGGATCATTGATTATATGAACTTTTCCATCTGTAATCTCTGTCATTTTATCTTCCTCACCTAATTCCCGTCTCCGCCTCTGGCCTCTTCTATCCACAGATAAATGTGCTTCCCTCTCCAGCCACGGCAAATAGGCCAGAGATAAAAAAAAGAAAATGCCAAATTTAATATAAATAGGTTGCTCTCACTTACTGAATAGATTCCTCCCAAACGCTCATACACACATGCTTCGTATAAGACAAAGAGTCTAAGGAGGAACCTCTTTCATTCCTGATCCCATTATTTGTTTTCAAAAAACTCAATAATTGAACCATTCCATAGGAATACATCACAGGGGCAGTTATCACAGCAGCCCATTGAATAAACTTTCCCTCTTTTCTATTGTGCTCCAGCGTGGCAGGGTTGATTTTTTTTTCCTCTCTCCCATTGCTCTATCAGATGGCTGCATTATGAGCAGGATATTTGTCCAGACACGAGTAATGACAGCAATTTGATGCTATTTGGCATCCCTCAAGAAGGCGCGAGCTGCATTATAATAGTTATCAGACACAGGTTACTATTGCCACGCTATGTATCTGCAAAGAGTTATTGTGTTCAACTATACATTAGAGGAGGACGTGTACAGCCTGAGAATGAAATACTGGTATTTCCTGCTGCTTGTTAGATAGGCTTTCTCTGTAATTGACGTGAAATAGTGTTGGATAAGTAAAATGTTGGATGTATATTATTCTCGCAACAAAAGAAAAGAGCTGAATGACCTTGAAAGTAGAATAACTCTGAGAACAAATACCACCTGTATGACCAAGTTCCTGCTTTTCTGTTTGTACATGAAATATAGGAGAGTTTTGCGAGATTTAGTCATTGAAATTGATGGAACTGCCTCAAATCAATAAATCATTTTCCAAACTTTTGCAAGAAGGAAAGTGCTGCGAGATAGCATGTTTCCACAGCAAATCCCCAATCCTGCTGTGAATATATTATTATTTTTGACTGCCTTTAATGTCTTCAACAATGTGTGCTTTTCTATTTTTTTCCAATTGCACTGCAGTTTTGTCCCTTAGCTCATTTGTTGGTTCAATTATTTACCCGTTTGTACCTGCTTTGTTTTCTTACTTTAGGTCGTAAAGTTCAATAAGTGAGCATGTTTCTCGCGACAGCAAAAAGCTGGTAAAATTAGAACTAGAGCTTAAGCATCTGAATACTCAATTCACCCATGAAAGCTGTTTGTTTGTGGTATTTACATTACATTTGGCGTTTTGCTGCAGACTGATTAGGTTCATTGTTAAAAATAATAAGCATACTGACTATGTTTTTTTTCCATTTTGATCAATCTAAATGTGGATATGATTGTCTTATTTTGGTTTTGGTCCTCTTTCTATAACAAAAACAGAAAACCTAAATGTATAAACAGTTATATGTTGAAGTAAGGTTTTAAAGGTCATATGCACCCTTCATGCAGCTTCATCTAAAATCTGATTTATTTTCCACCATTCAAACTCACAAAAATAAAAAAAAGTATGTGACAGATACTCAGTAAAGTTAAATCCTGCTGATGAAGTTTTCATATTAAATTAACCATATTTAAATGTATATTTTCACTGAAACATTGTGACAAATGATTTTAAGCGTTGCAGTTATGATATGATATGACTATACTTTATTAATCCCCCCCGACCATCTGTTGTATGGTCAGTGGTATGTTATATTTAATATGACATATTTGAAATGAAACTGTGTTTCATGTT
This sequence comes from Gouania willdenowi, assembly GCF_900634775.1. Taxonomy (NCBI): domain Eukaryota; kingdom Metazoa; phylum Chordata; class Actinopteri; order Blenniiformes; family Gobiesocidae; genus Gouania; species Gouania willdenowi. The sequence goes on from NC_041050.1 coordinate 17,817,720, forward strand.
GAAACCTCAACATTCCTTACCTTTTTAAGTTACTGCTAACCTTCCTTATTATTTCACCCTGTAAATAAAGAAGTTTTTAGACACTTTTTAGACTTTTAAAGCATTACAATTTTTTTTTTACTAAATAAAAATAAAAATAATAATAATCGACCTATAAAAGCAAGGATGGTCTGTGTGTGTGTGCGTGCGTGTGGAGCAAATATCTCCCCGACGCGGTGCGAGTTCGACCTGAAACTTGGTCAACGGGTTCCAAATACCCCAAGTGTGTGTATCTGTTATTTTGGAGTCATTTTGTCATTTCAAAATGTTTATTTTAATTTTATTTCACTTCTGGACGGCCCGAAATGAAACCTATTCAGCTTTTGACCTCAGGGTGTGAGGGGGCGCTAGTGCACCTTCTATATCTATCGCCACTTCCGGTTCCGGGTTCATGACGTTTGTTTGGGTTAAAAAAAAGGTAAATATTAAAAAAGTTTTTTGTACCAAAAAATGACAACAGAAACACATACAAATATACAAAAAGGCTCCAAAAACACACACAATTACTCCATAATACATACATTGCCGAAAAATACACAAAGCAACAAAAATATGAAAAATATCTATAGAAAAAGTACACAAAATGACAACAGAAATGCCTTAAAATATACAAAAAGGCTCCAAAAACACACAAAATTACTCCAAAAAACATACATTACAGAAAAATACACCAAACAACAACAAACATATGAAAATGACTCAAAATACACAAAACTAAATATTTATACAAAAATACACAAAATAACAACACAAATGCACAAAACTACACTAAAAAAGATACAAAAATACATAAAATGATTCCAGAATCACACTGCAATGGCAACAAAAAACAATAATTGTACAAAAATTGCAACAGACAGATACAACAAAAAGACAACAGAAAGATACAAAAATACACATAATGACTCCAAAAACATACATTACATAAAAATACATCAAACAAAAAAATCACAAAAATGAGTAACAAAAACAATAATTATACAAAAAATGCACAAAAACACAACAGAAAGATACAAAAATACGCAATTATACCCCTTATGCTCCCACATGAATGCATACTTCCGACGGGCACTGTACTAATAATAATAATAATAATAATAATAATAATAATAATGTTTGATGTATTTCCACCAACACTGGTAGACATCAAACATCTATAGATGCTGATACATTATATATTTTGTAAATGTTTGTGTTGAAGCAAAATAAACCAATATTTTACTGACATTATGTGAAAATATACTAGGTGAATTTGAATGTTTTTTTCTTCTACCTTGTTAATATAAAAAACAAGCAATGGTTCATCTTATTTACTGGGTAATTTAACAAGTTTTAATTATTAATTTTGTTGTACTTATAGTTTACAAATTCATTTAACTGCATAATACAATGGAAAAATATACTGGGCCGCGGCAACAGAGGAAAACCATTCCTGCAGAAGATGATAACAGGTAAATCTGGGCAAAAATGTTGAACTTGAATAGAAAACAATTCCATGTTTTATACGAATATGTCTGACTAATTACCAACCTTAACCTCTCAACTACATGGTATTCAGTTGAAAAAGATGGGCAGTTGTGGAGATCTTTTTCGTTCGTGTTTCAGTTGTAGTTTCTTAGTATTTACTTACTTGTTCCCAGCAGTAATCGCCCAATAATACACTGTTATTTCAGTATATTTTAGCAGGTAAATACTTTGTACTTCAGCTGTAGTTTCCATGTATTTGTCTTCTTAAACTGGTGGTAATTACGCAATACAATGCTATGAATTACCAGGTATTTACCTTGTAATTACCTGTAAATTGACCTTGTAAACACCTGCCATTAGGGGACTGTAAAAGGCAGGGTTACCAAAATCTGTTATTTATAATCCAGCTAAAGGAAGAAAAAAAAATTGATATCTATGGAACAAGTATTAATTTTGAGTTTCCCTTTCTCAGAAAAAATGCACACCTTTTGAGTGTTGTTTCATCGGACAGGTGAATGTCTACAGTATGTTTTGATGTCCTTTGTTTCCAAGATACCAAGGCAACCAGCTTCATCTTATCTCAGTCATAGAGACACACAGATGGCAGGCGAGAGAGATTTAGTGGATGAAAGGAGTAATCCTTGATATTTATCTTAATGGTGTTAAGGACAATAGCTCTTTCTTTGTAGGAGATCTGCATGGATTAGTGTGAACATCCTTCTTTTATGTTTGGATGAGTAAACTCGTTTGACAACAAAAAAAAGAAGCAGAAGCTTTTAAGTTTACAAGTTATTTATGGTCACTGCTAATAAAGTGTAGGGATGAGTTGGTTTTACTCAAATGTATGTCTGAGCAGTTTAGCTTTTCACAGCTTACTAATACATGAATGAATCTATTGATGTACAAACACTCCTGAGAGTTTTGCCACAATTTGGTTGATCGTCAAGAAAGTTTGGTTGAGTGGCTTCTACCAGTATTGCTAGCAATGCTGTGGACAAGCAATGGCTTAACAACAGAGACAGAGAGAATCCGACCTGACCCATGCAGCCACTTTGTGTTTCCAGTAAAAGCCCAGTCTGACCTGCCCTACACTAACAGGTTAATGCAAACAACTTAAGTTGATTGGGTTGTTGAACCTAGGTTATGAGATTTGGGACAGAAGTTGTACCAGTTGTCCTCTCAATCTAACCAAGCACATTGTTTTTCTGGCACGTTTGTACTCATTTGTGTGGGTTACTTTCATAGGCAAACTACTTTCCCAGATAGAAAAATGATTCTGGTCCATATGTGGCCCAGTAGGCCCACACCAAGCATGCTCATTCAGCCCACATACTGCATGGAATGATGGTGCTTGGGCTTTCTGCTTCTGTTTGCCAAAACCTGGCCACAACAATGTCCTCACAGATGTCAGCCGAGGACAGACCAAAGAGATTTAGTTACCGGTACTTCATATATGGGCCACGTTTGACTCACACCCAGATAAGTCTACGTTAACTTGCCATAATTAGCCAAAACTGGCCCAAAGACATTTTAAGATAACTAGCCCACTTTTGCAGCATTCGTATGTGGGCCATTTTTGGCTCACATCTATTTTGTACGGGTCAGAAGAATGCCAAAAGTGCCAGATCATTCCAACTTGCGGCCCACATCCATATGATATCTGGGTTGGAGTTCAAGATGTTGCATTATTACCATATTTGTGGTTTTGTTTTGTTCAGATTTATTTATGAACGGTATCGTTCACTGTATGATCATGATGACAGAATATCCTCTTGATACAACATTTCCTATCCGTATCTCCAGTTTTCCTTTCTTTTTTTCAACTTTTTTTTCATTGTATCAAGTGCCCACGAATATCACTCAGTATGTGTCTTTACTCTGACTATCTCCATGCATTCTACCGGTATTATAATTCATGTATTGTAACCAACCCATGTTGATTACAAAAGCAAAGTTGCATTATTTTTTAATATATCAGAATTGTTAGTAAAGGAAAACAGAGTAGGGTTTGAGACACTGGCGTTAAACTGTTGTCAACAAACGTTGATCAGCTCATTCTAACCAAAATCTTCTTTTGGTAATCAGATTAAGTCTAAGATCTAAAGTGGGGTGATCTGATCTTGGTATTTTAAAACCTGTTGGCTTGTCTTTGATGTGGGAGAAGGGCAGTTAACGGGATGTTTATTGAGAATACTCGACATTACGTTTAAGCCCTTTAGTGTTGATAATGAAATGTTTGCTGTCACGTAATTTTGTGTGTGATACAATGTATTTTTTTTCATTTAATTACTCATGACTTTTGTTTCTCCAGGTGACCCAGGTACCAGTGGAGGACTGTGAGCAGTACACCTCATGCAGCGCTTGTCTAGGGTCAGGAGATCCTCACTGTGGCTGGTGTGTGCTGCATAATGTGTAAGTATTTCATTATTGCACATAGAATGTGACTCACTTTGGTCTTTTTGTATGTTTTTTTTTTTTTTTTCCTTAATTTCAGCCACTGTTGTATTCTAGTAAATCCTCTTTAGAGACTATACACTACAGCAACAAAAGCCTATATATGATTACAATCAAAAGTTTGTATAGAGTTTTGGCACTTGTTCCTGGAAATATTTCAATATATTCCTGATACAGTTTTTCAACGCTGTGGTCCAACTAAGAAAAACCTGTCAACCTGTTTTCCTCTTGTTTGTTTTGCATTATGCACCACCAAAATACCATTCCTTTCATATGTCATATATTTATGGAAAATAGTTTTTTAATTGGACCTTGCTGCTAAGTCAGACTTCTAAAACTAAATCTGAAAACACTCCTCTGTAGATGCAGACAAACAGAGCGACTCCTTTTCCCCTGGTGTAATTGTTGCATTAGCTCAGTGGTCCTGGTGTATTGAGTTAGTGAGAAGACAACATTGTTTATTAAGGTGATCAACTTTTATGTTGACGTAGTAAACATTCCAGCTGTATTTAAATAATTACTGGTGACATTCATCTGATTGTGATCTCTGTGACGAATTGTCTATTCGTAGAATGTTTCGAACGAGAACGTCACGAATCATTGGTTCCCAAATGTGGTGTGCAGGATTTTCTGGGTACACGAAGAACGCCTTTGAGGGGATAATTTATCAATCAATTTTTTGATTAGGAATTTTGTACAATTTAGTCAACAAATACAAATCAAAAGCAAATTTAATGATCCAAGTAGAGAGTACTTTGAAATTCATCGTGAAATTTAGAATAATTTAACAATTTTGGATAATACTTTAAAGTTGGAAAAAAAAAAAGGTCAAATTTTGTGACAGTCTTTTTTTTTTAATGCTTTCAAGACATGTATGCCTACAAATTATGAATTAGATATCCCTTAAGGAAAATCACATCTATAGCATTAGTCATCAGAATTGCTTTTTGTCTAACTTGAGCTGAGTCATATCTTAATGACTGAATTCAACTAGTCAGTAGTTTTCATTTGAAGGATGAAACAATTTCAAGGCCCCCCATCATTAAATAGGTACTTTTGAGACCTTTTTTTTTTTTTTTTGTTTCTTACATGAAAATGCAAACCACTATAGATTGGATTAATAATTGGAAAGGGGCAGTAAGGAGAATAAAATGATTTTATTTCTGCCCCTTAACTTAATTAATACATAACTGATTGTCAACCTTCCCTCATCAATCTTCACCATTTTCACTATTCGCTGATAATCCAAAAATCACAAATCAAAATGTACAAATCACCCTGCAAGTCAACTTTCTAAAGCATATACTGGTACGCTGATTTATTTATTTATTTATTTTTTTGCCCTATACTTTTTTTTTTTCTCAAATTAACAAATATTTGTACAAATCTTCAAATCAATATCTTGAGCATTCCACAAATTATGTATTGAAAAATGTACATTCTTGCTTTGTGGAGGTATATTTATAAAAATGTATTCCAATAATAAACAATATCAAAATGCTTCGGAGGCCCTGTTCTTGATGATGACACATCAAGTGAAGAAAAGTCTGATGGGGTTCTTATGTTTTATGGCACGCTTCTAATGTAAAACAAACCAAATGCTAATAAATGTGTCTTATAGACCCATTTTATGTTCATACTAAATTAGGTGCATGCGCGCGCAGGCTTGGTGCAAAACACGCAATTGAAACACTTTTGTTTCTGTATAAAAACAACACAATGCCATCGTGTTGCGTTGATGATTGCACTATTCAGAAGAATAGACGAGACTAAACGTTCTGAGTGAACTCATCCTTTAGTAACTCCTTAAGTTAACGACATATTCCGTAAAAGCGGTGCTGTTTATGGTAAGTGATCAGCCAGTTGTTTCTGCTGCACACACACAATTGTTCCCTGGTAATGACATTACTGGAGCGATGAAGTGATGAAGTGACCAAAAAGCACCACTGTGTTCAAGTGACCCATCACGGGCGGTTGAAGTGACTGCAGTCGCCACGGTCGCTTTCAGTGTGTGTATTAGGCTGTCGTACAGCAGTACGTGTTGTCGCGAGAACGAAAACAGAGCTGCGAAGCAGGGAAAGTTGCAAATGCTGTTTCCTGGCCAGAGACAGCAGGGGGGAATGAACCCCCCCCCCCCCCCCCCCCTCACCCCATAAACACTTGTATTACCCTCAGAGGGACGAGAAGGATTTATTGAGGTGAAAAAGTTACTTAGTTCTGCTGTAGAGATGGAAACTCATCCGTTGAATCTGATCAGAATACGCAGAAATAAACGGAAACCTTTGTTAACAGGAGTACCTGCCCGTTCATAACAAGTAGTTATAAGCATCTAGAGACTTAATGCTTTTAGGTTTTCTGTCAGATATAAATAAATGTCTGGCCATTGAACATAGGGCCAGGAGCGCACATTGGATAACCACTCATCTCCAGGAACGCTGCATGGGTCCCTCAATCGTTCACCTGTACTTAAAGTGAGTTTCCTTAAATAAGCCTCAGATGACAGCTTTCTACATACTTTCAACTGTTTTTGAGCCTTAACAGCGGTACATTCATTGCCGTTTTACAGTTTTTCAAACGTCACATATGTAAACGACATGGTTTCTGCACCGAGCATGCACGCGTGCGCGCGTCAGTCAGGTGTCTCATGTTTGTCCACATTGGAATGGGTCTATATGAGTTGTAGCTAGTAGTGTTGAGTTACTAAAGGCATCCTGTGGCTAAGTGTTAATATAATTGCGACGTTCCGGTCCGCTGGCCAAGCAGCTGATGAATGAGCCACTGATTGGGAAGCAGGAATGAGCAGCTGGTGCCAATCAACTAATGAAAGCGCAGCGTCTATCTATCTATGTTAATGTGCAATTATGTTTTATTCTCGACGATGCAACACTTTCTAATGCATTGCTTAAGTGTAAATGTATTCAATTAATAGGAAACTTGGTTATTCAGGTACAAAATGTGCTAATGCTCACTTTGTCTGTTAACCAAACCCAGCTCTAACTGGTGCTATAAACATTGTTTTTTTTTTTTTAATTTGGAGCTGTCATGTCACCAGTATGGCAATTCCTTCTGCTTTTAAGACTTTAACTGCACAGGTTGTTTACATGAATCTTCCTAATTAACTTCATTTCCATGCATCTGTGCACACATTAATAACGTGATTCTGTGGCTGAGGGTCGACCCACGCTAGAGATGTCCGATAAATACTGTATCAATAACTCACTGATTACTGCACCTTAACAAACTGGGCTGTGTCGAGCGTGAAAAACGTATTTACCAAAAGCGGGGCCCACAACAATATGATTGTCTTATCCGAGGGTCACATTATCAACATTTATGTTAGCTTTTAGAATAATGACTCATCTGAGCATTAATACAGGAAAGTACAAAGGGTTTTGTCTTTGTAGTCCTTAGGGTTTTCTTGGTGTCATTTTGTGCATTTTGTTGCTTTGTATATGTTGTTGTTTTTGTAGTCATTTTATGTGCAAGGTTTTCTTGGTGTTTTTTTTTTTTTTATTTTCAAGAAATTTTGCATGTTTTTGAATTCCTTTTGTACGTTTCCTTGTCAATATGGCAAATTTGTGTTGCCTCTTTCTGTGTTTTTTGTGTCATAATGTGTGTTTTTGATATATTTTTTGTGTTATTGTTGTCATTTTGTATATTTTTCTGTCATTTTGTGCATTTGTATGTCATTTTGTTTGTCTTGGAAGTTGCTTTGTATTCATTTTGTGTGCAGGGTTTTCTTGGTGTTATTAATATCTTTTTTCTGTTTTCTTGTCAATATGGCAATTCTGCATTGCCTCTTTGTGTGTTTTTCTAGTCATTGTGTGTTTTTGTTATATTTTTTGAGTTATTGTTTTCATTTTGTGTATTTTTCAGTCATTTTTGTGCATTTTTTGTTGCCATTTTGTTTGCCTTTGAAGTTGCTTTGTATATGTTGTTTTTGTAATCATTTTGTGTTCAGGTGGTTGTTTAGTGTTTCTTTAACGTGTTGTGTACTTTTGGGGATGTTTTGTGCATTTCGCTGTCGTTTTCTGTGTCTCTGAAGTTTTTTTGTGTTATGTTGGGCTTCAAGTACAATTTCATAATGGGGGCCCTGGGCCACCATTTGCCTATGTCTGTGCTAGACAGTCACATGGCCTGAGCCAAGATGTGATGACTGTTTGTTCTCAGATGTTCAAGGAAGGATCGCTGCGAGCGAGCGGAGGAGCCACAACGTTTTACCACTAGAATGGAGCAGTGCGTCCATCTTTCTGTCCAGCCCAACACCGTCTCAGTCACCATGTCAGAAGTGCAGGTGCCAAAACTCAAATCTTTACACACTTCTTGCAATCATTTTTTTCATAAAGGGATCCATGATAAATAATAATAAATAATCAAAGCAATAAAACTCGCTTCAATGCCATCAGTCAGTTTGAATAAAAGCTGGTAGACTGGTATTGATGTGCAGTGAGATGACTATAATGAACTGAACGGCTATGACTATGACTTCTTTCCTATAGTTGGTTCTTCAGGCACAGAACGTTCCCAGCCTGTCTGCCGGAGTAAACTGCTCCTTTGAGGACTTCGTAGAGACGGAAGGACGCATCTACAATGGACGGATTTTCTGCCTTTCTCCTTCAACAAAAGAGATCTCCCCAATTACAAGAGAATGGGGTAACTACAACTCCAGAGTATGATCTTTAAGAAATGACCTTTTAAAGCTTTTAATGACAGAAACCTGTCATAGAACTAATATTCCTAGGCTCCAAAAACCATATACTGAGCTGTGTGAAACATTTTTAGCAAAACAGAAATGTACCTCTTTCCTTAGCTATAAAACTTAAAATGGTTGTACTTTAAACTTTTTCCACCTCCAGGAGAAACATTGTGGCTCCAAAATGTAAGATGTGCCAGAAAGGACAAGTCATGCCACAAATAGAGGAAGCTCAGCTTTAAGAATCCCATTTTTTTGGTTTGGATTGCAGGGGTGTAAAGAGTACTGATATATTCTACTCAAGTAGAAGTACTACTTGAGTACAAGTAAGACATACATAAAATACTCAAGTAGAAGTAAAAAGTAGTTCAATTAAATAGTACTCAAGGTAAAAGTTACTATTTACTTTCACCCCCCACATTTATTTTTGGTAATAAATTTTGCCACGGGGCGCACGGTGGCTTAGTGGTTTGCACGTCCGCCTCACAGCAAGAGGGTCCTGGGTTCAAGCCCTGGGGTGGACACTTGGGTCCTTTCTGTGTGGAGTTTGCATGTTCTCCCCGTGCTGCGTGGGTTTCCTCCGGGTACTCCGGCTTCCTCCCACAATCCAAAAAACATGACTATAAGGTTGATTGGAGTCTCTAAATTGCCCATAGGAGTGAGTGAGTGGTTGTCTGTCTGTGTTGCCCTGTGATGGACTGGCATCCAGTCCAGGGTGTACCCCCGCCCAGCGCCCTATGAGAGCCGGCAGACCCCCGCGACCCTGATAAACGGGAATAAGCGGGTATGAAAATGGATGGATGGAAATTTTGCCACGGTTTCCTTGCATACAGTAAACATCTCATGTATAAACATAAAAAGGAAAAGACCAAATCTTGCACGACTTGGATCTGTATGAAATAAAAGGTTTGTCAAAACGTGCAATTATTTTTTGGATAAAATAATACCAATAAATACATTTTAAAAAGGTAATAATCTCAGGCTCTAAGTATAGCTAGATTTATAAACTCTAAAACTGTGAAAATAACTGGTATTTAATGCTGTTTTGCCGCCGTGCATTATGTTTAATCTGGTTGGTCAGCTATTATGTCATGCATTTGATTGTAAAACAAAAACATTATAATTTGAATAATTTTAACGGTTGGGTGTAGAAATGTAACAAAATACTTTACTTCTTTTGAAATGTACTAAAGTGAAAGTTAAATTAGTAATTTAGAAATATACTCAAAAAAGTGCAAGTACCCATAAAAGCAACTCAATTACAGTAGCTGTTACTTTCACCTCTGTTATGTTGTAAACCATTGATAATAATAGGAAGGCTGGATTAACAGAAGTTATGCTTATTATCCTTTTTCCTGTAGGTGACCAGCGGGTTATAAAGTTGTATCTGAGGTCAAAGGAGACAGGGAAGAAGTTTACGAGTGTGGACTTTGTTTTCTACAACTGCAGTGTTCACCAGTCGTAAGTATCTTTTTTTTTTTGTGTGTTTTTATTTTTTATTTTTTGTTTTTTCTGGTAACCCTAATCTTTAATCACCTGTGAATCCCACTATTGTAGCTTTGGTTATCACTGTAGCACAGCAAATATTAATAAGAACGTGAGTGTGGTTTTGGAAACGAAAGACAATATAAGGACAAATGGATTTCCAGAGCCCGTAAAAAATTCGACTCAGTTTCTTATATGGATTGCTTACAGCATATAAAAAATAAAAAAAACAGACTCCAAAGTCAACTGCATTATTCAATAATCTCGTCTAAGCAAAGACTACAAACTCATTATCAATAAACACGGGCATGTCATTCAGTCAGATCCAAACTTGAAAGATCTCTCCGAACCCCCTCGTATTATCTTAAAAAGACCGCCCAATTTAAAAAATATGCTGATAGGAGCGGACTTACCCTCACTTATCCAACCTCATTTTCTTTCACAAGTACCACAAGGAAATTATCGCTGTGGCCATGGCACTCATTGGAATTTCTCTCAAAAAAAAAAAAACAAAAACGTTCAACCATCCTAGGACAGGAAAAAGAGGTTATCACATGCAGTACCAGTAATGTGATATACTGTATATGCTGAAGTGCCCTTGTGGCCTCGCATACAGCGGAAAAACAATAAGACCTTTAAAAAACAGAATCTCCGAACACCGCTCAAATATCCGCAATCAAGATCAAAAAAGTCCTGTGGCAATCCATTTCACTCAAGCGCAACATAAATACAGTGGTATCGAACAGGTCCACTTACCCAAAAGAGGTGGTAACACTCTCCTGTTAAGGATCTTCACCTTTTCAACTGTGGTCTCCACATTGGTCACTACACCACATTAAGATCTGTCTAGGACACACCTACATAACAGAATATAACATGTCCACACTATATGACAGGTACCCTGATGCTTGTGTGGTCATGAATATTACATTTTATCTTAAGAATGTTATATTTGTGAATAGTGTAAATATATATATATATATATATATATATATATATATATATATATATATATATATATATATATATATATATATATATATATATATATATAGTGTATATAATAAGTATGAATGGTGACTGTAAATACATGTAAACAAATGTCTAAATGTATCATGTGACTGCCTTGTTCAATCAAACACACGGGTGTGCCTAATGCTAAGGCGTCCCCGAAACATCACGTTTTTTTAGTGTAAGTTGAATTAAAATTGGGCGCTAACTACGCAGTTGTGCAGACTTTTTTCATTGCATCTTTGGCTTTTTTGATCCTGCACACTGCTTTCAAAGGTATGTGCGTGTTTTTTTTTGATTGCGCTACATTGGTTTTGTATCGTACCCATTGGTAGTAGTGATAGAATGCTGCAGTATTACAGAGAAAAGCGTGTGTGACCTCTGCTAAATCACTATTCAATGTATTAAAGCTTTTTACAAATCAATTAGGTAATTAAATCTCAGGCAATGAAGGGACTTCTGGTGAGTGAAATAACAAATCGATTTTTATCCACACAAGAGCTAAAAGTGCAGCCAGGCTTATGAGAATAAAACATGCCTGGTGTGGTCTTTGGAAGTCCAGTAACACTGACGGGTTTGTAAACAGTTTTTATATTATTGTATGTCCCTTCTTGACTAAATCTCTTACTTGTGAAAGAAAGGAGGGGGAAGATAATTACTCTCACATGGCGTTCATAAAGAAAACTGCTCTCTTATTATCCAAAGAGTGCAATTTATTTGAATTGTTCTGATTGCTACGCACAGTCTTAATGAAGTACATGGAATATGTTGCATTGTAGTTATAGGTGAATACCTAACAATTTAACAAAGCAGTAGTTTTAAAAGCGACATTTTCCAAGCCATGAGTTTTAAATATAGCAGTAATATTTCTTCAAATTGTTTACTGTACCAGACAAACTAAACACCAAGGCATTAATTATGCTCTGTTTGTTTGTCTCCAGCTCTCTGCAATGGTTTTGATTTGAAACTATAATCCCACGATCTTTTAAATATAGAAGATTATAATGTATACCTCCTAAATGGCTCAAGTTTACTTTTGGATTACAAAAGTTTGCAGCTAATGCTCAAGTAATAACAAGTAATAAACGGTGCTGTAGCCATGAAAGGAAATAATAAAACTTTGGCACTTTTAGTCCATCGCGGTTCTCTCTTTGACTAAATCCAACTCTCGTATCACTCCGTGAAAATTTGAAACAAGGCGGTGTTGAGTGGAAGAGGCAGTGACCAAAGCTGAAGTTTAGGTGGACCAATCACAGCGCTTACGTTCCACGTCGCTGGTAGCTTCCATTGTTACTGTAGGTTACGTCCTCTTACAGTGCACGTAGGCGGCGCCCTTCTCCCGCGTGGGCGTGGTTCCAGCGCCTCTAACTGATTATCAGATTTTTTTCATCTTTCATATTTTGCTCAGTGATAAATGACACGTTTCTGTGGTGTGACACACTCATAACACAAATTGATTAATGATTTACACTGACTTTAAAGTTTGTTTATTATTTTTTATTCCTATTGAGTTGAAGAGTTTTCATACATTGAGAAGTATGACCAGAATTAAAATTATTATAATTTTTTTTCAAAAAACAATACCGCATTGTTTTGTTATTGTGAGCCTGTTATCATCTATTATATTGTACCGTAAACCCCGTGTAGTGTCCCACCCCTACATTTCATGCATTTTTTTTTTACATTTGTTAGCTTTTCGAATTCCATTTTCATGTCAAATTAATTCAAAAAAGTTATTGTCATATTGATAATTTACAGCAGCGTTTTAAAAACTGGACTGTTAAAAGTATCATCTTTAAGAACCCCAGTACCCTGGGATAGTTTTTGTTGTTGTTTTTAAGCACCACTGAAGAGACAATTGGTTGAAATAATCATCACAAATAAGGGGATTCCAGGTTTTCTGTGGTGTGCAGTAGTAAAGCAGGAGTGAGTTGTTAGACAGAAAGCCTCTGAGCAGCAGTGAGATCAGTTCAATAATGACTGAATGGATGTGTTTCTAACACTTGGAGCTTGTTAGATAAAGGTTAAATGAAAATAAATAAAACGCCATTCCCTAAATGACTCTTGGCTGCTCCTCTGAAGTCGCTGAGGGTTTCACGTTGCTGCACTGCCTCTACTGCTCAAGCGTATTCCAGCCTGGCACAACCTTTCATTTACTCCAGATTCGTCAATGCACCTGAAATGAAAATGCATCAGCAGTTAAAATGGATTAGTGTTTCTTTTGCCAAACCCGTATTAACTTTAGAGGAATAGTGATTATCTTCTAATATTTGTAACACTTTTAAAGGGGACATATTATGAAAAATCCACTTTTGCAGTTTTTTTTATCACATATGAGGTAACTTAAGTGTCAACCGGCACACAAAATGTGAAATAAATCCATCCAGTCGTTTTTTATGGTCTTAAGTCTTACAACACAGAGAAAATTGCTGTGTTTAAAATTTTCCAGATTTGTGATGTCACAAGTCAAATCCCTCCCCTCCGCTGGTAACTCCACCCATGGACTCTACCCTCAACCTGATGAAAACTTTTGCAAAAGTCCGCCATTTATTTTCTCGCTAGTGAAGGAGTGATGGCTACCGGTAAAACTAAATACAGAACTTTCCTGCTGCCGGTGCCATGCCTCCACAGTGAACATACACTGTAGTGTAAGCACTATTTGTTCATGCGGAGGTGTACTCCGCTCTTGTGGTTCGGCGCATTGGCGAACCTGTTATATCGCCTCGTATCGCTGATCTGACGTGTTTGTGACACAATGCGAATCGATTATTACGCGTCTATAGACACGCCCACTCATGAATATGCATAAGTAGGCACCAAAACATATTTCAGAACTGCTCAGAGAGTCACTTTTCAGAGGGCTAAAACTCTGGAAAACAGGTGAGTTTGGGAAAATCAACCTCAAATACTGCAGTATGTTTTTGGGGTTCTTAGAACAAATGGAGATGGGTGAAAAATTGCATACGTCCCCTTTAAAGCTGGAGAATGAGAGGTCATCCTTCAGCTCAGTAAACAAACTTAATTTTCCTTATGAAGCAATCAATGTATGTTGCATTTTCAAACTATTACTTAAAAGTGTGGATTTATAGTTGCTGTAAAAAATGACTCTTGCTTTTTGCCAATTTAAGCTGGGATAGGCTCCAGCCAAGCCAGCATCCCTGAGCAGGACGAGCAGGTACAGAAGACAAAACATGGCAATAGATTTTTTTATGTTACAGCTTTAAAAAAGGGGGAAAAAAACCAAAGTATATTTAGCTTTTCCGCTATTTATTTCCTTTCTACTTTATTGGAAGAAATGATAATAGGTCACATCTTCAGAAATATAACTTAGTCTTTCGGTGTTTAGGGTCTTTTAGCATCAGACACCTTTGCCCAGGGGACCCAGCCAGGCCTGATATGTTCCATCTTGATCCACGCTGTCTTAGTGGCATTAGTGATTTTTGTAATGGCTTTTTTTTGGCTCCTTATACCCAACATCTGGATCATATTGTGGAGTAACTTACCTTCAAAACCCTCTGTATCCAACCTCAAATGGGTTGCTTTGGGCTCTCCATCCGTTACTATAGCATTCTGTCAGGTCCTCATCCATCCATCTGGTCTACCCAGTGCACAGCAGTCAGTTCCAGTCAATTGTTGTTAGTTCTGCAAACAGAACCCGTCCTGCCTGAGTGTGGTCACTGTAATAGTATCAGAGAACTGGAGCAAGGCTTTCCACTTTGGATTGGATGATGTTGTAAGCTTTGGTTAAAAAAAAAAAATAAATTAATAGAAGAGATGGGGTTAACTGCTCAGAGGGCCTTGTTTATCAGTCAAATCCGATCTAAAATATGTGCTGTCATGCTACAATTCAATGCTTTCTGTGGCTGTGGTGTCTTGTGTTTATATGTTTTTGACTAATAGAGACATTCCACGTTGACGATGTGTAAACAGTATAAACACAAGCTCACATTGATGTTAAATGATTATCCTACTGATCATAGTTAGAAAAGTAGTTTACATATACTGTAGTGTGTATATACTGCGATCTGTGTCTGGTGTAGCTGCTGTCACCAGTATTCTGTTAGGATGAGTTTTGATGGTGATTTTTATTTATTAAGCTTCCGCATCATAAACGAGAACTTGTTCTTGTCCTGTTTTCATTCTTCCCACAGTCTGAACTCCCCACCCTGTTCTTCACCTTCCTTTTTACTTTCTCCCCTCTCCCTCCTTACTTCACCCATCTCTCTGTCCCCCTCGCCCCAACCTCCTTCAATCCTTTCTGTTCTCTTTTTTCGAGCCACTCTCTCTTTCATCAAGCCCTTTTATTGCTTGAGCTCCGCTCTTGGCCCCGCATATATCTGCATAGTAATAGGCCGTTAATTAGCTTGTGCTGGGGTGCCTGAGTAGTGATGGTCATAATAGAGTGGGCTTCAAGAGAGCTCACCTGGGCTACTTGTCAGGGCCTCCAGGCCTGGTTGAGTGACTTTGATCCATTTTTAGAGAACATGCGTGTGTGTTTCTGTGTGCGTTGAGTTTCTGCAGTGCAGCCTTGATTACCCAGCCCACCTAGTCCTCCTCTGTTTGCTGCATAAACAGGCGTGCTGCTGCTTAAGCCTTTGATGTTGGCTTTGCTTACCCCCTGAAGACCCCGCAGGACTTTAAAACTACAGTGCAGTTATTACCACAGCAGCTGAAAGATAAACCCACATATTATACTCCACTGCTCCTGCCTACCTCCCCCGATCAATCTCTGACCCTCGCCAGGAAGCTGGGCAAAGGTGTCTCGCCGTTCAGCAGCTGATTTTGGAGCTGCCCTCGTAAGCATAACAGGACGACTCGCAGAAGCAGACACAAGGCATAGAACCCACAGGGTAAAAAGCCCAGACATGCACATTGGGTAACCACATGAGCAGATGCAACAGGCACCAAACCAGGCTGCACGCACAAACAAACAGGTGCACACGCAGTCAGAAGCAGCGACACACAGACAGAAGGCATCGACTTGGCACAGCATATCACGCTGTGAGCTATATGCATACACTGTTACAATATTAGAAATTTGCATCAAAAAAGAGGTTTGGAATAGTTTAATTGAGCATGCAGGAGGAGGAATAATGCATTTTAAAGAGCAGAATGGAAACAAATGGGAGGGGGAGAGCAGAGAACACTCACATTCCCCGAGAGCAACAGAAGGAAAAACACAAATGAGTGAGGCACGGAGAGAGGGAAAGAAAGATTTTAAAGCTGAGTACTTGCGATCGAGACGAGGATTGTGCCCATTGTATCAGGAATAATGCACCCCACACAGCTAAAAGGTTAGCGCCCCAGCCTTGGGCCATCACCACCATTACAATATGAAAGGGCTGAAATCGAGGCAGTGAAAGGAAGTCCTCCAGGGAGGGGGCCGACGCATTCTCTGGCCCCCAGGAATGGCTCTCCTTTCCAGCCCTATGGTTTGTTATCAACCACTTCTAGATTTCACAGGAACCTTTTAGACTCATCTTCAGGGAAATACTTTGACACTCCTTATGCAACAAGCACATGGTAACAAATCTGATATGACAAAATGCACAAAGCTTTGTATTTACAGGCTAATTTCCTTACTGGAATCATCACAAGCATATCACAAGTATCATATACATTTGCGTAGATATAAAGCGTAGATTCTTCCATTTTTTTACAATATACACCATTCTAAGACACAACCATCACAGCAACAAAGTGACATAAACAAGCCAGCACTCTCACCTTTAGAGCAGTGCCATGTCTTACTGAATCCATATATTCAAGACATTCAAAAATCCAATGAATACAAGCATTTAGTCCAAAACATAGTAAAACTGCTGCAAAAAATAAAATGTAACGTTCTATTTAAAAGAAGAGAGCAGCTCTGCCAGGATTTTTCCTTACCTTTTTTTTTTTAGCTCTGTGAGGCTGACCATGTCATTAAAAATCAATCAGATAATGTTGTAAATTCATGATTAAATCAGGCCGTTGGCCAAACACAGTCACTGTGTTTTATGGCACTTAAAATATTTGTATGTTATGTACATTATATTAAGAATTTTATTTTTCAAATGAACTGTAATGCAAACTTTTGACCACTGTGGGGGGAATGCTGCCTCTGTCCCCCAGCAAATTCTGCGTATGGTCCAAAACAGCTATAGGCTCACATGTTTGTGTTTTAAATCACCGAACATGGGTAATATCTGTAAGAGAACAGTTAAAGGTACAATCATATTCTTACCTAAGTACATCTATAAATGTTGGTTCTTGTTCATTTCTTTTAGATGAGCAAGCAAAAGTAATAGGAGTGGACAAACTCTTTTAACAGCAAGATACCACTATCGGATCCACACAGGAGTGGTAACCATCTGCTTCGACCAATTTGGTAACAGAAAAATCACTGTAAAAATAATGGACGGGACAAGCTCCCCGGTGGAGTGAAGCTTTTATTTTTAGAGCTCCCCCTGCTGACTGGCTGCAGTATAGGTCATAAACCCCACCTCCTCAATGATAACGAATGGGATGTGGGTGAAACTGTAAAGTTAAAATACTTGTCACATAATGTTTTTCCAAAACTAAACTCTGCTGTGATCATTAGTTGTTTATCACCCTACATTGTGTTCATTTGCTATTTATTTATTTATTTTTCTCATCTGCACATGCTGTCAAAGGTCAACACTACAAGAAGTGCAATCATTATGAGACAGCAATGCATGTTTTGTTACTGCAATAAAATAAATTGATTTATTTTATTGCTTAATTGTGACCATCACCAGCCCTCCCTAAGGGAGGGTAATAAATCTTTTATTATAGGGAGGATATAAAAAGGGAGAGGATTGTGTTCATTTGCTATTTTTTTCTGTGAAGTTTCTTTTAAATAAGGTATTTGAGGACGGAAAAATTGGATTTTAAGTCAAATATGACAATGATTGACAGCTGCTGATTTTGCGTAGCTCTCTTTGTGAATAGAAGTTACATCGTGAAGGAAAGCCGAAACGTCATTTAACTTTTTCGTTCAGTTTTTTTGTCTTTTTTGAGCTGTCACAATGAGTTGTTCTACAGAAAATTGTTCTACAGTAAACTGTTCTAGCAGGAAAGATACTTATGTTCTTGGTGTAGCTGGGCTGCGTAAGTCATCAGGGCAATATGCTAAATGGGCGGGGCATGTTACCAGGGCTCCTCCCACCAGACCCTACTGCACAGACTCTGGTTCCAAAATTACAAGATGGAAACGCCCCTAAGCACCGTATTTTGGCTTCAGGAACGTTGACTGGAAACAGCTACAGTGCGCAACCCAAATCGCTCATATACTTTCAGAACTAACGTACAGATCACGGTAATGATAGTTACACCCCACGTTGTATCTTTCATTTATTTCAAAAGTTGATGTTTGTTTAAAATGTTTGCATTAAAATCAACATTTCAAGCCCCCTAAGGAAAGATGTGACTTTTTAGCATCTTCACAATCACTTTGAATAATTCAATCTCTGTTAGTTTGAGGATGATTGATTGTGTTGTTCTTGTTTTTCTTTAGTAAATATGGCCTGCTTTAATTAAGCTGAGAATTAAAGCTTTCAGACATACCTCTTTTGGACATTGACAAGGCAAAATGCAATAATATATTCCAATGACTCAGAGCCCCCCGTTGAGCGTCTAAACTTATTAAGCTCATGTGCTTCATGATTTAATGATCTATGCATCATTTTATTACGGCTCACTTTGGAGCTTTATTGAATGAAAAGAAGGCTATTTATAGATGCCATCTCACGGGCCTTTCGTATCTTTGTTTCAAGACTTTGTACACATGAAAAACTGACAGGAATCTGCGAGATGTGATGTCAAATATTTCAAATATAATTTACCATCCGAGCATTTTTACAGGAACTTTTGCTTCTAATTTGAACTCGATATGCCTTAAATTGGGTCAGTTAAACTGGTTTGTTAAAAGGCAGGACCTGAATTAAAATATAGTTGTATTGGTCTTTCATATGTCACATATCTATCCACAGCTTTGTTCATTGATTCAGGTTCCCTGAGAACAAAAGCGAGGTGAAGATGAAAAGGCATCTGACCCGGTTCTGCTGCTAGGCTTTGTTAAGTTGTAGGGGATTTTATTGACTACAATGCGGTAGCACCAACCACTTACCTGAGCCGTTTGGCATGGTATTGACAGCTCTACTGTAGGACAAGTCCCCACAGCCCAGGTGACCCTAAGGAATGGGTTCAATGTCAAGACCAGTGACAGCTTGTGTGTGGAAGTCTGTTTTAACCTTTAAGAGGGTGTATTATGAGCAGGCATATCCACACTCGCAGCACACATGCACGCGTTTCTGAAATAAGAAAATCAATAATCCTCAGGGTTAATAGTGAAGAGGAACTGGCTCACCAGCTCAGCTAACAAACATCAGGCTGTTAGCATAGCGTCAGACCAACTCTCTCCCTGTGGAAATCCACCAGCATTGATTAGAAGTCCGACTGCAGTCTGCTTCACCAGCTTATCTCTGACTCTGTTAAACCATTGGTTAGCCACCATCAAGCAGGTTCCTTTGGAGAAAAAACCCAAATAGCAGAATAAAATGCAGATAGAGGAACAATCCCAACAACATCAGTTTGTCTATTCAAGTAATTTTCTTCCAGTTGTGTGATTTTACTTCACTTTCACTTCACATTTCTCGTTACTGTGATAGGTTTGTTCTAAAATGGTCAAAGAACTTGCACTCACTTTGTCCAGTAGCTGCTCTGCTTGTAATGATTACTTTTCTGACGGTGACCTTTAAGTGTCACGCTGTTTAGGTTATACAGAAACAAACACCTTTGAATCAAAATGTCCTTTGACCAGAGGTATAAAGAGTACTGATATATCTAACTCAAGTAAAAGTACTGTTACTTGATTAAAATTGTACTCAAATACAAGTACAAGTAAGTCATACTTAAATTTATATAGTACTCAAAGTAAAAGTTACTAGTTGCTTTCACCCCCCATGTTTATTTTGGGTAATAAATCTTACCACGGTTGCCTTGCATACAGTAAACATCTCATGTATAAACTTAAAGGAAGAGACCAAATCTTGCACAATTGGAACTTAAAGCTGCACTACCTGAATCTTGAACCACAACAGAGGGGCATGGCTGAATTCGAACCGTAAATTCCACCCCCCTCTCTCTGATGATCCCTCCCAGTCTCCTCCTCTGGAAGTGCATGAAGTTGTGCACGAGCGCCGAACGTGCACACGCATATGTTGACAGTCTGAAGTTGCATCCAAGCATCTCTTTCTTTTCTTCCTATTTTTTTCTCTTTTTGGGTTTTTTAGCAGTATATGCAGGAGCAGGTATAGCGATCTTTCCTGGTGGGTGTTCGGCAGCCATGCTTTACTGAAAACAGGTTAGCACCGTACACGCGCTTCACTATATGCAGCCACTGAGGAGGCTCCTTCGTCTCACCCCTCCTTTCTCTAAATCCTGTGATTGGAGCTGGAGGAGGTGACCGCCAAGATTTTGTCTTCCGGAATTTTATTAACTAAAATACCTAATTATAAGGCACAGACAGCACGCAGACGTACGATTTTTTCAGAAATTATTACTTTTACGATATACTATATGTTTTTGAATTATAGAAAATAATTTGACTATCCCAGCTTTAATTTATTTTTCATAATGGCATATGTATGAAATAAAAATACAAGGTTTGTCAAAATGTGCAGTGCATTACATTTAATCTGGTTGGTTGGCTATGATGGCTTTTTTTTTTTTTTTTTTTTTTTTTTTTATACTATTATTATTATTATTATTATTATTATCTTGTTATTTTATCGAGTTTGCACATTCTAGTCTAACTACTGTTTATATTTATACTTATGTTTATACTTATTATCATCTTTTCTAGTTGATTGTTTATTATTGAATGTTTTCACTATTGGAGAGAGCACAGTTGACCGAGTCAAATTCCTCGTGTGTACAACATACACTTGGCGAATAAAGATGATTCTGATTCTGATTCTGATTCTGATGTGATGCATTTGATTGTTGCCTGGTTGTTTCATTTTTAAAATGTCCATTGATCATTTTAAAACAAAAAAAATATATATAATCTGCTCAGTGACAGTTAGGTGTAGAAATGTAATGAATTACTATATTTCTTTTAAAACATACTTAAGTACAAGTAAAATTACTGATTTAGAAATATACTCAAAAAAGTACCCATAAAAGCAACTCAATTGCAGTAATGTGAGTACTTGTAATCCATTACTTTCACCTCTGCTTTTGACCATTAGGTTTATACTTCCCGCATTCTTACCGTTTCTCTTTTCTAAAGCTGCCTTTTACCTCGTTGCCTTGTTTTTGCTCTTAATCTGTGTTTAAATATGTATACGTTCATTCTGAATTTGCAACTGTGAGAAGTAAAAAAAAAAACAAGTGTTACATAAAACCAGCTTATCTTAGTCGCCCAGCTTAGTTCACTGTAAGCCTCCAAGCATGAAGAATATGAAGAGAAGAGTAGATCACTAAGGAATGCTTCCCGCTCTCCCTCGGCTGTTTTCAGCATCCATCTTGGCCTTACTGACAGCTGGAATAAAGCCTTAATGCACCAGGCAGCAGCTACACTTGTCACTCTGACGTGATTTGACGGTAAACATTTGATGTTGTTGCGGCCATGTCGATACCCGCCTGTTGGCGTGTGATATGTGCCTCCACATTGGATGTTTTTCTTTTAATTTATTTCCAGTTTCTAAATTTGAACAATTTTATTGCAGAGGACAAAATGCCAGCCTTCCTTCAATATTATTCAGGCCTATTCATAACTAGCCACTAAGTTACTGATGACAGTTGTTGTTGCCATTTTATGTAGGTCAATCCACAACTTGTAACACGGGTGAACAATGATTGTCTCAATGAAATAATTATGCTAATTTATGTCGAAAGTTACCAGCACCTCTAGAGGGATGTAAACAGAACAATTGGAGCATGGTTCAGATTACTTGTCCTTTAATCAATCCAACTCTCTCTTCTAAGGAACAGGGTAGCTTTACCAACGATCTCAAGGTCTACATTCTCCTTCGACATGACAGGCTTTATATCAGTAGCTCGACCAGACCAGTATACAGTGAACAAGGGAAGTTAATGACCATGGTTACATGATGTTTTTTTTAATTCGGAATTAGTTTTTGCGAATTAAATCATTCGGAATTAAAATGTTCTGCTTCGTGTTTACAAGGAAATAGGAATTCCCGAAATGAGGTTTACATGGAAAACCGGTTTATTCCGCTTTAGATAATTCCGCTTGAGGTCTGCGGGTTGGGAAGGCTCTGTTTGGACAGGGGGTGAGTGTGACGTTTCACGTCTATCAGGAAAAAAAACACAACAAACCTTTTATTGTCGGCTGTAACACAGAACACCACAAATGAGAACTGTTTTCACCTTTATTTTGATTGTAGTTCTGAAGCAGCAGCTCGACAATAACACACGGTTTCAGTTTGGACCGTGGACCGGAAGGGAGATAGGAGCTAATAACCAGTAAAATGCCCAGTAAACCTCTGGAAAACAATCACCAGGAATAAATAGTTGCTCCCTGGTAAAGATAGTAGCTCTGACAACAGGTAAAATGATAAACTGGTGATATTACAGCCTGTGAATGCAGTACGGGGACGCGTTTACTCTGCCTCCGGGTCCTAGTGCCAGCTGTCTGGTGAAGCCTGTTCCGTTTACCGAAGTCCGTGTGTGTTTATTAAGTCCATGTGATAGTCTGCATGTGCCTCCATCCATCCACTCTTTTCATTATATCCATGTCTTTTAAGGCTCTTTATTTGTATAGCGTAATTTACAACAAAGTCTCAATGCGCTTATAAAGATATAAAATTCATAATAAGATTTAGCATACTCTCCCAACAAGATATATCTCATGACAGCAGCGCAACAGTTGTTTGTGTTGGAAGCACAGAAAACACGGAGAAAATGACAACAACAACAACAACAACTAGGAACAGCCTCAGTAAGTCGCATCCACAAAGTCAATCCTTCGTTTTACTGTAGAAAATATGAACAATTTTCTGACCTTACCTTTGCTGAAGGTCTGGTAGCTCAGGTGTTGGTCTCCCATCTTTTAAAAGCTGTCGTTTTTCCTTAAAAGAAAATTTCTTTATCGTTTCTAGCGCTGTCATCCTGCCTGTAGTGTAATCCCACCCACTAGCTAGAGAACGTAGCAGCAGCGATCACGTGATATCAATTCACTGATGCACTGTGAACTTATGTATAGCATTTAGCATAGCGTGGTTACGTCCAAAGGCAGCGTAGAGAGCTGCCTTTGGACGTAAATGGTTTTCATCTTGGGGACCTGACTGCGCATGCGCAAACACATAAAACACCCTATGGGAACTGAGGCAGAGCAGCAACGTGCCTTTGAGAAGGGGTGTGGCCACCTCCTGCCTTACAGCACTTAGGAAATACCGATTTTTAGCGATTTGGGCTATGAAAAGCACAAAATGCTGACACTTTCAAACTTATAGGTATTGTAGGCTATTGGAAATTGAAAAATAAATAATTTATAATTATATTATAATTAAAACAAATAACCAAAATATCAATTCATCCTTGGGTAGGCACTGCCTACCTTGCCTACCCTGACTGCACGTCACTGATAATTACAATATAACACCTACATGTATAGTGCAAATGTCCTGAGATAATAATAATAATGGAGCAAAATCCGAAAGCAATGCAAAACAGTGCAATCAAAAGTAAAAAAAAAAAGTTTCAATGCCATTTTTAATGTTAATATTTAACTAAGAGAAAACATGTACAGTGATTGTAAAGGGTTTATTATCCCTTTTAAAATTATTGTTATTTAAATTTTTTGGAGTGTAATTTGGCGCCCCTCCAGCAGATGGGGCTTTAGTCAGCTGCCTGGGTTGCCTGTCAGAAAGGCCGGCCCAGCTTGTCGTATACGTGAGGTAAATGGCATAAATTGTAACTCTCAGTGATTTGGATTTGGATAAATAACTTTGATCTGATTAATGCTTTGGAAATAATAACGTGTTACATTACTTGTAACTGAAAAAGTGGTCATATTAGGGTATCGTGTAACGGTAAGTAACTAATTTATCGGCATCTATGATTAAAACAGCATGGTAAAATGCCAAAGTAGCAGCAGTCTTGCTTGTAACATATACAAAAACACTGAACAAAAAGGGCTGTTCTAAATTCAATATTACATACAGTTTATTATATACTGTATAATAAACTTAACAGTTTATTATATATAATAAACTAAACCAGCAGCTTTTAAAATATCCGTTAACATTCCTTCTGCAGTATTTTATGTAATTAATTATTTTAATAAATTTAATTCAAAAACTCTTGTTTCCAATTAATATTTTTCTCATTTACAGTATGAATTCATTTCCAACCACTGAGAAGCGATAGACTTTTGAAATCTTAATATGAAAATGAAACTGTTTCCAGAAACAACCCAATGCCACCCAAAGGGTTATTCAGACCAAACTACACCTATTTCAAATCCACCTGTTAGTCTAACTGTTTTCCTGTCATGTTCTGACTCTCCCTCTACAGGTGTTTGTCCTGTGTGAATGGAAACTTTCCTTGTCATTGGTGCAAATATCGCCACATGTGCACGCAGGATGCCAGTGACTGCTCATTTCAAGAGGGGCTTGTAAACACCTCTGAGGTGAGTGTACCCAGCGGACCACGCACACATACACACATGGTTTGGTCACCTCACTAACAAAGACTCCTACAGTTGACGGCACATAGATGCATTATTCAGCAACAATGCCGACATTCCAAAGTAAGGGCGCGGTAATGCTGAGGATGCATTGGGGACCGCTGCACCATCCGAGCATTTAAGTGTGAGTGTATGAATGAGTGCTACAGTGAGTGTTCCCTCAAGCAGCTGTTGCACTCCAAGCACTGCTGGATTTATTCACTTATAAACAAGTCAGGGTGAAAGAATATGCAAATGGAGACTGCGCTGTTGCCCCAAATGTTTTATTTGTATGGATCCTCAGATTCATTCCCTGCATTCATTAGTAACACACTGAAGGTCTCTGTTTGACTCTCAAATTCATACTTAGTCAAACACATACATAAAGTGTACCGTGTTTAGAAATGTGCCTTTTTGAAAGAAGCCACCTCCTTTTTCATACTCTTGTAAGGTTCACCCCCTATGTCTTCTTCTTCATCCTTAAATCACTTATAAACTGTTTCTTCTGTCCTTGGTGCTTTTTAAGTGGGGTACACACATAAAGACAATCGGGCCGTTTTTGCCCTGTTTTTTTCTCTTTCCGACCAAGGACAGCAAACACCAGATTATTTTATGTTTTGCAAGATTATCCTTAAAGATTATCCTGTGGTCTGAGGTGTGTTGAGCATAAAATTGTCCTGATAATCGGGTCAAGGGTTGACAATCATAAACATTAAAGCTATCCAAAATGTACGACCAAAACTCCTTGTGTGTAGCAAAGCCAACGACTCCCATGACCCCGTGATTTGTGACGTAGAATGGAATGTAGCCAATCAGGAAGCAAGCTGACTGAGAAACATGTGTTGCTGCGTTCCAGGTATTTCCAAGTTGAAAATTCTGATCTTTGAGGTACGTCGAAATATCTCAAACATGGCTGACCACTAAAAGATCTTTTTCCTTGACTTTACTGAGTAGGAACTTCGACTTCAGGTGACATTTCACGTGACTTTTTCAAGTAGGAGGTTGGAAGATCCTGTGTTTTGAGTTGCTTGGAGCACAGCATTGTATCACATTGTTAATTCTAATGCTGCAAATGAGAGATTGACCACACAACATTTCTGGCTTGGACGTGTGTGTGCGTGTATGTATGCTGTGTTGACATTAATGGCGCACAGACACACAGTACTATTAAACTGGTCAATGCCTGGTTTTAAATAAAATTATGTTTTCTCATCTAGAAAATCCTTATGTGTGTACCCCACTTTACTGGTCCTTTCGCAAGGCTGGCTACACCTTTGGCATGACAACAGTTACTTAATCAAGGGATTGACACATAGACAAACAAATTGGGGATCATTAGTGGATCTTTATCACACCATGTCTGCACTGTGCAAGCCTAAAGCTCAAGTTTACTTGTTCTAAGTGTTTCATCATCAACTGAATTGCAGCTCAGCATCAGGACACCTTCACCTGCTGTGCTCTCAAGGTCTTGGTTACAAAAACATTCCGTCTCAAACACACATGCTGTATCTCATTCACATTGTGCCCCTGTTTTTCTTCTGTTGAAGAAAGTTTGTCTCGCCACGTGTTGCTTCTTACACTCTAGCCCGTACATCCAAGAGATCTGATTTTCTTCCATGAATTTGTGACAAAGATCAGACAGTATCCACTGAAAGTCTTCATTTCAGCTTTGCTCTCAACCCAAGGTCTCAACCTTAAATTTGGCAGGGAACAGCATGGAAATTGCCATGCAAAATTAGAAATTGTATTTTGTCTCAAGAATGAATCAGCTCAGATTTAGGATTACCATGAAAGATCATCCCCACAGCATGTGACTGTTCATCTGAGACCGGCATTAGTGTTGGCAATTGTGGACAAGGCTTTTCCTTTTCCCCTTTGTGTTGTGCAACGAGAGTAACTGTGTGTAATCTGAAATGTGTGCAAATTAAATATGAAGATGGCCCCTTTTACAAGACTTGTACACTCGAATCTCTAGGAAGTGAGCAAAAATGTGGTATTTGTAGGTTTACCAATTTCGTGCATGTGTGTGTTCCAGAAGAAGATTTGGATGGAGGGCGGTGGGTGTAGTGAGTGTGTGAGACTTGCTTCCGCACAGTCTGTCATCATATGTTACAAACATTCCAGGCTGAGATCCAACACCAGTTTATCTTTTTTTTTCCTCCATCCTCTCTTCTACTTCTGACTCACGCTGTCTTTTTGGTGCAGGTGTTGCTATGGTTTCCAAGAAAGGGGTTTGTTGAATTTTGATAGATCCACGACTTACACAGACATGCTCTCGTGCCAGGATTGCACCTGAACACACATTCTTGCTATTAATAACACATTGACAGTTAAGGTTTTAAGTGTTGGTCTTTAATATAAATGTTTTGATGTATTCTTCTGTGGATTATTTTGGTAATGTCTTGGGAAATTCACACATTTATCTCTCCAGCATTGATTTTGTTCCAATTTTCCATTCCGTATCCCTTGCTGAAAGCAATATTGCTCGTCAGAACTACCTGTGTTATTAGCAGGCGTTCTGTTGAATTCAAACTACAGTGGTTATCTTCCCACAGGCATTTGTCATTTTTCTCGATGCTGACTTCACTTAATATCTCAGCAAGTGCCTGGCATCTGTGAATCTGTAGCACAGGTAAACCACAAACTAGGAGTAAAGAAATGGGACTTCACATTTTCACCCCTTTAGAATCAGGGTAAAATAGCCTATTTGCTTTGCTTTGACAGCAGATAAAGTAAGTAACACCTCAAGGTCAGCCAGCCATATAATTGCCAGAGTTTAAGGAACTATTGATAATGTCAACACAAATGTATATAAAGACAACAAAGAATGAGAGGAACGAACTCTAGTTCAACAAAAACAGAGGCTTACAATTTGTTGATGCTTTGGTAAATCTCTTCATTACACCCGCTAGAAGTCACTGGGCTGGCAAGAGGCCTACGGATTTGTTTAAATTACCTTATTAAATTTTCAGGAAATAAGAGAAGTCAACACTAGAATTAATCGAAAATCAGATCTCTAATTTATCTTCGTCTCTACAAGCTTGTCTGCTTTTCTGATCAATTCATTGATAATCTGCTTGGTAATTATGTGGTTCAATCATTTCACACTTAGGATGTGCCAAATCCTACAAATGAATGGTTAACTAGCAGCTAAACGCTTCCGATCAGCATCGAGACACAAATTCAAGCCACTCTTTCACAAGAATCTTTGTTATATGCAGACGCTTCCTGTGTGGATGAGTTCATACCAGCCCTGTTTGGTTCATTAAGAACAAACCAGAGTTTGTTTCCTTGGAGAGTGTAAATTATTTGGCCAAATGAATGCATTTTCTGATGTGGATCAAAGTATCAGACTGGAAAAAAAAAAGGTATTGGCTGAAATGCAAGGAAATTCCAATTTTGCACGATTACAGTAGAAATTCAAGTTAACTATGGGGCAAAGCAAATAAACCAGGGGGAACTCAGCATGTGTAGCTAAGCAGCAGGTCATAGTCTTTCACTGTGCACCTTATGTTTTAGTGTTCCTACATTTGTCACACTGGCCACGTTTACATGGGAGCTTTAATTACTCTTTAAAGCGGAATAAAATGCCTCTTTAACCTGACATTGTAAACAGTTCATTCCTAATGTTAATTTAATTCCAAATTAAGTGGCTGGTTTATTCCGATTTTAATTTCAAATTAGATAATTCCTTTTTCTTGTAAACATTTAACTTGGTTAAAGCCGCTTTAAATTAATTTGGATCGTTTTGCATTTCCGCGACTTGCGGCGATGACGCGCTGGTGACAACATAATCCAAGATGGATGCGGCCCGGACTCCAGCTGAGATTACTCGATAAAATCCTTAAAAGGATATATATAACATGGATATAATGAAAATTGTTCATAATTAAAGTCACTCTTATATTGAAACTCATTGGCATGAACAATGTGCTCAGTTGTTTTAGGTAGTGGTTTCAACCCAATTGGAAAAAAGGGCAAAGTAAGCAAGCCAGAATCATGCTTTAATAACCATATTTATTTAATGAATCTACAAAGTGAAAATCAAAACTAGAAGCAACAACAAACCAAAGTCCAAGGGAAACTGACTGAAGGCATCAGACAGAAGACTATGTGTTCAAGCGAAGGTGACCAGAATATAAACAACACCTGAGTGTAGACAGAAGGAGTCTGCACGCTCGCACACATACTGACAAGAAACAGACATGAATCATTTACTTACATTTACAGACAAGGGGAAAACTAAGCTTTTAAACCTAACAAAACGCATCAGTAGCAACAATCCTATTATTTTCTTATTTACAGATATGACCAACAGAAACAAATAAAAACCTTACTGAAAAAGGACCACACTTTGGTTTAAATTCAACCAATATGTTGAATCTGTTTGAACAACCAAAAAATGTGCAGTTTATCAAGTGACACATTCAATTTGGTTTCAATCTTTAATTAATAAATCACAGGCGGTCCCCGTGGGACTTGAACCTGCAACAGGTTTGGCATTTGTTCTGTTTTTGTGTCTGTAGGTAGGATTTACCGCAGTCTGTTTTCATCACCTCCTGTCTTGTCAGTGTGTAAATACAGAGAGATTGAACAGTCTCTTGATAAAATAGTATCTGAAAAAAAACTAAGTAAGCTCACGTAAACTAAGACGGTGCTGAAACGAGATTAATGTGAATTCCATATAACCTAACCGTGTGATAAACTACAAAAAATAAATGAAATCTTTGCGACCATTAAGTGCCTTTATTCTAGGTATACCTATGTTATTCTTCTGTAATCTAACCAAGCACCTCAGATCTAATCCTAAGAATAATAGAAACAGTATACAGCTCCAACCATTTTACCTGTAATAAAGCATTTTAGTAATGACAGTGCATCATTAATAATCGGTCATTGCTTTTCCACAAACCATTGTGTGATGCGACTGACAAAAACACAGTAAAAAGAAAAAAAATCAAATTTGTAGAAATGTCTCGAGAAAAGTGGTTACAAGTTGCTCTTTAACTTATCGTAAATCCACAAATGCTGTAAACTGCATGTATCATGAATTTATAGGTATCATAATCCTGTCAGAATTATATGACTAGAGTATACAGCATGTCCTCTCCAACTAGATTGGTGTGCAAAAGGATACAGTGATTGCTATTTTGATAGCTTTTGAAAGCTGTAAAATTGTTCCCCTCCAGACAACATCTTATTTTTCAGGGATTTGTGTCTGATGAACATTTTTTTCCTGACACCGGTTTTCCTGAAGTTTCCTAGTGGATGGAGGGATACATTCGACAACTGGGTTCATTCTACAACCACGCTCTATTTGATTGTTCCTTGTGTCAGCATTAGTGATGTATTGATTTCACACAGTTATTTGGGTTTTGCCATTTTTGTAGTTTCATGCTTGAGGAAAAGGACTATTTTCTCAGGTTTGATGTATTCGTTAAAGCTGTAGTATGTAAGTTTTTTTTGGTGTCATTTGGTAGAAAAATCCATAATCATCTTTGAGTATATTGTAATTCAAAGTGTCAAGTGGACAGCGACTCTCTTCTTCTCTTGGCTCTGTAAAAGACTTTTAGAGATCCAGGAGCATGACACTGGATTTCAGCGTATCAGAGATCTTTCTACAAACATTACTATTGGCTGCTCGACTGAAGTCAGGCGTGTTTACTTACCATCGATAGTAAAAGTGTAATACTGGACATTCCAGCAGAAGTCCCATTGCGGCGTTAGGCATTAATGTTAAAGTCTCTAAAACACCAGAAAGTCCCTACATTTGTGAAAAAAAGTCTCTAAAAGCTCCACAGCCGTGAGCGTTCACGAGGAAACCGGTAAGAGACGATAGGTTCCGTTCAGGGAGGGGGGAGTGTGGTTGTTTCTCACAATTCTACATACTACAGCTTTAAGTCGTGGCCTCAGTCAAGTCATCTATCATTTATCATGTGTAAGAGTAGAGTTAACTATTGAAGCGCTGACCTATTCAATGTGTGAAACTTTAGTATTCCTTGCCTTTTCTGTGTTTTTCTCTTCCTTAATCCACCCTGGCTGAAACTTTTGCATTTTTGTGGCACTAAGAAGCGCAGTGGCTTTGTAGCCTGTGCTCATTGATAATCATTAGTGGAGTTTTTTTTAGTCAACAAAAGGTGAATATAGATGTGCAGGTCAGCGTTGGCCTTCATACTGCTAATTAGAAGATCCTTCATCATAATGAGCGAGTTGGTCGGAGGGTCATATGTTTCTGTCAATTCACCATACTGCTGCAGGAGCCTACAAAACCATGATGTGGATGAATGTAGTCGGGTGTACTCTCTCATACTATTGTTACAGTTTTACTAGCCAATAGAAATCTCTGTAACGTCTTCCCTGTTGGGTCACTCCCACTCCCTTATCCCCTCAACAAGTCAATTAGAAGCAACCAGACACTCTCTCTTGTTGTGTCTCAGCTAAGGATGTCATAGATGCAGCTGTCTTCCCATTGTTTGTGTTTTCTAAAACTGGAGCTGGTACTCCGCTCTGAACTGGGCAGCTCAGAGGCTCTGAAGCTCATCCTGGCACAGAGAAAAGCTCTACTTCCTCCCTCCGGCCGTCCCTGGCAGGGGTAGAGCTGCCTGTTACTGAAAGGTTGAACTACACGCTTGATGTGTATGTATCTATTTGTATGTGTGCACAGACACGTGTTAATTATTCAAAGTTTATTAAAGCTTAAAGATGCCTCTCTGATTGTTGGTGTGTTTAATGGAGGGAGACAGATGAGATGAGAAGTGGAAGGTAGAGCATCGACAATAAAACACTCTGGGGAGCTGCAGCAGTGGCCTAGTTATTAGAGGAAGCCTGCTAAACTAACCAAGGACCAGATTTATTACACTGCAGCCTTATATATAGGACGCTATGACATAATGAAATGATCACATTCCTTTAATTTATATTGTTGATGGTTTTTCTCTCTGTTGCAGTTTTCCACTGGTTTTTCCACTGGATTTTCCTGTTTATTTTTCTGACCCATTCTTGAAGTTTCATAGCATTCATTGGAGTAACAAAATGAGCCTATGCATATGCAAATAGTTTCATATATATATATATATATATATATATATATATATTCTGAATAATACAAAATGTTTTCTAGCTTCTACTCTTCTTGAAATCTTTCAACAAATCTTTACTTTCTGAAGTACTAAAAGCCACAATGCTCAGTAGTGTTGCCACTCTACCATAGCTTCTTGGTTTGGGACTCAAAATGGTCATGGACATGCCATTAAATCACAAATCTAATTGGAATAGGAGGCAGCATTTAAACAATTTCATGTACAAATGAAGTAATTAATAATTAAAAAAAAATGATGGAGCGCAGTGATCTTTCTCAATACCGTGCTGGAATGGTTCTTCTGTTGTGCCATATTCTACATCTTGAATCTCACCTCTTGATGTTTTCCTTGAGCTTGGACCAAACACTGTGAGGGGCATCAAAAGCAAGCTCCTACAACTTGACAAGATGATCAACTAATGTCCTATCTGACACACTGTTTTATGACATCTGCAGGATTCACTGCACGATATATCGGAAGTAGTAGTTCTCCACAGGAATGTCCCAGCTCCCAATAATTTCAGAAGCATATCCGAGCCGAGAAGAACACGTCCATGCTTGAGCAAACTCACACTACTCACAACGTGCACCATTTTTTGATGGCTTTTCTCACTTCAAAGATGTCATCAAGAGGACATACTTTCATCACAGTCTTCTCAATAACTTCCATCAAGAGACAATGTCATGACGGAGCTCCTGAGACTCTCAGGAGAATTATTCTTGCCGGAGTGTATCCTACTTGCCATGGCAGACAGTTATGGAAATGACTGTTAAAATCATTGGTTTCTCCAGTGAAAGTTGTAGATATTGTTTGATTTCAGAACAACAAACCCCTTTTCTTGTGATCTTGTTTTGTTACCAGTGTCTAAACATCAACATCTAACATTGTTTTTGAATGAATTATCTGCTTTTGAGACTGATTGAGTCGAAATGACGATATAGATGACATATTCAGAAGAACCAAAAAATATCAGTGAAACTGGCTGAAGTCTTTATTGCTGAAAAGGAAGACGACCACAATGCTCAGCCATTCAGTTGAGGAAATATTACTCGTGTGACACTGCATACTTTTATGTTTGGCTACTTAATAATTAGCTAATGCCAAACTTAAATCCCTCCTATAAGATTGGCAACTATAAATCATTTAATTATACTGTGAATTTACTTTGGCTTTTGTTTGCCTGTGGAAAGTAAATAGAAACTTTTTAAATGTCACTGATGATTAAGTCAGCAAGATGTTATTCAATATGCATCATTTTTCATTGTTCAGAAGCATCGCTTTGGTTAATTTTTCATTGGAATACACACAGAGGGGCACATTTCTTTTTGGAGAATAAACTAGGCCTTATGAAGCTGCAAACATATTCAGCTAGAGCAGTCTGTACACTTGTAGGGCTCATGTATTTTTCAGTCCAAATGGTTCTCGCCTCTGTTGTTTTTCTCTGTTGACCTGATGTCTCCCTCATGCCAAGGGCTTAATGAACCACAGTCTACTGCTGCTCTAAAGGCACACCCGTAATCACATGTGGGAAATTGGTTTTGAAAGAGTTTTGATGGTGCTCACTGTCTCAGTGGGTAAATTTAATGGCCATCAAACTGTTCAATAGCACACTGAGGAGAAGAAGCAGAGCAATTAAAAGAGGGGTATGGGCGTTAGTCCTCTGTTCCTGTGTTACGGAAATTTATGAATACATGCAGTAGCTCTGTGTCCATAACTTTTGGATTAATATTAAATATTGGCAAGAAACATCCAAACATCCAAAGGTAGAAAGTTATCCACTCTATCCACAGGTCTAAATAGTCAATCAAAGATCATTTGCTTTAATAAAAAAAAAAAAAAAAAAAGATGTGAAAGGTCAAAATTGACTCTCGCAAGTTTGTGTTGATCTCCGCTGTAAACACTCAGCTTATTGACATTCTCGTAAAGATTTTGCACATTGCATTGTGGGACATGGAGTAATGTAGACCGATGCATAAAAGTGTGTTTCTTTGGAACACAGGGATTCGTTTGATACTAGTTTGTTCCCAGTATTGTTTACCTCACCCCATGCAACATTTAATTTCAGACTGATCCATCGTGTAAGCCCCAAAATTATCATCTGCAATTGTTTTGCCGCAATTTTACGACTTTGGAAACACCAGGAATGTGTTGGGAATTCACTTTGGCAGAGTTTTGTGGGAAAAAAAGACAAGAAGTCACGTTAAGAATGAAGTGAAAACACTTTTATGCATCCTACAATGCTCAATACTCTGCTTGCTATAATGTGTAGTTATTAAATATTCAATACAAGGCCTTCATTTCTACACAGTTCCTAATTTTGCATGTAATCAGCAAGTTAGTGACTTGATTTTTGTTTTAGGTGAGGCTTAAAAAATCTATTGTAGGCCTATTAGATAGCATATAATAGGGGTTAGATTTTGGTTTCTGACATTTGATCCTGATGGCTATTTTGTCTTCTATACCTACTTATCCTGTACAGGGTAGCAGGGCCTGATGGCTGTGTGGTATATAGAATGTTAGTGAAGCCATTCTTAACATCTTCTAGTCGGCTGCCATGTCACCCTTAGAAATATCCCCCACCCTTATCGGCCCACTGGCTGATGCTTATCCTCTACATTCTCTTCGACCGTTCTGACCTGATAGCATCTAGATGTACACACAATCACACTTGGTCATCGAAGATAGTATACAGGGCATTTGCTGTTCTAATGGAGATGTGATAAAGAACTTGAAGTGATTGAAAAAATAAATCTTATCCCAGTTGAGTTTTTTTTTTTTTTTTTTTTTTTACTTGGACCTTGGTTTTTACCCAAAGAACTTTAAAATAGCGACCACTTTAGTATTTTTAATGAAAAGTTAACATAACAGTATGCAGGATCTGAAAACTGTTATGTACCAAACAACCAACCCTGCCCTACAGCAAGACTGAAATGTCTTGAGTTACTAAAAAAAAACTTTGAATTTAAAATGAATGAAGTTGTTAGAGTCATTTGTGGATGAAAAAAGTCATGGAGATTGCTTCTCTTTGTTCAAATTTAGGTATAAGGTATGAAAAGATTTGGATAGTGATCCGACAGCTGATGCAGAGGCCAAGCAGTTAATGTATTTTACTAAATCTACAATCTGTATAATGTGACTGAGCAATGAAACAATGAACATGTATGATCTGTCTCATATGCTTCCACTGGGAATCGATCCTGCGTCAATGAGAAAAACAAAATCCATATATCCGCTGCATTAACCACTTGGCCACCAATTCCTCTTTCTATAAGTATAAATCTGTTTTGCTCAAACTCAAGAAGCACAGATTCGCGTGAGAAAAGTAGTTTGTACATCTGGCAGATTTGAGAAGTTGTAACTGGAGAGTTGTTGTTGTTAACGATAATTGGCACAAATAATAATATATATTAAAAAAAAAAAAAACATGCATGTAAAATACACATGCTCTCATCACATTCTACAAGTTCTCACATCATCTGCAAGCTTTCCCATGTTTTTTTTATTGCAGTTGAAAAAATATCCTTTTGTCCCGATTCGATTTTAATCCCGATTCTTGGGTGCCGATTCGATTTAAATTGCGATTCTACAGTGACGATGATCACAATTTTTTCCTTATCCAAACACATACTGTAAGTTGAATCCTAAACTTCTAGAAATATGTCACAGTTCCAAAAAACAATGCACATCACATCACATTCAGTCATTCACTGATTTATTATTATTTATTCAGTGATTTACCGGTATTATTATTTAGACTGAAATAAATCAAATAAAATCAAATCAATGTTTTTTTTTTTTTTTTTTTTTTTTCCCCAGCCTTTACTCATTGACTGCCAAAGACATCTAAAGACATATTTTGGTTTAGCAACGTTGACTGCCAAAGACGTTTAAAGACGTCAATTGTGTTTTTCGGCAGGGGTTGCTTGTATCATGATGTAGTGACCAACTGGTGACATGTAGGTGGCAGCAGCGCACCTTTGGATGAGAGATCACCCGTGATGGGAAGAGCTCAGAGGAAGAGGAAAGAAGTTTATGAGACGGAAAATGGCGCTACTAGAGTTGATGCTGAAATTCACAGCAGCGTACACTCGACCAGAGCGTGTGTGGAACCTATTGAGTGTCGCGATGGTGAGAGAAAACGATCAGAATCTGGTTTCAGATTTCAGATTGTCATAGTACAAAATACTCTGTGGGTCTTTAAAAATTTGTCAAAATGTTCTAAAACGGCTGGCACTGAATGGGTAGAAATTTTGAAAATGGCTGGCGCTGAATGAGTTAAAATCGGCACCCAAAAAATTGCAATAAATCATAAAGAATCACTTCAATAAAGTGTTGTAAAGTATATTAAGGGTCTGTTACATTTATATTCTAAGGATGTTACCATATTACTGTCAAAACCTGAGGCACTGCCCAACAGATGACTCTACCTATGTCCCTTAAGGGAGCAGTGGCCATTACATCACAGTAAGGTCTTATTTTTCTATGTGTGTGTGTGTGTGTGTGTGCATGTGCGTGTGTGTCAGAAGTCCTGGTCGATGAGGTCTTGCCCCCTTTTTTCTGATATGCTTCATTGAACTGTAACGCAAATCTGTTGGGACCCCTCCACACAATGGTGACCCTTACCAATTTCACACACACAGATACACACACACACACATCCACCTCATCCATCATACTCAGTTGGTTGTCCACGCCTCACTCTGGGGACCTCAATAGTGACTGCTGGCAGCTTATTACATATTTTGCCTCATCTATTACAAAACCTAAATGGTAAGATTTTTTCTTTGTTTGAAAAATACATAAACGTAGAAGCATAAATGTATTAGATATTCAATTTATCTTATTTGTACTAACATGTTTTAGAATATCCAGCTCTTTTGTTATGATGTGTTCTGATCTCTATGTATAACGTTTAGTGTATCTGCTTGAATGAGGAGCTTAATGTTCCAGTGATATACAAGTCCTAAACACATCCAATGCAAACGTTGTGTGAAGAGTGAACGTGATGGGTAAGAGCTCAGAGAAGTGAAACTCAGAGAAGCAGTGGACGCAAAAGGATATTGTGGAATAGAGAATAAGTCAATATAAAAAATGCAACAGAGCATCCCATACAGCTAGAGTTTATGACTGCAGGCATCA
Organism: Gouania willdenowi; assembly: GCF_900634775.1. Taxonomy (NCBI): domain Eukaryota; kingdom Metazoa; phylum Chordata; class Actinopteri; order Blenniiformes; family Gobiesocidae; genus Gouania; species Gouania willdenowi. Next base: position 17,854,786 of record NC_041050.1, read on the forward strand.
CAGCAGGTAGATACACTACACAACTGGTCATGCCTTTAGGATGCGATGTTCAGATGAGGTGGAGAGAGAAGAGGATAAAGCTGATGATGAGGAACCAAAGGGAGGTTTCATTTGTGACCGTCTCAGAATATAATCTAGAATACAGTGGATGCTTAATGATTGGAGCATTTTCTATTTAGTAATGGTAACATTTCAAGAAAAACAAGCCAACACTAACATACTGTAGTACAAATAATGTCAAAGTTTTTTTTTTTTTTTTTTGGTTTACATGTTTGACATTTAGTTTAAAATTGAACTATAAAACTAGTAACCATTTAATGCTTTTAGGGCTATAACATACTAACATTTAAAGGGGACATATTATACAATTTTTCACCCATCTCCATTTGTTCTAAGAAACCCAAAAACATAGTATTTGAGGTTTATTTTCCCAAACTCGCCTGTTTTCCAGAGTTTTAACCCTCTGAAAAGTCACTTTCTGAGCAGTTCTGAAATCGGGCCATTTTGGGGCCTACTTACGCATATGCATGAGTGGGCGTGTCTATAGACGCTGACTCACTTCATGTCTCGCTCTTTTACAGGGTGATCAGTGATCACCAAAGCAATTTTATTTTTGCTATCCACACACTGTTGTCAAAACACAGACAGCAATGCATGTTTTGTTATTGCAATGAAATAAATTAGTTTATTTTATTGCTTAATTGTGACCATCACCAGCCCTCCCTAAGAAAGGGTAAGAAACATTTTATTATTGGGAGGATATAAAAAGGGAGAGCAGTGTTACACCTAGGGGGAGGGGGCAGGGCGAGGGGGAAGGGGAAGGGAGCAGGGAGGAGAGACTCAAGGCAGGAAATAGAAAGGGTGGGGAAGAATAGATTATTTTACAGTGAGAGTGAGATGTGAAGTTGTAGTAGAACATATTGTGCTTATTGTGTTGTGTAATCAAGCCAGTCTGGTGACAAGTGTGAAGCTTAGCTATACTGGTGGTGGCTGTGGACAGAGGGAAGGAGTGAGTGGTAATACCTAAAGCTGGGGGATCAACTTGTCTAAAGTTAAGCCCAGTACGAGTTTTATCCCACATCCCAAGGCGTGCCAGTGCATCGTAGACCAGTGTAGGTGCAAAAACCACTCCTGCAAACCCAGGAGCCGCCCTGGGCCCGCAGATGCACCCACGCCAGCAGAAAGAGTGGGGGCCAAGGAGCCCCAGGCCACCCCCCCACGGCCGAGCAGCCCCCCAGATGCCCACGAGATCCCAGGCCGAGAAGCATGTTCGCCAATGCGTCGAATCACAAGAGTGGAGTACATCTCCAATTAGTGCTTACACTACAGTGTATGCTCACTGTGGAGGCACGGCATTGGCAGCATGCAAGTTCTGTATTTAGTTTTACCGATAGCCATCACTCCTTTGCTAGCGAGAAATACAATGGCGGACTTTCTCAAAAGTTTTCATCAGGTTGAGGGTGGAGTCCATGGGTGGAGTTACCAGGGAAGGGGAGGGCATTTTCTTTCCCAATTTGACTTGTGACATCAAAAATCTGAAAATTTTGAAACGGAGCAATTTCCTCTGTGTTGTAAGACCTACACAGACCACAAAAAAAAGACTGGATGGATTTATTTCACATTTTGTGTGCCGGTGGATACTCAAGTTACCTCAATCTGTATGTGATCAAAAAAACTGCAAAAGTGGATGTTCCCTCTAAGACTCAGCAACCAATATTAGAGGATTTTTGGCTCCGACATTCAGTGGCTTTTACCAGGAAGTTAATCAATAAGCCCTGCATTTGTAGCTTCATTTGTCCAGACATCCTGCATCCAAAAACCAGAAACCATTAAGTGCTACATATACATGTAGCTGCAAAACCAGCAAAATTGAGGATACTAAGTTCAAGGGTATACTGGTTTGCTCAAAGACACCATAAAAGATCTAAATTGGTACTATCTGAACAGATAATTAAGCTTGATAATGGCTTAATTGCTTCTAACATCACTAGTATGTTGAGGAGATCCCAATAGAAAGCTTTCTTGGAGATAGAATACATAAGGCTATGTCATACTCAGTTTGTTATGTTCTTCAATAAAAACAAAAGAGCTGTGCACTGTGTAAAATTGGTGGCTCTGTTGAAATGTTGCCAAGGGCCTCCCTCTGACTGATGGACTTTGTCAACAGAACAACAGTGTGGGTCACAACGCCCCCCTGAAGAAGGAGGGGGGTTTTCTTAGGAGAAAAAGCGCCTTTCTTTAGGACCATCCTGCCTGTTCCCACTAAGAACAATTGGGAATGGATGGAAAGGGAGGAACCAAGTTAAACACCACTGTCTCCACTGCACCAGCCTCTTGAAAATTCTTGCATTAAATATGCCTCTATGAATTTTTAAAGTGATCAAAATAATTGGTGGGCCTACTTACTAATGGCAATGTCCTAAACTCTTGAACTACGGACGACCAGCCAATTAATAAAATTGTTCAAATTGTTTTCTTATATTTTTTATTTTTTTTAATGAGTTTATTTACGTTCTTGTCTTTTTCTCTTTTTCTCAAACTCTACTTACACCCCAGTCAAGTATATGCATATATGACATATAAAAACCTTCTCTCTTGAATCCAGTTGTGTATTTCCATTGCCAAAAGACAAACTAAAAGTCCAAAGATGATGAGGGAAATGGGAGAGCATCATCATGAACCAAATACACGATTTGGGAATGTCTAAAGTGTGAGACTACAGTCTGTCTTTGACTGCATCTAATCCTATTTGTTTTTTCTATCCAAAAAACTAGCAGTACCACAGTATAATCTCCCCTCTTAATGCTTACAGCAGCTGTTTGATACCGATAGAGATTTCACACTATTGGTATTTTAGAAGAGCGCCGTCTAATTTCCCTTTGAGGGCTTACTTTTCTACCTTTGATCACAGTTTCTGTGTATTTGGCCCCAAGGCTACTTTCAACACTCCACAGACATGGGCACTTACCTCCTGCAACAGAGCCAGGGGGCAAGATTTAACTGAAATGCTGTATAGGAGATAAACCTGTGAACACTTAAGGTTTGTGTAACAACTGCATGTTTGGCTTATCTATCTGAATGAATGGAACATCCTTAGTGTCTCTATTACTAATGTGGGGATTAGTTTGGATCAGGGTGGTGCCTACAGCTTTCTGTTGTATAGCCTTTGCCTCGCTCAGTTGGGATCTTGACCTCTCCGTCCCTCATCTCCACTTTAATAAACGATCAGATGACTTCTTAGACCTTGGCTCGCCTCTTCTTCTATCACACTTCACCTCTCTCTCTCTCTCTCTCTCTCTCTCTCTCTGTAATCTCTGCTCGTCATCTGGTTCCTGACTTCAACAGTAATTCCAGTTTTGAATATGTTGTTGTAAAAAAAAAAAAAAAGTACTCATCATTTCAGTTGTGTTTTATGGCCATTGTACTCATAATGTTAGTGGAATATTTAATAGGTTTATACTTTAATACAATGGGAATCTCTTGATTGCGTACAGTGTTATATTTGTTGACGAAAACTATGTCCAAACATTTTTAGTATAGTGACAATATAGACTATATCACTGTTCGCACTTCATGTGGCGCAATCGTACGGGATAACCAAAGCCTGAGATTTTGCTGAAATTTACGGACATCTCCTGGATATGATGTCAACGCGTTGCGTATGGCGTAACATTCGCCAAAAGAAAATAAACATGCATCCCGGAAACAAAACAACGCGTAATCATGCATCAGATCAATCTGTGTACCCTTTGTTCTTTGGTTATTTTGTTTTAAAACCAAATTAAAAAATATAAAAAACTGATTTTTTTTTTTTTTTTTTTTGTTAATTTAAAACCAGAAACAGAAAAACAAAAAAAAACAAACAAGCAGCATTTTTCTGTTTTAAAATTAAATCTGGTTCTCATTGTGTGATATATGGATATTTACGAGAAAACTAGGAAGAGAGCTTCATGTTTTAATCTCACCACACAGAGGGGGGACACAGACAGACTTTTACTCAGCTGCATTTGATGAAATGATTATGTACCACGTTGTCCACCTCACACTGATGGCAGAGGTGTGATTTGTGTGTCGATGACGTTTTGTTAAAGAGTTATTGTTGCTGGAAGTCTGAATCTGTGAATATCTGCCAACTTTACCAATCAGTGTTATGGTCCAAATAGTATCCAGATAATCTGGTGACTGGGAGGACTTTTGCTCCCGGTCCGGACATAAAAAGAAGCAACGCACACACCAGTCACATTACTGGTGAATTGAAACGTTAATAATACATAAATAAATCAAAACCAAAAAATGAATGTTACGTAAAACATGCACATGATATGTGGAACCAGAGGTGGTGTAATAAATCTACTGGTGCTCCTCGTTTCTTATGATCAACTTCCATGTGCGTTGATGGCTGCTGTTGGCGGTATTTATAACGTGCAAAAGAAACATTTCAATGCCCTCAAAAAAGCTGTAATTGTTTTTGCAAAAGTGTCACATGGTAGAAATTCTAACATCTATTGTTCCTCACACCAGCCTCACAGTCGATAGTCAGTCACCAGTTTATTTGGATACTATTTGGATCGTAACACCGCAAAACAAACATAAACGTGAGCAGCTTTTTACGAGCTAAAACACCCACAGACTGATTCAGATCCCGCCCATTTCTGTCCAAATCACAGAGATGCCAATTCGCATTGGATTAGTATTATCACAGGACCTCAAAGTCCAGCAAAATATAGAAGGTATTTTGCAGGGGAATTTTTACTTTACAAATTACTGACATGGCCGATTTGATTTTTTTTATGTGGAAAATTCAGCTCTACACGTGTTGGGGTTTACCCAGCGTGTAGGTGTTGGGTCTGCATGGTGATGACACGTTTTCTCCTATGCCTTTCTACTGTTGGGCTTGTGCTTAATCTCCCGAGACAAAAGAAGAATTGGTTATGCTTTTACCAGATGCCATTAGTTTCCCAGCAATTTATGAGTTCAGAAAAGATGACAACAATGAGAGAGACATGGATACAGCTGCAAAAAATGTCAAGATCAAATGTGAGCGACAAGAATAAAGGGAAGAATAGAGAAAGCGGGGGATTAGAGGAATCCCCCAGGTAAAGAGATTGCTGTGTCGCATTGTGTAGAACTGCTTCGCTATCTGATGCAGACTCAGCTCTGACACCTGTCACCACTCCTAATGAAACTGCTCCCACAATTCTCTGCTTCTAACGCTTTTGTTCACTCTCTTTTGTGTGTGTGTTTTTTGTGGGTGAGTTTCCCTTTTTCTCTTATTGGTTTGTGCAGTTGCAGGTCTTTGTACTGTAAACGTAGGCCCTATATGTGCATAGCTTTTTTTTTAAGTGTTTAAAAGCAGATATAAGTGCATGTTTCCCAGAGGAACTCTGCACACTCTACTCTGCTTTTTTATTTTTGCACCTTCTGGAATACAATATACAGTAGCTCTGAAGGAAAATCTGCTCACGCTGTTTGTATATGTGCATGTGTGTGCACTTGTGTGTGTGATCGGGTAAAACCAGCTCCATGTTTCAATGTGCAATTATTGTTTCATGAAAACAAAGTACTATTTCAGGTGTTCAAAAATTATTTTAATTTCAATATAGAAGATGTGAACTTATACAACAATGCAACTCATATGTACTTTTTTTTTACTGTATTCTATGATACATGAAGGCATCTAGATGGCAACAACAAGACTGGTGTTAATTTTTAAATAGCCTAATCAAGCAAGACTGCATGGTATCTTGAAACAATGGATGTGTGCTCTATGGGTATATAAGTAAGTTAGCGCCTGTGACGTTGGTGTGAGACACATATTCCAGAAATGATGTTATCTTAGACTTAGACTTTCTTTATTGTCATTCAGACTTTACTTTACAGTACAGATCAGAACAAAATTTTGTTGCATTGGCTCATCTTGCAGGATAAAAAAACAGCAGCAAGTATTTACATAAGGTATAGTATTAAAAAAATAATAATAATAAGGTGCAGATATAAATAGATTTTAAGAAGAAAAGCAATGTGTACAATATCTATACAGATATATATATATTGCAAAGTATTTTATTTTTTTATGATGTATGTTATATTGTCTGTATTTACAGTCCAGTAAGGTACTCCAGTCGTGGGGGTTTGCGGGGGAATGAAGGAATTATTTTTGTATTTTGTAGTTTTATGGTCTGAGGGAAGAACGTGTTACAGAACCTGGAGGTTCTGCTTCGGAGGCTGTGGAACATCTTTCCAGAGTCCAGCAGCGAAAACAGTCCTTGGTGGGGGTGGGAGGTGTCTCTGCTAATTTTCTGAGCCTTTTAGCATGCTTATGAAATATTCCAAATTTTGAATCCAGATTGCATTATGACATTTAAACTTTCAATTTCTTTATGGAGCTCCACAGCCTCTTTGAGGAAGGTTTGCATGTTCTCCTTTGTCATTTGAGTTCCCGTGCCAGTCTGAGAACATTTAGGTTGGCATCAGTGTGTATGGCTAAATGTTATCCTGATGCATGAGGTTGCTTTTTACAATTTATAATAAAAGCAGAAAAAAAAGCTTTGCTATACTCACTCCTTTCATTTGACACAATTATCTATTAAAAGCTATTGAAAAAGCTGTTCATCTGAGAACTGGGAGTCACTCCGGAGAATTTTCTCTGTTTTTTTGTATCAATAAAACTGTGCATTTACTGCTGGTCAAACATGTATAAACACATGTATACAGCACTGGAAGTTCAGATTACAAAGGCGCTTTATTTGACCTTTTTATAAGTCCTTATTCTGACTGCATTTCCCTGCCCACTAACATATGGCACTGCCACAGTCACTTCTGGCTGTTTGAGTGCTGTGTTTTTGTGAATTGACCTGACAAGTCTCTTGGAGCCATTATGTCAGATCCCCCCCCTCCCACTTTCTCTCTTTTCTACCCCTTTGTGTCCTCTCTGCCATTCCCAGACCAATCTGTAAGTCATTACTGGTCGTTCCATTAGGCAGCTCTTCAGTTCAGGGCAAACTTATTTTGAGCTGAGTCTACAGAGAACAGGGCTGATTGTACGGTTTAAGTTTAGCTACTCATCCCTGATTAAATAGTACGCTGCAGTCACTGATTCATCATTCTAGCCCTAAACACTTGTTGCCCTAATAGAAAAATTATAGCTTACTTGATGTTGCAATACGTGAAAAGGAATTTAATTTAAAAAGTCTACTTGGAAGTTTTTATGACTTTAGTTTGTACTGCATTGCCAGATGAATACCAAATGAATGTTGGTAGATTAGAGTTGGTTCCTGGGTAATTATACACTTTAGTAAAGTGCGAAGGTGCTTTTTTTCCTCATTTACTGCAGTAAATGGTGCAATGATATTTAAAGTTTTTACAAACACCATTTTGTGCATTTTATTGCCACATATTTACACGGAAGTTACCACTGGAATATGTATTAAAAAACAACTTAATGCAAGAATCATCTTGAATACAAATGAGTCCTACTTAAAGTTGATCTAATGTTAGAACAGATGAGCAGATGTGGTAAATATGAAGCAAACATTCAAGTTTCAGGATTTTCACAAATGTTAAAGACACAAACTAATAACACAACTGAAACATGTGGGGGGGATCCCACTGATCCCAGTTAACACCTGGATTTTGATGTCTAATCCGGTAATGACTGGAAGAGCTGCTAACGTGCTTAAATAAATACAGTTTAAGGCATCCATTCAAAGCAAATGAAAGTTGTTCCTCTATTGATTCCTTTTTTACTAATCCGTGTCAGGGTTTTTTACCACCATGGACAATTTTAACTGTCTGAGATCCTGAGGACACTTCCTCTGGTTTACAGTTTGGTTTTGCTCTACAGACAAAAGTTTGGATACCTTTTCCTGGATGCCACTAAATAACCAGTAAGTGTTGAGTGAATCTGTAATGTGGAAAGTTTTTGGTGAGCTGAATTTGAGTCGAGGAGCATAAAAAGCTGTAATGCCAATGAGAGGACATTATTTGGCCCATTTTCCCAGAATGCAGTCAATGCAGATTTTAAATCCAACAAAGTCAAGATGATCAAAGTCCATAAAACTAAAGTAGTTGTCGGAATTAAAAATATTCCAGCAGCAAACAACTTTTCGAATAGTGACCGAATGCAATTGGGAATTAGGCACACCTGTGTGGAGATAACACAATATTTATTTACCTCTTTCAATCACAAACAAACTGATAAGATCAGGGGGTGATAAAACCAGCAGAAAACTACAGGGATAATTTGAATGCTAACAGATTAACAATAAAATATATTCAAGGTATAATCAAAACTTGATGAGCAGTGACTCAGAGACCCCAGACAGTGACATTATTTGTATAAATATACCCACGAAAAGCTATTAGGCCAATAAAGATAAATTATTATTATAATTTTTTTTTACTCATGAAGTCTGGTAAAACTTACTGGCGGATGTTAGTACATAAACACCTGTAAATTAGGCATGTGAATCTCCATCACCGACAACGTTTTGATACGCATCTCAATACACTACCAGTGATACGATGCATTCGCGTTACATTGAATCCCCGGGGATACAATTCACCCGTTCCTGATTCGACACGATTTTATATTGATTTGATGGCGATTCAATTCTACACAATGCACGTCAACATGATGCAAAGATATTCTACCAAAAATGTAAATAGTAAATAAGAAGCCGCATTTCAGTATTGTACTAGAGGCAGAGGGTTTGTTGTATGCCTTATAAGCAGCATTTTTCTTATAATCTCTACTAGAACTATGCATCACTTTATGCATCCTCTTAAAAAGCACAACAAAAAAATTGTCCTTTTCACCAGTAGCGTTGGGATTTGGAACCAGATTTAACAGGAATGGGTTCCTCACATTTGGAACCATTTTATTACACTGTCACAACCTAAACAGTAAACGGTGAGAGCATCACTCTCAATAAGTGACACTTTCAATAGTACAGTGTCGATATTCCTGTCTGCCACAGATACTAATATGAACTGTTCAGTAGGTATTAGGCAAATACAGTAGTGAGCAGCAGAAAGCATTAACATTTAAAATGATAACAATTAGGTCTTTCATTTTTTTTTTTTTTTTATACTTGTCTGCACATGCTGTCAAAGGTCAACACCACAGGAAGTGCAATCATTATGAGACAGCAATGCATATTTTGTTATTGCAATAAAATACATTGATTTATTTTATTGCTTAATTGTGACCATCACCAGCCTTCCCTAAGGAAGAGTAAGAAATCTTTTATTATAGGGAGGATATAAAAAGGGAGAGCAGTGTTACACCTAAGTGGAGGGGGAGGGGGAAGGGGAGGGGAAAGGGAGCAGGGAGGAGAGACTCAAGGCAGGAAATAGAAAAGGTGGGGAAGAATAGACTGTTTTGCAGTAAGGGTGAGATGTGAGGTTGTAGAACATATTGTGCTTATTATGTTGTGTAATCCAGCCAGTATGGTGACAAGAGTGAAGCTTAGCTATAATGGTGGTGGCTGTGAACAGGGGGAATGAGTGAATGGTAGTACCTAAAGCAGGTATTTGGGATTAACGTGTCTAAAGTTAAGCCCAGTATGAGTTTTATCCCACATCCCAAGGCATGCCAGTGCATCGTAGACCAGTGTATGTTCAAAAAAAAAAAAAAAAAAGATCGCTACTGCAAGCCCAGGAACTGCCCTGGGCCCGCAGATGCAGCCAGGCCAGCAGAAAGAGCGGAGGCCAGGGAGCCCCAGGCAACCCCCCAGATGCCCCCAAGATCCCAGGCTGAGAGGCAGCCACCGCCCCCCATACACACATCCGAGGAAGCCCCAAGCAGCCGAGCACCCAGCGCATCCCCCCACCGACCCCAACCCCCAACCCCAAGGCCCCCCGCCAGCATCCAGCCCCCCCCCACCCACCCACACCCAATTAGGTCTTTCATAACTGCTTGTGCAAAGAAACAGACCCTCACTGAGTCATATTTAATGTCCATAGGACAAAGAAAGAATAAAAAAATACACTTAAAAAAAAAGGTCTGGCATCAGGTATGTCATAATCTGGGGTAGAGGCCACTGCCAGAGTTCCACCTTGGACAAAGGTATTAGATGATTTTATATTTTTATAGCGCTTTGAGATGGCTTTGTTGAATTGAATTGATTGTCTTTGGTAACAAGGAAAAGAGGACTGCTGTCAGCAAGTATCTTGAGTCTCGAGCTTTAAAAGCTAAAGACCAAGTCAAAAACCTTGGTGTTCTGTTTGACTCAGATCTTACATTCAGTAGTCAGATCAAATCTATCACAAATACAGCCTTCTACCACCTAAAGAACATCTCCAGAGTGAAAGGTTTAATGACTCAGAAAGATCAGGAGAAACTGGTCCATGCTTTTATCTCCAGCAGACTGGACTATTGTAATGGTCTTCTGACAGGAATCCCCCAAAAGACCATCAAACAGCTACAGCTGGTTCAGAACGCTGCAGCTCGTGTCCTAACCAAGACAAAGAGGTCAGAACACATTACTCCAGTTTTAAAGTCTTTACACTGGCTCCCAGTTAGCCTCAGAAAAAACTTTAAAGTTCTGCTGTTGGTGTATAAATCTGAGAATGGGTTTTGATCCAGAATTCAGATATGAACCTAGCAGGTCTATTTATGGACACAGGTCAGATAGTGGAGCCCAGAGTTCACAACAAATATGGTGACACTGCTTTTAGTTGTTATGCTGCAAAAAAGTGGAACAAACTGCCAGCAGAGCTGAAGTCAGCATCCAATGTGAACATTTTTAAATCAAAGTAAAAAGGCACTCTTTTTCTCTACTGTGTATGATTTAGAGGGAGATTTTTGGTCATGATGTTGTTGATGATTTTAAATGTTTTTACTAATGATTTTAAATGTTTTCACTGCTGATTTGAAATGTTTTTGCTGCTGATTTTAATGTTATTAGAGATTTTTAGGCTATTTTCTTTTCTTGCACTTTTTGATGTAAAGCACATTGTATTGCCTTGTGTATGAAATGCACTATACATATAAATCTGCCTTGCCTTGTCTTAAAACTTCTGGTCCATTCAGGTGTTTTTCTTTATTGAGCATTGGCCAGTTTTATTGTATTGTTCAGCTTTTTATCTCAACCCTCCTTTCTTCTCCCTCCAGGAGTGCCCTCAGATCCTGCCCTCCACCCAGATCTACATCCCTGCTGGAGTGATGAGGCCAATCACCCTGCTGGCCCAGAACCTCCCACAGCCTCAGTCTGGACAGAGAAACTACGAATGCATCTTTCATATCCAGGGCAGCATGCACAGCGTTCCTGCCCTACGGTTCAACAGCTCCAGCATCCAGTGTCAGAAGACCACGGTAAGAGTGAAACCAAAAGCGTACGTGTCTGGTTGATGATGTGAACTCATTATTTTTCTTGGTAATTAAATTATCATACACTCATGTCTACTTGGTAGATTTATAGTCTAAATTATTTTGTTTCTGCAGTCAGAGACATGGCTTGAATATATTGAGTTAGCCAAAATTTCAGACAGAATTTGAAGGTCAAAATCCCCAACAACCATTTGGTTAAATCTTGAATCCTTCCCATGTTTAAAAGTTGCTTTTTTTAATTGAACCAAAATGTTATTTTCTTGGAAGAAAGTCCAAATAAATTGAGCATTTAATCTGGAGCAGTGTTTCTCAAATGGGGGTATGCGATGGCTCTACAGGGGGTACTTAAAAGAGAGAGAGAGTAGAAATTTAACAAATGAAAGCATTAAAACTATGGCGTTTTATAATGTTTATTTTTAGTAAAAGAATGATAATCATGATAATGATGATGGAATTTATCTTGAAACTGAAAATACAATGGTCAGTCTTGGTCCCACACTAGGCCGGAGATGGCCAGAAATGATTAAAAAAAGAAAAAAAAACTCTAGAAATATATTTATTCAGGAGGCACTAAATACTGTTTCATTACTTATTTACAAAAAACCTCATTTAAATTAATTAATTCCATCATTATGCTTATAGTTGTTTTTTCACAGTGTTATGTGCAAAATGTCGTTGGACAGGGGGCACTTGGATTCAGAAATAAGAGAAAGGGGGTATTTGGACCTAAAAAGTTTGAGAACGTTGATCTAGAGTATTTATTCTACGACTTAAAATCTGTTACTTAGTGGAATAGGTTGGTATGAAATGCATTCATTTCAGTGGTAGTTAGAACCAACCTGCTTTAGTTAGAACCGTTCTGCTTTTGTTTGCATTTAATCATCTTGAATCCGTGTATCATTCGTTATTCATTATGTAACAAAAACATGAAAAATGAAAAAAACACTCATTATTTGATATTTGTTTCCAAAACCCAAATGAAAAAAACAGAAAACGCCTTGTTTTTCAAATTCAAGCTCTTTTGCTTCGGTACAGAAAATGGAAAACTGAAAACGAACACCTTTATTTTGTTTTCTCCATCACCGATTTGCCAAAGTACGTGACCCGGAAGTGAAGCGTTACACATTCTGCGATATCTTAGCTCTGCAACACTTAGGAGTCTCAAATCCTCCTAAATGTCCGTGAGGAGGTTCTGTGCCCAACACCAGCTAAAGCAAAAAGGACACGTTTTGGATGCACAGCTGGAAGCAGCGATCTTGTCATACCGAACTGCCGTTAGCATAGCCGTTAGCATAGCCGTTAGCATAGCCGTTGGCATAGCCGTTAGCGTCAGATGACTTCCGGGTCACGTACTTTGGCAAATCGGTAATGGAGAAAATTAATAAAGATGTTTGTTTTCCTTTTTTCGTCTTCTGTACCGAAGTAAAAGAGCTTGGATTTGAAAAACAAGGCGTTTTTTTGTTTTTTCATTTTGGTTTTGTAAACAATTATCAAATAATGAGTGTTTTTTTTTGTTTTTCATGATTTTGTTACATAATGAAAAACTTAAACGAACGAATGATACACGGATTATCTTGTGACACGGTTGAGGATATGAAGGTCCAAACTGTAGAAGATCAAAAGGAGGCAAGGTAAAGGAATAGTCTTAAAAGCCAAAGGCCCTAATGTTGAGAAACTGTATTCCATTATCCACAGATGCAAAACCTAAACCAGATATAAACAATAACTACAAAAGACTCAAGAAAACATGGTGACAACCAAAAGAGGACCCACACTAGTCTTGATACCAATAATACCACACAGCTACACACATAATTGGTCCCAACTTCAAACAAACATGAAAAATAAACTCAACACACAACACCACAGTGTGACAGTTATAGTCTGCTGAAAATGTCCTGTTGAAAGAAACTATAATGAAAGGTAATTTGTGATGAAATGAATACTGATTAAATACTGTCATAATGCATAGGGCTACAGGAGCTGCCTGTCAAAATCCACTCCCTCCTGATTCTGACTTTTATTCTTGCATATTAGTCTTCAGTCAAACTGTCACTGCTCATAGACAGCAACCATTTCACCAGTGTTCGTTTCCCTGCATGAAGGAGAGAGAAAGCATTTTAACAACACCAATTATGACTTAACTTACAGAGACGTGTGATTAACGTTCGCCCGTGTCACAGGAAGCCGTCCAGGCAGCTTTGGCAGCTTCGTCGGCCGCCTTTTCTTCAGCCCGTCATACACTTGTCAGCCGCCCTCGGGTGATTTAGCTAACTCTCGCATCACTCCTGGGCTTGGAACATGTTGCTTGATTTGTGACCACTTGCTGGTTTCAGAAATGTACAGAGTCGCTCGCCTTTCTCCGCACAAAGAACAGATTGAGCTACAGCATTGTGATATGGAAGCTTTTTGCCTGCTGGTGACACAAAGAATAGTTGAGGGGCATTTTATTGAAGTTGATTTTCAGATCTTTGTGATGGCTCCTACAGTTCTTTTGTGCAACTGAAAGGTAATTTTCACATATTTAGTGTGCTTGTGTCTCTGTAATTGCCTCAAACAAGCCAGGGCTCTTTCAGATTGTAATTCTGCTGGTTGTTATTACTGCTTTTTGGCAGTTCTGTCCTCAGTGACCTGACTACTTAAAAGCCTGTTGAATAAAGAATGAGGTGCAAAAATTGTAATTGCTTTACATCAATTTGAATATTAGAATAACTTGGTCAAAGTCATAAGCTTGACTCATTTCCCCTTAAAGATTTGGCTCTCCCCCTTGAATTTAAACAGCAACTCTATTCCTTTGGTCTGGAAAGAGTCCAAACTTTGGTAGTAAATCAACAACGACTAGAAAAAAAAGTCTCCTGCAAATAGAAACTGTGCCATGGGTACTTAGTGAAACAGAGTGAAATCATGAGGGTAACCATGGGTCAACTGGGAATAGAACACAGAACACAGAGGGGACAGCAACATTTGCTCTATTCATATCCGACCCTATATATCTAAGGGTGCATTAACAACCCTCACCAGCCCTTTTTAGCTTGCTTTAACCGCACCAAGAATTGATTCCCTTGAAAGTCCAGTTTTTTTTAAAATGATGTGTGGACAGCAAATGCTGTCACAACTTGCTGTCGTATCACTCTTGATTGTTGTGAAAGAGTGGATGGGTCTTCTTCTTATTTGTTTTTTCCTCTCTGAGACATGCACTACTTACTAGTACCCCACATGAGCAAACCATGGAACTGCATCAAATCATAAGGACAGTTTGAAGTTATTGTGACCGTGAACCAATGCAATTCTTGCTGGTAAAATGAATAGGTTGTCCCTACCAAAACTGGTGTGAGAGTAGCCTTACACTCAAAGCTTTCCATTAGCCATTAGTCTTACTTCTTCATAGTGTTACGTCATTTCATTTCATTTACACAGTTGAACAGAGTAACAAGCCAATAAATTAAGAAGTGGGATAGACAGGTTTTAAGTCTTTTTTTGTGTTGTTTTTTTGGAGTTAAGATAAAAACTTTGAGTAAATTACAAATAGCTGAAAAATCTACTCAATTAAAATAGAAAACCGTTGTACCCGGAGTGAACGCATGCACACACAAGGAGAACATGCAATTCCTTCACAGAGAAACCCACCCAAAGGTGGTCATACCAGTGGGTTCCAATATAACAATCATCTGACTAAAATTGGGGAACTTTCTTTACATTTTTCAGTGAATTTACACAGAAAAACAGAATTTTGTAGATAATTTTAATTTTAATTAATTTATCAAGGGTCACTTTGTGGTGCACTGCTGAGCATTGCTTCCCTCATTCCAGAAATAGTGGGTTCAAATCCCGTTGTGGCTCCTGACTTGGCTCTATCATGGCCTGCGATAGATTGGTGTCCTATCCAGGGGATTTTTGCACTGCCTTACACTCTATGTCCGCTAGGATAGGCTCCAACAACCCCTGCTACCCTGTGCATGAAAAGCAAGTAGAGATGACAAGAAAAGGCATTTATCAAATAGTTTCAACTTTTTAGCTCAGCTTGAATGTAAAAATGACTGCACCAATAGAATAATTGGAATTCAAATATTGCGATCCCTTGCATGTATTAGCGTTGCCGTGTATTGGCATTTTCTTCCTGCAGTTGTGTTTGTGTGCAAATGTCCAAATGATACAAATAAATCTTGATTTGAATGTAATTCAAACCTGTGTTTATGTGAAGAAAAAGTGCAAAACTGAAACATCCACACAAGGCACATACCTTTCATTTATCAGTGTGCCGTAAGGTTTTGTGGAAGCCCCACGTTATCTTTCCAGGGGCGGTGTGTGCGTATGTGTGTCCCCACATATCCCCATGAAATGTTAAGGGGGAGTGTACAAGTACAAGCCCCCACCCCCCCCCCCCCCCCCCCCCCCCCCTCCCCGCCTCTCCTCTCATCAGGTGGGACCGTGATAGGATCCAATTAAGGGAGCTGTAGATAAAATGATGATGAATTGCAGTGGGGCGCTAGACTGACACACACATACATGCATACACACACACAAACAGAGAAAAGCTTGGCAAATGGAAAAAGAAGGCCGCAAAAAGACAAAGAAACCAGGAGAGCCAAAAGGAGACGAGGGAATTAGGAGCAAACAATGACGAGGCCACAAAGAGTCTCATGGAGTAGGAGAAGTAAAGACAAAAAGGGAGAAAAAAGGAAGACAAGAGGGGTGGAAAGAAAGGCTAAGCTTGGAAAGCAGAAGGGAAAGAAAAGGGAAATTATTGGCGATAAAAACAAAGTACAGGCAGGACAATAAGAAGGACACATTCTCTATGTCTCAGAGCCCAAACTGACGGATAAGTAAGGTCTTTAGTTGTAAAACTCTCAAACATTACATGTGTTTTTAACTTTAAGATCAATTATTGATGGAAGGAAGGGGAGCAAATCAGTTTTTGTTCCATAAAAATTCATATCCACTTCATTTTCTATTATTTTTGCCTAAAAAGAGTCATATAGCAAAATGGTTTTCTGAAAAATAAATGCACAGCCAATTTCATTTCTTACTCGATTAAATCTGTATTTTACACATAATATAAGAATGATACCAAATTCATCTAAATTCGATTTTTATTTTATTTTCTATTTTATTAATGTAACCAAAAGATAGCTTCTAGTGCATGGTTAAGTTGATACTGACTCATTCGTTGCTGGTCATGATGAATGAAATGGGCCAACGCTGAAGGATCAAAAAGCGAAATTGCTATGATCTCTTGGCCACCACAAGCTATAGTTTATAACTTTTTCTGACTCCTCATCCTTAAAACACAGATATTCTGAAGGATTTGGAGCTACTCATAAATCATTGCTTGTTATGATGTTTACAATAATCACATACATTCATGCATGGCAAGTGACGCTTTATAGAAAGAGTGAAACTTAACTTGAAAGTTCTTGAATAACTGAGGTAATGGTGGCAAAAATTCTCAAGGTGGAAATATTTCACTTTCCCCAGAATAGTAACGTTGTCTGTTTACGTTATATTAAAAGGGAAAATGAAAGCATTAATACAGTGAACCGACAGACAGGAGGTCCTTCCGTGATGGAAGACTTGTGCACTGTCTCGCATTGTACTCGCTATTCTTTGCCAGGAAGGTGTGTAAATGTATCACATCTGGCTGTGACGGAGTAGCAGAGGGTAATAAATCACAGAGAAAATTAGCCACCAGTAGATGTACACTCATTCATTTCATCTTACTGTCTCCTTTTACGTCCCTTTGCCCCCCCCAACAAACACTGAAAACATTACACTCATACATGCTAATGCATCAGGGACTCACAGTATGCATCAGTGCACGCTGGATACTTCCCAAGGAAAAACACAGTGGTGTTCTCCAATTGAAAGCAAGAGTGTGGGATTACCTACTGTTTAGAGCACACTTACACACGCACGCACGCACGCACACAAAACCCCAAGGGGTTTGGAGTCCTTACGGGAAGCAGACATATGGAGATTCTCCACATGATCTTCTTCCTAATCATGTGGAGCCGACAGAGAGTGTAGCATCAGCAACAACCAGAGACCTGCTTTACATGATTTATTACACAGACACACACAGGCTATCTGATGCTCTGTGTGTATTTACTCCATGCATGTGGGGCGCTGCTGAGCAGCATGTAGAGATTAGGATGAAGAATGATTATACAGTCATTATAAACTGGTTGGATATCATGAGAGTTTTAATTCATTCTAATTTTTATGAAAGCACTTTATCATTTTAGTAAAACATGTTTTTTACTGTGTCAACACAATACATTCTAGATGCTGGAATCATGTTGTGTTCTTTCAATTTCACACATAAAGTTCTATGAAACTCAGTTTATTGTTGGTCTGTTTCTCAAGTTTTCTTCCACAGTCCAAAAATCCTGTATATTAGATCAGTTTGAGTTTCTGAATTGACCAAACAAGTAAACCTGCGTGTTTGGAATTGTCTGTCATTCTATGTTAAGGTGGATGGGTAGAAAAATGTGTAATTTTAATCAGAATCATTCTGGGAAATGATGTTCTTGGTTGTTTATTTCAATTGTTTATTTAACACAAAGTTTGTCTTTTTACTGATTACTTTTTAGAACATTTAATAGTCAGTGTGTGTTTGTTTATTTTCATTCTTACTTCTTATCTGATCAGTTAAGCCCCCAAAAAACTCCATAACATGAGTTGAACTTTTTTTATTTTAAGGATGCATGTTAAATGAAGGTGTAGAAATCCATTAATGAAGCTTATTCCCTTTTAAACCCAAAAGGTTGACACAAAAACCTGCTTGTTTAATGAATCCCTGTATTGAATACAAAGAAAAGGGAATTAAATGAGGGTCTTCCACACTCTGTATGTGTGTGTGTGCACTGCTGTTTTTTTTCTCACAAACACACTCGGGTATCTTTCAAAATGACTAATTACCTGAGGGTGACCTGCACATGTAGGCGCTCATAATGCACACACACACCGAGCTTCTCCCTCTCCGCCAGCCAGCTGCTCTGTTTTGTTAACATCGGCACTTTCCAGCTCTTTGGTTGCTCACGCACACGCACACACACACACACACACACCAGCCATATCTATTCATACAATCCACTGAGACATGCAATCCATGAACGCGATTCATGTAGTGGGAGAATAAACGAGTGCAGGAGCAGATAACGAATGAACCCCAGCCACTAGTGGTGTGTTACTGTAATGAGGCAGAGGACGGCTTTGTGCTCACCTTGTACTTTTTACTCCCCCGCCCTCTCCCATCTCCTCTTTCTTCCTTCTTCCTGTCATCTCACCCTCATGTTTCTCATCCTACTCACCTCTCTTTTCTCCTATTTCCTCTTTGCTTAAACCTATATCTGCTTTCTTCCTCGTGTCACCAACTCATTATCTTAATGTTGGGTAACCTTGATTCATTATTTGTTCTTGTTCATGCAACTTTTTTGTTTTTTTTTGTTTTTGTCCTACCCTCTCCTCTCCTACCCCATCCTCTGCTCTCCTCCCCAGAGGGGGTCTCCACTCCGAGTTGTCTCAGGTAGATTAATTACATGCAGCGACATGAAGGAGCTGGCCAGAGGCTTTGGTAATGAGTCTGATTACTCATCTCCAGCAGCTCTAGGGGCTCTGTGGAAGGAAGTCAGGACAGCAAGCCAACAGAGAGAGCAACTTTCACCTACAGGGATTCATTGAAGCACTGTTTCAGCTGGATTCATAGAAACACTTCCACATTCTATCTGGACGAAACACAAATGTGTCAATTTGAAGTCAGAATAAATGTACCAAAAAATTTCAAATCACATTTATTTTATTTTTTCACAACTTTTTTATTGCATTTTGAAACATACAGATAAATGTGCGATTGGATCTTAAACAATATAACAGTAGCTTTAAGGAAAAAGTAAAAAGGCAACTTGAACATGATACAAACTAACACAAACCAAGCTTGGCGCTTCAGTGATTTACAAAAAATAAATAAAAAAATAGACGAGGTATAGAGTTGAGGTAATAACACAGTATACAGATGGGTTTTAAAGCCCAAGGGAAGGAAACTGAACAAGAATGCATACATGTAACCTGCACCTGCAAACATGGGAAACACAGAAAGGAGGAATAAACACATCACTACTATAGCATTCAGCCTGAGTAAAATGTAATAAATCAAAGATGAATTAAAAAAAAACCCGAAACATGACTGAAAGGGTTTAGGCTGAAGTTATTTCTTAATATGCCTAACCCTGTTTACAGACTTCCATGAGACAAAAACACAAAAATTTAAAATAAACAATTTCAAGTGTCAAACAGAAGAGAAATACACATGTATTTAGAATTGTTATTTTAACATACATTTCATAAATTTCATTTTGTTTTATGTTATTTTTATTTTTAAACTAAATCATGTCATCATTTAATTCAATTCATCTGTTATGGATCTATTAAAGTCTTTTTTTTAGTTGCTTACTTTATTCATCCTGAGATTATATATATTTTTAAATTATAGTAGATTGATCTTTTTGAAAGTTGTGACTGTTCCGTTCTGTTTTATTTGATCTTTCAAGTCATTCCACAGATTAACACCTTTTACAGAAATACATCGACATACATTTTTTATTTGTTCTAGCTTTTACTTTTTTGAAAATTCCGGTTCCTCTGAGGTTATACTGACTTTTCCTGTGTTCAGAAAGAGTCATCCAGTACTGCTATAAGGTTGAGGTTATTGAATTCAGCTTCCCTCTGTAGAATGTGCATGTTCTCCTCAAACATGAGTAGTTGTCATCTCCTGTTTAGATTGAGTTCATTGACTTTTCTTAATGGGTTATACAACTATTAAACAATGTTTTAAACTTCTAAGTATTTTAATACGAGGCAAAAAAAAACAAAAACATCGATATGTTCAATGTAAGCATTTTGCTGATATCATCCGTGGCCGATATCAATCACCTAATAATTCGAATTTTAGTCAACAACAAGAACATTTTTTGGTTCATCCAATTGCACCACACAACCCCTGGGTAAATTTGTCTCTAAACTTTATAATTTGCATTATATTATCTGAAATGTAACAAGAAGTTATTGAATGTTTCTTTGAAAAAAACCTAGTTCCCGAGAACCTGACCTAGATAGAAATGCATGACGCTCTATGGCTATAATTTGTTACCAGATATGCAGTTTCCTCTCTGGGACACCCAGTTCATCATTAAGCTAACATGTATTTTGGTTGAGACCATATAAACCAAGGGGTGTCAAACATACGTGACTTGAGGAGACTAAAATTAATCTCTTGTTGGCCAAAATTGCTTGTTTTTTTTTAAACTTTACCATTTTTTGCATTATCAAGAATTCAGTATTCATACTAATTTGTGGATGCAAATGAGCATTGTTGCTAGAATTCGGCATATTTACATCCTTTGCCGTCTAAATACAGTACATTTTCATTAATGTGTACTGTCCATATCAAATTTTGGGTGCAAAAAAACATTGACTCAGCGATTCACAGCTTTTACTACAGGACCTTCTTATGGGCCAAAATGTGCTTCCACTTTGATGACGGCGAGTGGCACTCATTTGAAAATAGTGGGTTATAAAATTGATTCTCATTTGCGTTGATGTGATCAAAAAAGGGATTGATCACTGAGACAAAGCTTTGTGAAAACAGAACAATGGAGAACCCTCTATGGGTTGAAGATGAAGGGACTTATAGATGGGAAAGCAGCAGTTGATATATCCTCAGTATCCTAATTGACACCAAAAGTGTTCCCCCCAGGAAACAAATTAGACGGAGTGAGGCTTTGTGTGACTGGGTGGCCTTGTGTTAGAGTGTGGTTTGTGTCAGCGATTTAAACTATGTGACATTATGAATAAAGCATGATGTGAGGTGCAACAGTGAGGGCAGGGACTGAAAGGAGAACAAGCTCACCCAGTGTTTTGGTGAGGACAGACGAGTCCAAGCTCTTAAAGTTTAATGTGAGGCCATGCCACAGTGTGCAGAGGAGGGGTTGTTGTGTGTGTGTGTGTGTGTGTGTAAGCGAGTGTTCGTCCTGTGGTTTTGCAGGAATGCAACCAGTGGGATTTAATCGTGACGCTAATAAAGTGAAGAGCCAACCTCAAATGGGATGGATCAGGGTTGCACTCCACAAGTGGGAAGGGATTACGTCCTATCAGCCTTTCCTTTGTGGTGTGATTGAGTCCCTCTTATGTGGAGTTGTTGACCCCTGAGAATCCTGTGGTTTGATTGGTCAGAATTAGAGTGCATTCACATAGACAAATCCGAGTGCGTTTTCACAGCCTCGTTTCCCTTGAAATGTCTGCTTTGCTTGCGCCTATGTAAAAGTCTGAAACGGATCAGGGATGGAAATTCTACTTCAATGGAATTCACTGGTCTCAGAGCGTTTCAATTGATATCACAGGTCTGTCAGACAGGCAGAACCGCTGCAGAATGAGTAAAGTATAGAAAAACCCTATTAAAAAATTAAAAACAGCTCATATGTTGATGTAAAGCAGTGAGGAGGACCGGCCATGTGTAGATGTTTGTAGAATCTCACCAATAACAAGTTTTCAACATGTATCCGTGATGTAGACATCATATCTAATAACCTATTTGGCCCTGCCCCGGAACTATCCCCATGCCGTCATTACTCTGCCTTGTTATCCCTTTTGAGATCCAGACTCAACACAGTCTTCCTTTCGTGGCTCATCACAATGTCTCCCTTCTTTTCCTCCTTCATTTTGCCCCCACCCCTAACTTGTCATTTCTCTAAATTTAGCTTTAACGGTGATTAATACATTGCATCTAATATGATGAAAGGGTCAGCATAGTCGGTAGCTTACCCTCAAACTGTTTCTAATCTTGGAGGCATTGATACTTAACGCTGCTGGTGATGAATGTGTTTATCAGATATAAAAACATATCTCACAGATCAATAAATTAAAGATTATTTGAAAATGACCTCTTTCTCCTTTGTTTTGAACTCCAATGTAAACTGTTTTTGGCGCATTGCATTGTGGGATGTGGAGTCATGTGAACGGATGCATAGAGGGGTTATTACTTTGTACTTACTGTTTATTTGCCAGACAATAGGAAAAGTGGTTCGCTTGATACCATTTTTTGTTCTTGTTTTTACCACTATTCTTTGCCAAATTACTTCACTCCGCGAGACATAACATTTTGGCTGGATTTAGATCTGTCTATGTAAGCCCCCCCAAAAAACACCCACCCATTGTTTTGCCCCAACTTTCAGTCTGTGAAAACACCAGAAATGTGTTAAGAAATTGCTTTTGGCTGAATGAAGGAAAAACATTTCTATGTACGACAATGCGCAAAACTTTACAGACACTAGCGTTTCCATTAACCTTGGAAATACACAAAGTCTAAATAGCGCAAGAAAAGTGGTGATGGAAACACCTGAATTTCAAGAAAACACTCAAATATTGCAAAAAAAGTTCATGGGGATAAATTTTAGACGTTTCGATAAGGAAATACACGTCATGGAATGTGACGTACTGTACATGGTCACATGACGTGACATACATGGTCACATGATGTGACGTACATGATCACATGACCACTTTTCTCGGGGAAAACATTGGTACGTGTAAATAGAAGAGGAGACAGGGCATTTTTTTAGCATTATACTCCAAAATCATTACTGCCACATTTGACGTGAAATAACAAAGGAAGACATAGTGTTATAAGCAGGTTCTGAGCTTTCGTCTTCCTGCAACAAAGTCTCACAGGATGAGAGTTACGAGGCTCCTACCAAAACAACGTTCAATGGAAACAAGTTCAAAGCGCAATTATACTTTGTCGACATATAGGAACTTTGCTTTTATTTTACAAAAATATGTAATGGAAACCCAGCTACAGTCAATAAGAATGCTTACAGTGGAGATCAAAACAACCATTCAAGCAGCAAGAGTGAAGCACTATTTCTACTTAATTCCCTAACTGAGTTGAAGGACTTAAGGGCAAAAC
Organism: Gouania willdenowi; assembly: GCF_900634775.1. Classification (NCBI taxonomy): domain Eukaryota; kingdom Metazoa; phylum Chordata; class Actinopteri; order Blenniiformes; family Gobiesocidae; genus Gouania; species Gouania willdenowi. Next base: position 17,878,077 of record NC_041050.1, read on the forward strand.
ACTCAAAGCAGTGTTGCAGAATCTGTTAATGGATATTAGTATTTAAAAACAAGTACCCTCCTTGCCTCTTTAAAACGCCACAGATATTTAGCAACTAATTAGCGCGCGTTACATTAAGTTCTTGCTCAAGCATAGTGAGAAATGATTACTGCTAGGTAACTCCAAGCTGTTCCATGCCAGGCCAGAATGATTTCAGCTTTTCATTAAAGCTTTTGCCATTGTTTTTAATTATTGATTGCGATGAATGTTGAACACAGTCTTTGTGTGTTGCTCTTCTCCGGGGAAAGAAAGTTGGAAGTTTGAACACTGTCTCACGGGCCCTGAGTGGTGGTGAATGGTGTCTGTCATATTGCTGCGCTGGGGGCTTTGTCTCTGTGTCTTTTGGCCTCGATCTGTGATCTGCTTCTGGTGCAGATGGTTCCTTGTGATGGTTTCTCATCACAAAAGATCCTCTGTACCCAGCCATCAGCCAGATGTCATTGTCATTGTTCTAACCTGTGTCGCATTGTTGTGGATGGGGTTTGAAGGGAGTTGCTGTTTTTAACCTTGTAAAACACTTTGAGCTGTGTTCTCTTCATGAAAAGTGCTTTATAAATAAAGATTGATTAATTGACTTAACACTTTTAAAAAATGTATTGAACTCCTCATAGCAGTGAGTAGAAAAAAGGCTAGTGGTGACACTCCAAAACCAAGTATATGAATAAAGAAAGTAAGGATGTCCCCATCTTATATTGACATGGGATATATCGGTCCATTATGAACACACACACGCACACATTTTTTGAAGTTATCTTTCACAGTCTTTATTAGGATCTTTTTTTTTATTTTGTATGTATTATTTCATGTATTCTTAAATTGTAAAATATGCTTATTGGGAAGTTACTAGTAGTTATTTTTCAATTTGAAAATGTTTGTTTTTGTTGTTGGATATATTGATGTATTTATTCTAATTGTGATTTCCTTGCAGAGTGTTCCTATGTTTAAGGCTATAATTCATGTAACCCATTGGTTAAAATAAATGGATCAGTTGTTTTTCTCATATCTGCTGTTGCTTACTATTGTTCTCTGGGTAATATAACTTGCATCTATCTAATCTAACATTCCACACTTGAAAATAAGTAATAAATGTATGTATGATTTGTGCTGATATCGGACGGATATCAGTATCAGCGAATACACAAAGCTTGAAAATAGGTATTGTATATCTTTCACTATGATATAGTTCAGTAGTCAAGTTTAATACTCTGTCGTACATCGGCTCACATGAACTTGAAAAAGAGAAGCCATAACTAATCAAACTTTTATATTAAGTAACAGATGAGGAGAATGTTATTGGATTGCCATCTGAGAAAGACAGAAAATCCTTACTCTTGATTTAATAATAAAAGAAATGAACCCCTTATTGCTTGGGTTTATTTCTAAAGGCTCTAGCAAAATTTTATCTCAATGCAACAACCCGAATCTGATTGAAGCCGGTTTTTGTAAGCCCCAACCTATTACACCCAACACTATTCAAATCTGTGCACACACAGAGCTCAATAATGAGTAATTCATTCTTTTTTTTTAAACATTATTTATTATTTATCCAGAGGCCAGCCTTTGATTCACCTCCTCTTGCGCTAATCAAAACGCATGACCGACTTGCTCATTGACTCCACAGCACCTGTGCCCGGCCAAAACCTGTGTAAAATATAGAAGTTATGATTGAGCCCGCCCCTTGCCTGACCCGGCCAATTGTCGGTTTTGGCCAAAGATCTTCAGCTATAATGCAGTGATCTTGTCAGTATTTCCTCATTTCCTGCAAGTTGGTCCAGGCACAGCAAACCAACTTTCTAGTTGAGTGTTGAAAAGTTCTGGCTGTACTGTGTATGTATGTGTGTATGTGTGTGTGTGTGTGTGTACGTGCATGCCCATATGGGATGGTTGAGCCCCATCCACCAAATCCAGTGTGTCAGCGAGCAAATTGGAAATGCCAATTTCACTTTACAGCGCTCCCCATCTTATCTCCCCCTCACCCTCATCCGAACACTTAGCCCATGTGTAAATGAATAACACACACATCCCTCTGTTGGATCTCCACCCCGTTTACCTCTCTGACCTCACATTCTCTCCATCCTGCTCCCCGTTTCATTCCTCCCTGCGCGTCAACTGTCTTGTCTTTTCTCTTTTCCCAGTTCCCCATTCCCATCTCCCTTCTTCCATGTCCGTTCAACTGTAACCCATCTGTTATTTCTCCATGTGTTTTTATATAATATGTCTATTTGTGTGGAGGTGGATTAATGCATGTCAACACTCTAGCTTCTGTCCCAATGTGTCCGATGCACAAGACAGAGTAAATCACTATGCAAATGAAACCATATCTCATACAATTCTCAATTTGTATTGAATTCATTATAAATCAGCAGTTTCTCACTGTTTCTCTGTGTTTGTGTGACTCTGTCCCAGTACGACTACGAAGGTGGCGATATCAGCGACCTTCCAGTTGACCTCTCCGTCGTGTGGAATGGCAACTTTGTCATCGACAACCCCTTCAACATCCAAGGTAAAACATTTATTCCCTAAATTGTGGTTTTGTGGCTTGGTAAAAGATATTAATCTCTCTAAGTGACTTGAGTGAACCATTCTCCTCTTTCTAAAGAAATCTGTAATTTGATTTTTGACAGCAATCAGAAAGAAAGGTCAAACTGTATTATTTGGATAAAAAAAACATTCATCGCTCCTTTGGTCTCAGAAGGACAGACGCACTGAATGATAGACGCTGATAATGATAAACAAATACACAGTAAACTACATAAACAAATTTGGAAGAAGCAATGGGTGGATGAAAAGCTGATAAATGCACTCCGTGATGGTAATATAGGAATAAAGGATTTGATTTACCAAAAATCGATGAATGTAACTGACATGGAAAGATGGCATTTATCATTTCAGTGAGTGTTTGTGCAAGAAGTGAAAAACAATAACAGCTGAAAAGCCTTTATGTGGGCTAATGATTTTGGGCGTTCCATTACACATAATTTCTTTGAGACACTGAATTGGGTCTGACTTACGAACTCATCAAGTTCTGCCCCATTATTAGTTAACTTCTAATTTAAATAGTCACAAATTACACATCATATTACAGTATTTGACCTAACTTTCCTTAAAGTGTGTGTTGGATCATCCATTTTTGCTTCTGTTATTTTGTTAGAGTAATTGAATACCCAAACAACAACACTATTTATGTATGAAATAGTGTTGTTGATTGATTGTTGTCCAACTCTTGAGACTGTAGTCAAAGTAATTCAATTTGGTATATTTGGTTGTAAAAATGTTAGATTTATTGCCCTCTACGGGTGCTATTACAATCCTATTTTGCTCAACGGAGACAGAACCACCACTGTTGGCCCCGCCCCTCCTTTAAAAAACTATCACAATTGTTTTCATTTTTTTTTTTTTAAATTGTACTTTATATATAGTAATATTACTACAATATGTTCCACTCTTACTTTTCTGCATTAAAGTTTATTGTGACATCAATCAATGTATTATTTAAATGTAGTATATATATATATATATATATATATATATATATATATATATATATATATATATATATATGTGTGTGTGTGTGTGTGTGTGGTTACGTTAAAATGAGCAGGTTTTTTTGTGTTGTTTGTGTTGGATGAAGTCTGAAGGATTGCATTATGAATAAAATGTACTGTTTATACTGCTTTCCCCTCTACATATTGGTAATGCACTCGTGTGTGTTGCTACTTTCAGTCATTTTTCATGTGTTTAAAATATGTTTGCATGTTTTTGCTTCTTAGTTGGAATCCCTATTTTCCTTATGTTTCTTTATCTATTATTGGAACTTCTCCCTCTTATTTTATGTTGTTTCTTTTTTTTCCTTTTTCTTCTTCGATGCATTGTTTTTTAACTTTAACCACATCCTATTTGTACTTTTTTCTTGATTGTTTAGATAGTGTTGGAGACTCAGCCTTGTCACAATAAAAATGCCTGACTTCCTGTTTAAAACATATTAAGTATGGAATATCAAAATTAAACACGCGACACATCACCAAAAACACATTGCGCTGCACACATTGCTAATCTTTGACAGCATATGCAGACAAATAAATAAATTGAAAAATACAAACAAAAAACAATTAATCATGAATACATTATTGCAAATATTCAGTAATATTTATTTTTACATAATCAAATAATATTCTTTACTTTAGATTAATAAATTAATTTATTGAAATACAAATGTCCACTAAAACAAATAGAGCTTACACTCTACTTCAGAGTTACTGCACTTGCATGTAAACAGGTCCCTGGGGATGGTTCTCACTGTGTATTCCAGTGTGTGTGTGTGTGTGTGTGTGTGTGTGTGTGTGTGTGTGTGTGTGTGTGTGTGTGTGTGTGTGTGTGTGTGTGTGTAAAATGTGATCCAACAGAAAATCACAACGATGGCTAATTAGAATGACAGGAGTCTCACTGAGTATCCATTCTACATTGTACAAGTCCAATGCAACGCTGCGTGTTAAAGGTCTAATACGCTTTAAAAAACGCGTATTGTAAAACTCTCCTTTCTCATACAAATCTCATAAAGCCTCTTTATCACCCCTCTTCCCCTTTTCCCTCCCACTCCTCTATCAATCCCCTCCTGCTCTATTCAAGTCTTTTTTTTTCCCCACCAATAGCAGATGCGTTATCCGTCCAAGGCAGAACCGCTTATGGCTGGTCCAGCTTTGCCCTGATATAAAGAAGTGACATTAATGTTAATTAAATCATTTATTTGCGTCGGATTAATTAGTGCTACTTTTAAGACCATCCGTGGGTAATCTGATTAGGCCAAGGCAGGCGGATGAATACGGAGCGGAAAAGCTTTGAAGTCTCGCCGCTGTCTGTCTGCGAGCGTAAAAGAAGAAGAGATTCCACCATGCTCAGAGACTGAGCTTCATATCTTACCTGTTTTTCACCTGATTTTAAAATCAGTTTACCAAGTGTGACGGCAAATAAACCTGCCTGCAGCTTTTGGCAGCGCACGGCAGCGACTGAGATAATTACAATGGAGATTAAAATGATGATGTGAGCGTATTAGCAGAGACTTTAGCAGCCCGTGTAAGCACAGGGATCACCTCACTGTTAGTTTTGCCCGAGATCAAACGTTGTCTTTAAATTATCATAATCCTCAATGAGCTGTTGTTAACAACTGAGGTAATGACTCCTTTAAGTCATCCTTCTCACCTTTTTAGGTTCTTATATTTATTTATTTTTTTCATCAATAGATTAATCTTTTTTACCTTTTCCATTCCACAGAAATAGAAAGTTTCTCTTGTTTAGGTTTATCGGGCTTGGATGATATTATTAGCTGAATGACTTTTTTTCTGCTATTATCGTCCCATTTTTATAGTAAATATCAACTGCTTAAAGTTTCCAGGCTCTGTTCGTTTTGTACATTCAAAAGACAAAATAGAATTAAACAAATAGAACGTCTCGAGATTTGCGCCAACCACAATGTGTGTAACATATACAATCACGCAAAAATGATGAGTAACATAATTGATAATTTTGACGACAAAGATTTGCTTCGACGCGTCGTTTAATGTTGTAAATTCACGATATAATCAGGGCGGCGGCCGCTTTCTGCTTCATTTCTGCTGCAGTACCATACATGAACTGCTGGGTGCAGTGTAGCTTCAGCATTTACATTGTGAAGATGAATTGCGCAACAAAAGAAGACGATGGTCCCATGACTCGGGCGCCAAAAACTAAATTGTATTTTTAAAAGAACAACAAATGGGTTCATATATACTTTGTACACTCACAGGGTTTTATGGTACTTAAAATATTTGTATATTATGTACATCATATTAAGAATTGTATTTTTTCGAATTAATTTGGGAAAACTCTAATGAAAACTTTTTACCACATGGGGGGGTCAATGCCCCCCACCGTCCAACACCCCCCTGCCATGTAAACTCCGCCTATGCCACTGACTAGGTTGTATGTGTGCTATTATAGATTATTTACCACATCAAATTGAGCCCGTAATGACAAGACTTATATTCCAATACAATAAAAAGCAAAAAGTAAAAAGAAGAAAAATGCGCAGATAGCAAAATACAAATACACATAACATATGTGAGGATGGGTCAGATCTATTCTGGTGTCAGTTGTGATCTTTGTACTGGGGAGATACATCAGGTCCACACTAACGCTTCATTACTGGATCAATCAAACTTGGATGTAGCTGCCAAATTTGTGCATCACAATGGTTCCTTCAAACAGAATTCCAAAATAAAGCTCAAACAAAACATATTATTAAACCATAGGAATAAGAAACAAAATAATCCAAGTTATATTAATTTTCTAACATGGAATTTTGTTGGTTTAGAACTCGTGTCAAACTCAAGGCCCGCGGGCCAAATCCGGCCCTTTAGACCATCCAACTCAGCCCGCAGAAGTAACAAAGACAGAAAACATGAATTATCATGTAAGTTACCACATAATTCAGTCGTAGATATCTCAGCCCTTCTAAATACACTAATTCAATGAAACTCAACAATATTTTGGAGGATTGCAATTTTCCCATGCTTTTATCATATGACTGACCAATTTGAGATTTAAAATGACTGCAGAGGGCTCAATTTTCTTAAAATGATTTCTCATAATTTCCCGAAATTAAATTAAAAAAAAAAAAAAAATCAATGAAATTTAAAAGAGAAGATCCTACAGAGACTCATATCTTTCACTTATTGCTTGTACATTGTCGACGCCTTCTTCTTTTATGTATCATTTATAAGTGTGTATATACAACTTCGGGAAGTTATTGTTGAAATTGCTCGTTTTCCCACCTAAAATCTGTGGCCCACTTAAGATCAAACTACTTTATATTTGGCCCCTGAACTAAAATGAGTTTGACACCCCTGGTTTAGAACAACCTCTGGGAATTGATTATTAAAAACTACACCATTACATTTCCATCTGGTTAGTTTTGTAATGGTCATATGCTCTAATCACCTTTTTTGTCCAATGTACCCCTTATCTTTTCTGTCTTAAAGCGAGTACCCCTTTGTTTTGTTCATTTGTCTCCGAAGGCTCGTCTCAAAGCTTCACTCATATTTTTTTGATGTTTTGACGATTTTAGGTGTTGATCTTCACCTTTTTTCATGTATTTTAAAGAGTTGTGCCACAATCGATAGATAAGGAAAGTGTCTGTGAGCAAGCGTAAATTTGTCTCATAATTTTAGAAAACTAAATTGACAAATGTTTCTGTGTACCCCCTGAGGTGTGTCGAAGTAACCTTAAGGGTACACGTACCCCCGGTTGGGAACCACTACTCTAATGGATGGCTTTTCCACCACTGCATAATAATCATTATGGAGAAACAGACTTAGACATGCATGGCGGCATTTATTTGATCTGATATTTGGCTTCCCGAGATACGATAATACTTTAATAGTTAGTTGTAACAGCAGCAATAAGAAGTAAAGAAAGAGCATTTTGAAATTTACATGAATCATAAAATAGAGCAAAGGAAGTAAACAAAAAACACAAATCCTACATATATACTATATTTATATACTTGCACTCATTCAGACATTATTGTGATATCTGTAAAGAAAAAATTTTATTACACTGGATAATTTGTGTTTGTACATGTGTGATCACCAACACATTAACATTATATTTACATGGTTTTAGGTTTGCAAGAAGAATATTCATAATATAAGTCATTTTAAACCCGTTTTCCTTCTCCTTTGTGTCTCTACATCAGCCCACCTGTACAAGTGCCGTGCCCTGCGGGACAGCTGTGGTATGTGCCTAAAGGCCGACCCCAGGTTTGAGTGTGGCTGGTGCGTCCAGGACAGGAAGTGCTCACTGAGGCAGGAGTGCGCAGGGGTAGGGAACTCCCACCTCCCCCAGCAGCTGGCAGATGTCGGAGGGTGGATGCATGCCACAGCTGGAAACAGCCGCTGTACACACCCAAAGATCACCAAGGTAAAAGACTGAGCGTCGCTGCGTACACACACTCCCCAAGCCTAACCCATGTGGATAATACTTTAGCGCTAATGTGTGATTCATGCCTTTATTTTAGTTTTACATTTTAAAACTAGAAGTGTTTACAGTTTATGATCATGATTAAAAATGTAGGTCATATATTCAGTAACATCACCTCTTATGCAGTTTATTCTTGGATCGTTTCTCATCACTGTAAAGATTCTCCTTTACCTGTAACTCTCTGAAACATAACTAGTGCAGTGACTGTAGGAAGTATGTATTGCTATAGAAAAGTGGGAGGTTCAGTAGCCTTTTCATGGATGGTTAAATGAGGTTGTGTTTGAAGGAGGGACGTCAGGGACTTTTAGGTTTGTTGTGAAACGGAGTGATAACTATTGTGTTTTTATATATTTAAATGAATAAATTGGGAAAAAGCAACGCACCAGCATGAAGTCATGCCTGGTTCAACTCAGTAACAAGTATTTCAGTTTGGTATATTTTGTTGTAACGTGTCAGAGTGACTGCCCTCTATGGGTTGAATCTCAGCTAATACAATAGATTTTTGCTATTGGCTGAGAACAAGAACATGTGATGTTTGGGGACCATCTTGCATCACAAACAAGCACCGTTAGCCCTGCCCCTTTTATAAAAAACTAACATCTGTGGGCTCTACTATCTTTGGTGAGTCGGTTGGATTGAGAGAAGAGTGAATCGAGAGTGAAAGTGTTTACTGTGGAGATCAAAACAAATGTTTAAGTGGCAGTTTCAACCTATTACAAGTTTTTTTTTTTTTTCGATCTTTGGTTTATTGATCTATGAGGTGTCCACTATATCTTTATCTGAAAATAATATTATCTCATCGTCATACAGCAATGTTTTCACTTGTTTGGAGTTGGCAACTTTTTCGTTTGGCTAAGTTCCCTTTAAGGACGTAAACTAAAGTATGTATTGTTTCAATTGTACCTTTGTACAAGGAATACAAACTTCTCTATTCTTCTCAGTTCCTTTCACCCATGTGTTCACACCACAGCTGCAACTAGTAGACATTTCAAAAGCAATTGCACACTGTCCAACCCTGGCAATTGACTGTAGGAGTGATTTGGATTGTTTTTCCATGTGTGTTAATCCAGCATAAGTACACCCATGTCAATAGTGTAAATGAGTAAGCACAGTTAGGAATCCCTAATGATTTCTCTGTGTTTTTTTTGCACTTAGGTCTTTTTTAGTGTTAAGCCCCATTCGCACAGGATAAGTATTATCTGGGGACCCCATTTAATAAATAAATGATCCCCCAAAGTCTGCTTTTTACACGGGATAACCAAAGCCTGAGATTTTGCTGATGTCAATGTGCTGCGTATTGCGTAACATTCCTTCACATTGTTGTCAACATGGCGGGCGCTAAGAGGAAAAGTAAGCAATGGACTCGAGAAGGAACTTTATAATTCACCAAAAATAAATAAACATGCGTCCCCGAAAACAAAACACGTAATCACGGATCAGATCCCGCCCATTTCCGTCCAAACCACAGAGAGTCCTATTTGAATTGGATTAGTATTATCACAGGACCTTGGAATTCAGCAAAATATAGTAGGTAATTTGCGGAGGAATTTTTACTTTACAAATTAATGACATGGCCGATTTGCACAGGATCAACTTCACAGACATTCTCCGCAATCATTGCAAATTGCATGCGGTCCCTAGGTAAAACTATTCCCTTTACTTCTAGTAAAATCGCATAACATTCGAAATAGTGTTGCTTGTGTAATAGTGTTTGACACTTTTCAGTCAAAGCTAACTGCAGAAATGTGGCAGATTTAACAGCAATCTATTACAAATGTTGACTTTTTTGTCACAGTACGGAGTGGTGGATGAGGACCCAAGTGCAGAGAGAGAATCAGGCAGCAGGCAGGCGTAACGTTCATAGAACCAAACCATTTTAATTGCAGAACAAACAAAAACGCAAATCCAAAAAAAGCACAAGATAAACAGGGGGCGGGGTACAAAAACGCAGCATTCACAATGATCCAGCAATCGTTCTATGTGTCCAAGCACTCAGTTAAATAGTGAGGGATGGCCTGATTAGGAACGAGCCACACCGGGGTGCAAAACATGAGGCGGCTAATCACTCACAACCCATACACACTGACGTCACTGGGAGGTGGAGACACGAGCAGGAACACCTGGAAACACAAAGACAAGATGTACCACATGAAACTAGAACTATAATGGAAACTTAACAGAACCAACAAAGACTAGACCTAGGGACTAGACCTACTGACCACATATGATTTGTAATAATTGGGGAAAATGTTTGTGATGTTAATCCTGTGCGAATCGGCCATGTCAGTAATTTGTAAAGTAAAAATGACCTACCATATTTTGCTGAACTCCGAGGTCCTGTGATAATACTAATCCAATGCGAATAGGCATCTCTGTGATTTGGACAAAATGGGCAGGATCTGAATCCGTGTACACATCATTCTTTGAGTTTTCTGGTCCTGCTCATGTTTTCATTTCAGTGTGTGGATGTTTTAGCTCGTAAAAAGCTGCTCACGTTTATGTTTTGTTTTGCGGTGTTACGATCCAAATAGTATCCAAATAAACTGGTGACTGACTATCTACTGCGAGGCTGGTGTGAGGAACAATAGATGTTAGAACTTCTACGATTTGACACTTTTGCAAAAACAATTACAGTAAAATGTTTATTTTGCACGTTATAAATACCGCTAACAGCAGCTGTCAACACACACGGAAGTTGATCACAAGAAACGAGGAGCACCAGTAGATTTATTACACCACCATTGGTTCCACATATCATGCGCATGTTTTAAGTAATATCCATTTTTTTGGTTTTGATTTATTTATGTATTAATAATGTTTCAATTCACAAGTAATGTGACTTATGCGTTGCTTCTTTTTATGTCCAGGCCGGGAGCAAAAGTCCTCCCAGTCACCAGATTATCTGGATACTATTTGGACCGTAACACTGTTTGGTAAAGTTGGCAGATATTCACAGATTCAGAATTCCAGCAACAATAACTCTTTAGCAAAACGTCGCTTCTTGTTTGTTTTTTGGTTTTCCTGTTTCTGGTTTTGAATTAATAAAACAAAAAATCCGTTTTTTTATATTTTTTAGTTTGGTTTTAAAACAAATCAACCAAAGAACGACGGGTACACGGATTGATCTGATGCGTGATTACGCGTTGTTTTGTTTCCGGGGACACTTGTTTATTTACTTTTGGTGAATGTTACGCAGTGCGCAACGCGTTGACATCATATCCGGAAGATGTCCGTAAATGTCAGCAAAATCTCAGGCCTCGGTTATCCCGTGCGAATGTGCCACATGAAAAGCAGACATTGGGGGGTCATTTATTTATTACGTGTGGTGCCTAAGTAAAACTAAATAGTGCTTTACAGAACAAAAAGAAGACCACAAGGGCTAAAGAAACAGAACCTGACACTTTTGGGCAGCAGATCAATTTGAGGAAACTAAAACTGTTTTTAAACATTTTTAAGCGGTTATAAACAGAAAAAAAAAAAAAAGTTTTCTGTAATTTCATACTATTTAGACATTTGAATAATATTTTTTATATTAATGCAATCAACTTGCTTTTCTGCATCATGGAAGCTTGAACTTTACTTGAATATTCTAATTAAAAAGCAGATCCGAAGTTATGAGCCTCTCTAGGGAGTATCTATTCATGGACTTGGAGACGTGTGTTGACTGAAGCAGCTCTAACACAAACATACTATTGCAAAACTATATTGGTTTCTGCAACCATCCTCTCATTGTCAGTGAAACCCTTTTTCTCATGCAGCTCGACTGTTATCATTTATTGCTTTAACTTGTCTTTTTTCAAACTGGGATATAAATAGCTCTTGAAAGTAACTTTCATTCTGTTGACACCACTGTATGTAATTGCATTTCTCAAGAGAGACATCACATCATGAACAACAAAATAAAAATAAAAAATTTTCTGCAGTCAAGAACAGTTAACAGAAACACTAAAGGAGCATGCTTCTTCTTTGAGCACCATGTCGTAATCTTGTCAAGGAACCAAGACCTTAATTTCACCTGTAGAGATCCAAGCCTGCTAAACCTTGATAGGGTGCTGCATTAGTTGCGTTTGTTAAACCCCCCCCCGGTCACAAAAGCACAACGTGATCTGAACTCTAAATGAAAGCTGCTCTATTTAATATGATGCTATTAAAACACAACCTCACGCACATACAGAAACACACTGGGACCTTGCTCCTGTCCTTGGCACAGAAATGGCATTATTACTCACAATTGCATCAAACGTGTCGTCAGGAGGTAGAGCCACGTAAGAGTTTGTTTGCATAAGGAACGGGATTTTATTCAGTAAGACTTTCTTGACTCAAAAACCATCTGTTATCACGCGTTACTGGCGTCGCTGTCGGGCCGTTGTGTTGAAGAAGATTTTCAGTGTCACATTGCATCATTGATCTTAAGTTATTAGGATTTCAAATGGTTTCGCTTGAAATAATTTGTCAGCCTGTTTTCCATTTTAGCTTGACCTTCAGTTTCTATTTGCAGAAAGGCTGCAGTTGGTTTGGCCTTCAAATAAAATAAAGTACTGATCATAATCTGAGTGGGTGTTAAAAATGTCTTAAAAAGGTGCAAAATCAATGTCATTATTCTATTATGATACATGTTTTTGTGTTTTTTTTTTTTAATTTTACAATCTTCCTTACTAATACATTTTATCTTTATGGAGTACAAAATTTTGCATGCATGTGATATTGAAATACAATGGGCTTTGTGCACGCAAGAGCATGACGTCCGCTGAAATGTCAGGAAGGCTGTTTACTTTCGGCAATCACTGAATGCTATGCTATTCTAGCGACCTCACCGCTCGGTTTAGTCAATATTGTGTAATACGTCGTGTAAGCGAACAAAGCTTTGTCTTCAAAAACGTGAAGACAGCAGCCTATTATGTGTCCCAAGTAACTTTACATTCAAGTTGAAAATAATATATGACACGGAAGTGTATAATGCACCCCATAATCATGTTTAGCCAGCTGTTAAATGTACCGTTTAGTGTCTTTAAATAGGTTTATATTTTTTTATTTTCTAGGCTACCTGTGAGCAGCTGTAAACTGTGGAAAGAAGTGGGTCACCAGTTGACATTGACAAGGATATATGCTGCGTTCAGTTAATACATATATATATATACTCTTCTCACAACATCACTATATTTGTGTGGATTTACAATAATTCAGTCGCAAGTTATTATGAGCTCATGGACACTCGTGGGACACATAATAGGAGGTCAATGAAAGTGTGCAGCATAAATCTACGGTATGTGTAAGACGTGTGTTCTGCATGATGTTCAAACGTGTTTGTCATTTCACTTGCTTAACTTTTACCACCGACACATTCAGGTCGATGTACAAACAATGAAAGCACATCTCATAATCATGTTTAGTCAGATATATGTGTTATTCACTCTACAGTGACAGTAAATAGACTTGTATTTTATTCTTACATCTGGTCACTAGCTGTGACCAGATGTAACCTGTGGTATGTTGCGTGTGTCGGAAGTTTTTTTGATTGAAGTAGGTCGCCAGTTGAATCGAAACAAAGTCATAGTTTTGGACTGTGAAGGCACCACGCTAAAGTTTGGCTCCACAGATAGTTTAAAAAAGGTTCTTAGAGTCATTTGTCAACAAAAAACAATCATGGAGATAATTCCTCTGTGTGTAAATTCAGGTAAACGCGGTCACAAGTTACAGTTTGTTTTCAACTGCGATTTGTCACATGTTCAAAACTCACATGTTCAAAACTCTTAACACAGTCTGCAAAACTCTCAGTCCATGTGGACTAAACTGTGAATCACTTTGCATTGCTTTCACGCAAAATGCATTCAGTAACCACAGTCACCAAAATTCATGAACTATTTTCTCAGTCACTAGTTCACCACCTGCAAAACACTGAACTTTTACAGCGCATTTTTCAAATGCTAACACACTTTGTTCAAAACAGTTAAAAACACAATCAAAACAGAATGATGGGGGGGATACCTAACTAGTGTTTTACTATGGTCTACTGCCAGTGGTCATTCATATACATTAATGTATATAAGTCCCTCCTTTGTCCTATAGACCCCAATACAAATGGAAACGATCACCGAGTGCTCACAGCCAATAGGCTTTGATTTCCTGTAGCGCAGTCTGTCAATCAAAGTGAATGTGGATCTGTGCACGGAAACAAGGCCCCACGTCACAACAGCAAACATATAAATATGATTTTGGCTCTTACCTGACCCATAGACCTACATTAATGCGACCCGATGCGACTTTATGTTCCGCGATGCACGTGCAGAAAAGTAGAGGTGTGGCTTCTGGTAGATTTGCAGGGGCAGTGGGAGGAAGTGAAGCTGTTTAGGGCGGGACATCGAGACATTTCTCAGAAACTCCGGATAGCAGCTTTAAGGCTGCAGCCAAATTTGCAGCGTTCAACAGTTGCATCCATTCTGAACATTTTCCGGCAAAACAATAGGCAATTCACGCATCCTACAATTACTGTATTGAACCAGATTTTACAAAATAAAGTAATTTATGGCTTTACATCAGCTGGAAGTTTGAAAAATGTATTAATTACAGTGGTAAAAACGCCTCGCCAAAGAAGACAAAAGATATGACGTGGATTGAATTTGTATTCTGCCCTGGAATTCTGAGATTCTGCATTTTTCTGTTCAGAGCAATGTTTGTACTTTTTTGTAAGGTACTGAAGTACTAATTTAGAACCATCAAAGTGCAAATATCTTATTTTATAATAAAATATTGATTCACCTGACAAGACTTATTTAAGATTGAAATACAAGATGTATTTTGTGTAATGCTCTGTGTTGTTAGTATTTTGTTGTTCAGTGTGTTCAGAGTGACATTGTGTGTTTCCACTGAAACTGTTTGCTAGTGTGTGGTTGAATGAGCTTCTTTTGAGAAGTGTATGAAGTGTTTTGTTGGTGAGAAACACTTTTGGGAATGACATAAAGTGTTGAGCTGAGATGCATGATGGAAATGCTGACTGTGCTAAGAGTTTTGAACTTGTGACTTCAGTTTCAACCAATGCTTGATAGCAATAAAATAAAACCTGGAATCACTGCGTTTCCCCTGCGACCTCCAGTATGTACGCTATTTAGAGACTGGAATAGTGAGCTGACTGATCAACGAATGTATAGATTTAGTTTTTCTCATTGACGCGTGATCGATTCCCAGTGGAAGCGACTCAAATGTTTATTTATTTTTATGAGACAGATCATATACATTGTTTTATTGTTTCATTACTTTATACAGACTGTAGATTTTTGCAAGACACGTAACTTCCACTTTGTCCACTTTGCACCAAGAAGTCCGGTGTTATACATGTGACGCGTCCGCACACATAGCTGCAAACACAGTCACATATTACACAGCTTAGCACCCTGTTCCTCTTTGACCACATCTACCATTGCTGCAGCAGCAACTTAAACTATAACACCGTTACTTTTGCATTCAGAACGGCGCGACTGGAAATATCTTTGGTTGGTACAAGCCGACACACACAATGTAACCACTTACACTAACTATGGTATTGTTGCTGGTGGGTAAGTTTGCAGCTTGGCTGGAAGTTAATTAATAATGAGATTAGTGAGTTGCTCAGTGTCCTGGGGGTTTGTTGGTCAGTAATCCTATTAAATTATTGTTAGTTGGATGGTAAGTTAGGGTGATCAGCAGCAGTGGCCCCTCTTGAAAATTGTGGTTTTGTTGTTTAATCCCTCACTTTCAAAGACATTGTACTCCCTGTGTAAATGTGACAGAGTTACTCTATTTGAGAGCTACTGTTAGACTGCTTCTGTCACAGCTTTCCTCCACTGGAATGACTAGGGTGGGGGTATATATTGTTTGTTTTTTTTTTTTTGGGGGGGGCGGTTTCCCCATCAAATTTCTGCAAAAAACAATGGCACCATATAATTCCATTCATTCACTTATTCCTGCACTCAAGGTACAATGGTCAGCTAAAGTTTACCTCCAGCTCCTAATGGATACAGGAAAGGATACTTGGGGTAGGACAATATAGACAGAGTAGTTGGTTAGTTACCCTAGCTGGTATGTAGTTAGTTAGTTGCCTTAGCTGGGATGTTGTTGGTTAGTTGCCCTAGCTGGTGTTAGTTTGTTAGTTGCCCAAGCTGGGGTGTAGTTGGTTAGTTGCCCTAGCTGGTGTGTAGTTGGTTAGTTGCCATAGCTGGGATGTAGTTGGTTAGTTGCCCTAGCTGGTGTGTAATTGGTTAGTTGTCCTAGCTGGGGTGTAATTGGTTAGTTGTCCTAGCTGGGGTGTAATTGGTTAGTTGCCCTAGCTGGGGTATAGTTGGTTAGTTGCCCTAGCTGGGGTATAGTTGGTTAGTTGCCCTAGCTGGGGTGTAGTTGGTTTGTTGCACTAGCTGGGGTATAGTTGGTTAGTTTCCCTAGCTGGGGTGGAATTGGTTAGTTGCCCTAGCTGGGGTATAGTTGGTTAGTTGCCCTAGCTGGGGTGTAGTTGGTTAGTTGCCCTAGCTGGGGTGTAGTTGGTTAGTTGACCTAGCTGGGGTATAGTTGGTTAGTTGCCCTAGCTGGGGTGTAATTGGTTAGTTGCCCGAGCTGGGGTGGAATTGGTTAGTTGCCCTAGCTGAGGTATAGTTGGTTAGTTGCCCTAGCTGAGGTATAGTTGGTTAGTTGCCCTAGCTGGGGTGTAGTTGGTTAGTTGCCCTAGCTGGGGTGTAATTGGTTAGTTGCCCTAGCTGGGGTATAGTTGGTTAGTTGCCCTAGCTGGAGTATAGTTGGTTAGTTGCCCGAGCTGGGGTGTAGTTGGTTAGTTGCCCTAGCTGGGGTGGAATTGGTTAGTTGCCCTAGCTGGGGTATAGTTGGTTAGTTGCCCTAGCTGTTGTATTGGTTGGATAGTAATATAATGGTTTGGATGGCACAGTTCATGTGCTGATGTGGGTTGCATTAAGCACACTTCACACATAGACCATCCATCTGTGCATGTTGTCTCTATTCCATTAATTCTGTATGTGTGTGAGTAGTGTATTTATATTCCCATTATGCATCATTTTACATACATAGATTTATAAGGACAGATGTACAATCTTAGTTATGTTTTTATTGCATGCCTTTATATGTGTGTACCGTGCATTCTCTCAATAGCTCAAGGAATAAAGAAGAGTGTGATGTGTTTTTTATTAGGTGACTCTATTGCGTGCGGTGTGAAACTAGGAGTAATAAATGTTACAGGTATGAGACACATTTGTATGGTTATTGCTGTAGACTGTGTTCTTTTATTCCAGAGATTAATCTAGCCTGCTACCTTCTTCTAGTCAAGATTTTAAGAGGAAAGGATTCAAGTATGTCAGACAATGTAATTACCTTTTTTTATTGACACACACACACACACACACACATTGCATAGTGATCGCATTTACTTGAGTGGAGTAAATCAGATGCAGGATATGGCAAATCAGTTCTTACAGGATATACAAGGAGTGTTTGCCTCAAACACAATGTGGAAAGGGACAGCTGTGGATTCAGTGGTAGAGTGGTTTAATTATAATAACAAGGTTGATGGTTCATTGTGTGCTTGACAAAACCCAGCCCACTAGAAGCCCTGTAATAAGGAGGAAGCATGTTGTCTGTCATTGTAAACCCAGAGAGGGGGTGTATGCAACTGAACATAGCACAATCCTTCCATAAGTAGCAAAACACACTAATAGTAATTAAATTAAATTCTATTCACGCATCTAGTCTTTTATCCTTGACCTCCAATCTTGACATGAAGGTGCAACGTAGATGAATAATATCAGCTGTGTGGTTCAACCTGAAAGAAATGAAAAGCATGTGGTTCAGTCGTATCACACTAAACTGCCTGAGGAACAATTTTGACTTTAGGGAGCCTGAGCATTAGGTATTGTTGCTCGTGTATCTGCGTTTCAATTCACAGTTTTATGATGTGGAAACTGTGTGTGGTCCAATTTGCATAATGTGGAATCACTGCATGCCCATCGGCCCAGGGAGAGCTGTTTACTAGGTTATACAGTGTATGGCGACTTATATTCACACCATCACGACTTCTGAGGTTTCAATGGAAATATGAATTCAAAGTAAGTAAGAGCTCAGTTAGATTGGATCGGCCATATGTGTTACAGTGATCATGTTTCAGAAGCTGTATATACAGTAAGTCCTTATAAAGCATGTGTCAAACTCAAGGCCCGGGGACCAAATCCGGCCCTTTAGACCATCAAATTTGCCATGCAAGAGAAAATTAGAAATAATTCAGTTGTAGATAAATCAGCTGAGATATATCATAAATAAAGAAATTCAATAGAACTCCACAATATTTGGAGGATCGCAACTTTCCCATGCTTTTCTCACAAATTTGATCACATAATTCTGCAGGGGCTGATATCTGTCACTTATTGCCTGGTTGGTGCCTTACGTACTTTATACGTCATGTAAAGTACAAACTTGGGGACATTAATGTTGAAATTGCTCATTTTAAAATATGTGGCCCACTTAAGATCAAACTACTTTGTATTTGGCCCCTGAACCAAAATAAGTTTGACAGCCCTGCTTTATCAGGTTTAGCTCTATCTTAGTAAATGAGAATGATTTATTGTGAGGAAATAAATTGTTGGTGTTACTCTGTATTCAATTGGTTATCTTGATTTATTTATTTTCTACATTTCCTTCATGTCCTTTGCCATAAATTGACAAAATTGATTTAATACCCTAAATCAAATCAAATAAAATCATTGAAAACATAATTATTAAAATCTCATCTGTTAATTTCAGTATTAAAGACCTTTCTGATGCAAAATATATTTAGTTCTACACCTATTGTGTATTTAAAACTCCCTTTTGGAGCATTCCATAACGTCTTCACTGACAGGCTGATCTGCATTGAATTCGTATTTTCATATAACTGAAGTCACCAATATTAGCTCAGGAATTTATGCTAACGATGATAATGGAACAGTTTGTCCACTTAGCATTTCACACACTGTAAAATGAGTTACCGGGTGTGCTACATTACCTCTTTAATAAGTCCATGACAGAGTGTCTTTTCCACTGCACCACATTTCCAGTTCATTTACTTCTTCCATCCACCAGTGTGTCGAGGTTTCTGAAGATTCCTGTGAATATATCCGTCTTCTCTGTGTTGTATATACATGTGCTGTTTTAATGTCAGAAACATCTAAAACCCCTTTAGACCTTTTAAGGGATGGGATCGCTATCACAGTGGGGACCACAAAGATGTGATTATCAACATTTATGTCAGCATTATAATAATGATTGATCTGCATTAATGCGGGGGGTGGGGGTTGTCTTTATTGTGTCTTTGTCTGTGGTTTTGTTGGTTTTTTTTTGTTATTTTGTGTGTTTTTAGAGTCATTATGTGTGGGGTTTTTTGTGTATGTGTTCTTGTAATTTTGTGTATTATTCTGTCATTTTATGCATTTATGTTGTCGATTCGTGCGTTTTTGGGGTCACTTTCTGTATTTTAGTTTTTTCTGTATTTTTCCTGTGATTTTGTGTAATTTTGTTGAAGGTTTGTTTGTCTTTTATTATTATTATTATTATTATTATTATTATTATTATTATTATTATTATTATTATTATTATTATTATTATTTGTGACATTTAATACATTTTGTGCAATCACATACATATTGAATATTCCTACACACATCCAAAAATATATACACCATTTGATGTTAATAAATAAAATTAATTATATTTTATGAAAATGTAGTTTGTTTAATTAGACCCACGCATACTTATCAACATACATACATATCTCATATCTGATTAGCAAGCCTGGAAAGGGGTAGGAAGAAGTCAACTTATCAATTCCTACCCCTTCTCCAATAATTAATAGTTATATATTATAATTGTCTTTCTGTATTAGAAATAGTATTATATATTATATATATATAGAGGACTTATGCGTATATCTATCTATCTATATATATATATATATATATATATATATATATACACGCACGCATATATAAACACAAAATGTCAATGTCTTTGGAGCTTTCTCTAATGTGTTGTTATTTTTTGTTTTGTTTTCATAGTTATTTTAAGTGGGTTTTTTGTACTTTGTGCAATTTGCTGTCAATGTACTTTATGTGTTTTGGGAGTTATAGTATTTTGTGTATTATGTTGATCTTTATATTCCTTCCAACTTCTTGAAATACAATTTTAAAGGATTAGTTTTGAGGGCAGCACTAAATTAGACCAAGAGCCACATGTGGCCCCTGGTCTACACGTGGCGCGTCTGCTTTAAACCAACATCTCTCTCCTTTGTGTTTTGTTTGATGTCTATTTTTTTTTTTTTCTTTCTCTCTCTCTGTTTCGATTAAAAGTAATGAGGAATGATGCAGTTTTCCAAATGAAAACAAAAAGTGGAAAAATGCAGATTTTTTGTAAAAATAAATAAATAAATGAATAAATAAATGTGAAGTGCCAGTTGATGAAGAGTTTTACAAAGCGGCTAAAAATACTTGGTGAAAAAACACTTGATGAAAGAGGAACTTTTTTATTATTATGAATATCACCGAAGAAATAAATATGATTCGCTCACTGTCATAAAAAACATGCACACCCTGCACAGTCCAGAATCCCTTCATGTCGTTCTCTCTTCTTGATTTTGTCTTCTTTTTTTCCACAATTAAAAAAAAACAAAAAAAAACAAAACTCTATTTTAAGTGTGAAAATTAGATACAAAAAAATGTGGTTAAAAAAACAAAATATTCCCTGCGTTCTATAATATTCAAATCAGGCACTAAACATTCCAGCACACTGTTGCTGCCTGCTTTTCTACTGTGTGCTCAGCCATGCAGTGCAGGCGAACAGGGCAATGGACAGATTACACATAATTACCTGCTGATGCTTGTTAAGGATTAGTTTCAGTGTGTGTGTGTGGGTCCTCGCACACCACTGCATGCATGTATAAGTGTTTGTGACATCCACCGTCCATCAGTCTCCATATTTGTTTTGTCACACCACACCTGTCCTCGTTGCGCACCATAATCTGGCGAGATAAATCATATTAGAGTCCAGCGGCTCTGCTGAGTGGAACACCGCAGCAGCCCCGTCAATAAAGCCAAGTCGCTGTAATAAGTTCCAATTAAGCAGAAAAGGGGCCTGTTTGATTCGGTGTGGCAGCGTGGCTTGTTTTGATGCCCTATTCTTTTACTAATTTCATGTTTTTTAACAACAAGTGAGTGATTTTTCTTCATTAAAATATGAAGCTGCATTTCCAGGCGACTCTCCATGAGGCGTGTTGGGAACGATGTGGTTCAATGTCATGCTTTGCCTTTGTGTATAAAGTGTGACCCTGCTAATAAATAAAAAGAATGATTAGTTTGTTAGGTTAACAATAATGTTAGCATGAGTGGTGCATTGTGTAATGTTCCTAAATGTACATTTGGAGTAAATGTTATTATGAGATCAAACATAATTTATTTAAAAACACTGCCTGAAGAAAATTACAATAAGGTCTAATTTATGAAGTACTTGTGCTAGTCAAAGATCAGACCAAAACCATTATTCATTCATTATCAAACACCTCACTTATCTATCTGTCTGTCTGTCTGTCTGTCTGTCTGTCTGTCTGTCTGTCTGTAAACATTAATAGATGGGTAGTTAATAGCTCCCATTTATCAAATGTTGATAGCCTCTGTACCTTTGTTGTTAGTTGACATTTCCCCACTGAGTAACTCAGTAACAGCAGTAGAGACCCCTGCTGGAGCCCTCCAGTACTTTTCTCAACACCGGGACTTTTGGTTCATCATGTAGTTGTTAAAAATAATATTTTTTTTTTTTCTTTTTTCTTTGCGAATTAAAGCAGAAAAATAAGAAGTTAGCATGATGATATTCAGGAACCCATATTACAGTTCAACATTCTGTCACCGTCAACTATTTTAAATCCATGTCTTTTATTATGGAGTTGTCCCCCTCTTCCACTCTTTTTGGAAGGCCTTCAATAAGATGTCGGAGTTTTTTTTTTTCTTTTCTTTTTTTGTGGGAATTTGTGCCCGTTCACATTGTGGAGTATTTTTGGTGTTGGACTGATGTTGAAAGAGGAGCCCTTGCCCACAATCTCAAAGGTGCTGGATGGGGTTATGTTTAGGCTTTGTGCCATCCACTCTGAATTCATCAAACCAAATCTTAAAATGTATAGTCCTTGGATTAACAAAGAGTCTTTCGCAAACTAACCCCATAAAGTTGAAATCATTGCTGACCGTCTCTGTTTCTTTTTTCCAGTTGTTTCCTGAGACTGGACCTCGTCAAGGTGGAACCAGAGTAACAATCTTGGGGGAAAACTTGGGTCTGCAGTTCAGAGATGTGGAGCTGGGCGTGCGGTTAGGGAAGGTTCCATGTGTACCAGTCGAGGAGGAGTACGTGAGTGCTGAAAGGTAGGTCAAAGGACAGTTCAGATTACACTGTATGCCAGCAGAAACGTAGAGACATGGATATCTGACGCAGTGACAAAACGTTACATAAGGCTCTTTGGTGTAAAGTGCATTTGTTGTTCCTGTCATTTGCTCTCTACATATGTCTGGGCTTGTGTTCGTTCACTCCTCCTTCCTGACATTTACTTGTCTATAGGGTCCTGCGCTGTTGTGGAATTGGGTTCATACAAATCAAACAATCCCTACATCCATGCTTTTTTAGGAAGTGCATGTTGAGATGGAATGCTCTTATGAGACCTCTATATGTGATTACATCGCTCTATTGTTAATGTTCCATGAAAGGGACATGGGTTGATGTATCGTCTGTTAATTAATTTAGTTTATTGGGCAATTATTAATATACTCAAGGTGGTCACTTGAATGAATTTACACCTTTGGGTCTTGATGATGAGGAATGTTCTTTAGGAAGCTGAACTTTGTAAACTGTTTTCCTACAGAATTGTGTGTATGCTCAATGACGCTACAAGCTACAGGGTTCAAGAGGCTCAGGTGGAAGTGTGTGTAAGGGATTGTGTCAACGACTACAGAGCTCTGTCGCCAAGGCCGTTCACCTTTGTGGTAAGAACATGAGAACAAATACAATAGCGTACATATTTGGCACAGTTTAAAAGAGAAATAATTGACATTGTTTGGTATCAGACTCCTTGCCAAGATGCATTGTTACAAGAAAACAATAATCTACCAGACACAAACTTTATTATGTTTGACTATTTTTGACATCAGTACGCATAATAACACATGGTTGCTGATTGGCTATATGCTCAAACTTCTCTCTCTGCTTCAGACTCCATACTTCACCCGTATACAGCCTCCTCAGGGGCCCATTTCAGGGGGCTCTCGTGTCACCATTGAGGGCAGCTACCTAAATGCAGGCAGCTATGTGTCTGTCAGCATTGGATCTCAACCCTGCCATGTGAAAAAGTAAGTGAAATATCTTTGTTTCCCTTTGTGATTAACTATGAGGTGAATTATATGACCCGATGACAAATATAGCCCAGATCTGATAACAAAACATTTACATCAGGGCTGGGCAACTTTGATCACAGTAGGGGCCTTAAAAAGGTGATTGATCTGAGGGCCAGAATATCAAATTATCGTCTCAATATTTAGAATAATGACCAATCTGAAGATTGATGCAGATAACAATGAAAGATTTAGTTGGTTGTTGTTTTGTATATTTTGGTTGTTTTGTCTGTATTTGTTGTCATTTTCTGCATTTTCCTCTCACTTTGGGCTATTGCATTTGCCTTACACGTCATTGGAATCGTTATGTGCATTTGTTTGATAATTTTGTGTGTTTTGTGGAGACATTTTTTTGTTTTTTGGTTTGTGTGATGTATATTTCTACATCATTTTCTGTATTTGTGTTATTGTTTTGTTTCTTGGATATAAATTTTGTTCCTTGTTTTGTTTTGTTTTCCAGTTACTTTTGTGTACGTTTGTACTCATCTTATGTGTTTTTGTTTTCTTTTTGTGCATTTTTGTTTTCTTTTTTTGCATTCTTTTTTGTTTTTGTAATTTTGCTGTTTTGTCTATTTTTGGAGTCATTTTGTGTATTTATTTTGGGGGCTATACAAAAACAAACCTAGGGCCACATTTAGCCACCATTTGCCCATGCATGATTTAGATAATGGAGCGTTTAAGTTTAGGTCTGCAATAAAACAACGCAATTGATTTAATTTCCTTGTATTCACCCTTTCTTTGTTGGCATTTTGTGCGTACAGGAAAACTCAAAACTATTACTGCATCAATATGCCATGAATTAGCCTCCCTTTGCTAATCTCCATCGAAATGTTTGCACGCTAGCTTTGATGCAGTAGCAGTCGTTTGTGTGTCTCAACCTCACACTAATCCCACAGACTCCGCTTTACAACTATTGCACTCTTAACCCCAATAGCAGTTGTGTTAAAGTATTGTGCGACTATGTATGTGGCACCTGAGAATTGCTTGGCTTCTTCTCATGAATGATGGGGTTGCTATGGCTACAGCGAGGGTGGACTTTGTAGATGTTCTAGCATTTTACACACTGATGTGTATACACACACATGCACGCACACACACACACACACACACACACACACACACACACGTGTGCACTGTGAGTTGTGGCCTAGAAAAGCAGCCACCACTCAACTGTGCTAAATACATATTAGATAATGCAGTGACTGGGGTGGTACTAAATATGGCTGAAAAAAATGTTTTGCTCTTGGGACCAACAAGCCCTGACAGAAACACTTACGTCTTTATATAAACACACATTTGCTTTGCGTCTTGGCTCTATTGATTGTGGTTGGTAGTGTTCCTTCCTATAAATCTAACAATTAATGTAATGTACAACTGTTTAAAGCATACTGTACTGGATTATATACAACACATAAATGAGCTATCATAGGGAAACCCAATGTTGCCTACAATGACTGTGACTATATTGAAAAGGCCAAGATGGGAAAGTGCAAGTCATCTGGTTGTGTCCACAGGGATCAAAACATTTCAGACAACCTTGCGTCACAAGCCTGACTAAGGTTAAACTGGATGCCATACGGTACTAGTCTGAACTGAGACATTGGTACAGTTTTTTGTTCTAAATCGTGGTCCTTTTCTCTTTCTTTTCTTTTGTTTATCTTTTTTTAATTCTGGACTAAGAGTCTGCAATAAAGATTGATGATGATGATCTATACAGACCGTGGCCCTAGTGGTAGAGGGGGTCGTCTCCGGATCAAGTGGTTGGGGGGTCGATCCCAGTCTTTACTGGTCCATGTGTCAAAGTGTCCTTGGGCAAAACACTGAAGCCTAAGTAGCCTACCAGGAAGAACGGGGGCAATGTGGGGTCAAACCGTGAGGGGAGATACCCAACAATCCGCCACCCACAACAGAGGGGGAAGGAGCCAGCCGACCCGGACCCCACCATAAGAAACATTCAAGGTGCGACTCTGGTTTTTGCACCAGAGAAGCTGCATGGGGTGGGATCCTGGGGTGGGGGGCAAATCCCTGACGGGGACCGACGGCCCAAAAATGGAAATGGAAATAGATATATAACACTGAATTGTTGCCATGAGTCATTTCTTTTAACAACGACAAACAGCAGAGATTTTCCACTCATCACAGCTGGTTCTCCATCTTTCAGATGACCCAGTGATGGCCCAGAGTTTAACTAACCATAACCATCATCTCTTTGTCTCCGTAGGAGGAACGCCCGTGAGATAGTGTGCGTAACCCCCGCTGGGCTGCTTCCAGGAGGCGCCTCGGTCCTGGTGGACATCGATGATGCTGAGCTCAGAAACCCAGAGGTGAAGTTTAACTACACTGATGACCCCACCGTGCTGAGGATTGAACCTGACTGGAGCATTGCCAGGTAAGACACAGTGATGTCTAACCACCGACATCATTAAAGTACTCTTAAATAGATATTGCTCAGCAGTAGCCAAAGTCAGTAACGATTAAGGGATATTTAAAGTGATGCAGCAGTAAAGAGCTATTGTTGCTACAATTGTCTCTAGATGTTTTAGTAAGTAGCTTAAAAGGTTTTAATAAATGCAACAAAATCTTAGAGGGATTTGTCCTGAAGGAGCCTTGATTAGGTGTTGTTTAGTCTCAAAGCCCAGTGGGTGAAGCAGATCTGAGTTTGCTCCTTGACATTAGAACAGCTGCTTGTGATGCAGAAGCACATTTGAAGACGCCCTACTGAAGCAGTTCAAGCAGACTCGATGAGAGCTGAGACAGTGATTTTGGATGGAGGAAAATTCATGTTGCCTCTGGAGATTTTTCATCCGGCTTAAACGAGACATATTTAGAAGTAGCAGCTTGGTGCATCCCAATGGAAGGAGCACATCAGATAAAAGCTCTCATCACTCATTTGAAGGTTACTAATCAAAGACAGGCAATCTAAACCTACTTAAAATAATGTATTTACTACTAAAATGACCATGATACAGTGCAACAAATATCTGTTTGTTTCATTTAATAGGTTTCACAATAAAGACTCAAAGTGATAACTGTATATTGTCTTTTAATGATATATACATGTACATTTATATAGAAAACAATTGTTGTAATCCTCTGAAAAAAAAGTTTCAGCGTTATTGTTGGAGAGAATATTTTTATTCTACCTATTTTCTTCCAACTGTGGTTACACGGCTTCATTGAGTCATTGATGACCTAGTTGATCTCATTACAAGATGTACAGGTGTACTGTATACATAGTTTTGGTTTAAGTAAGAATAGTTACTCTGGAAAAAGCTTTGGAGAGCTTCCAGTGCATTGTAATGTGTTTTTTGCTTACATATGGATGGGTGGTTGGATGGATCCCTTAACTGCTATACTCAATACAATGAAATTTGCAAGGCCATGGCAAAACCACAGTGGAGAGCTAAACACACATGTGCACAGCCTTTGTAATCATTTCTGTGAGAACTGCAAGTGAAGAAGCATTACAATCATAGATTTTCACTTCTCTCTTTTGTACTTCTTTTGTGCAATCAAAAAGCAATAAGATATAACTTATAAAACAAGTTTTTTGAACTACACCTGCAGTGTTTCAAGATCTGATCCCTGTGTAGGTGCTGCATCATGCAGTCTGAGGTGACTCAGTGTGACTGTGGGAGTCTCATTGATTATTCACACTTGTACTCAAGTAAATGTCATATTGTGCAGCAAGACAACACTCAAAAATACAATAATAAGTTGAGTGTATATTTCACATGTTACTGCCACTTCTGATGAATAGTCTGACTTTTCTTATATTAACATGTGCCATTTTACAGCAAAGATACAACCAGAGAGACAAACAAATTCATGAACTTTATGAACTCATATTTTGAGTATGTTTCAGTTCAGTGATTCTCAACTGGTGGGTCGGGATCCAAAAGTGGGTCGCAGACCTGTACTGGGTGGGTCGTGGACAGCTGGTCAAAAATGAACAAATACTTAATGTCTCTCATGTTGGACTTGTCTTTTATTTTAAAAGAATCTTTTCTTTTGACAAGCAAGCTGTAAAATACATGTTGAAAGGAAAAATGTATGTATTTCTTTTTAAAAAAAATATGATATGTGTGTATGTTTTCAACAGCTATTTTTGAAAAAGTAAATTTAATTGGTTGAATTCTAAAAAACAAAACAAAAAAACAAAAAAGTGGGTCGTGATTTTATGACCGTGGGAGAATGTGGGTCCCAGGGTGAGACACAGAGGAGAACCCCTGTTTTAGTTTATGCTGCTATAAACAGGGCGAAAGGACAAAGGAGAATATAAAGCGTGTCACTAAATGGGTTTTCATTACAGATTTTCGCAAAATAAAAGCGATATTTCTAAATGTCGATAAAGTATAATAGTCCTTTAAACATGTTTCCATTGAACATTGTTTTGGGCAGGCGCCTCGTAATTGCCGGGAAATCTCATCCCGCGAGACTTTGCTGCAGAAAGACTGATGCTCCAAACCTCCTTATAACACTGTATTTTTATGTTATTTCACGTCTAATGTAGCAGTAATAAAGTAAAGTATGATGCTGACATGTCCCAGTCTCCTTTTCTATTTACATGTACTAGGGGTTGAATAACTTCATAAGTCAACTTTATGTGCATACTAGTTGAGTCGACTTCAACTTGCCGATGACGTCACCAAGAGCCGAAGCCGATGCTCACTGGGTGGCGGTCGAGTTCCGGCTTCGATGAAGGAAGCCAAAGCTACCGTGAAAACAACCCAAACAAAGTCTAAACGCCTGGCTCTGAGGAAGTCTCGAGGCTTAACAGTTACCGTAAACTCACGGTAGGCGGAGCAGCAGTGTTCCTGGGTTTACTTAGCTGCTTTAGCATTAGCTGCTTTAGCATTAGCTGCTTTAGCATTAGCTGCTTTAGCATTAGCTCCTTTAGCATTAGTTGCTTTAGCGTGTACCAGGGGCTGGAGATCGTCCATCTTTCCCCGCTAACGGAGTATCATCCTGCGCTGCTAATGTTTTCCCTGATCTGCTTAATACACAGACATATTACCACTATAGCTAACGTTAGCATGTATATTAGCCGTAGTATCTGCCTACCAGCTACAGTGTGAGCTCAGGTTTAGGAGGCTGACGATCACCACCGTTTGTCAGCGTTGAGCAATACTAAAACGGGGAATCATTATGGGTCTGTCATTAAGGCGAGAAACGCTTGATGTTGTGCAGACCTTGCCGTGCAGGGGTACTAGGACCCTCGTTTGCCACGTTGCTGTGTTGTGCCGCCATCTTGGGCAGAAGTCAAGTACTGCGACTAGTCGACGTCACGTGGACCATGTCGCGAGACAACACTAAAGTTGACTAGCCGACTTGTTGACTAGTTTGTTCAACCCTAAAATGTATCGTGTCATATTTTCTCGGAGAGCAGTGGTCATGTGACCAGGTTCTTCACATGTTGTGATAAGATATGTCACGTTTTGTGATATGTATTTGTGGAAAAAGTGTTTCCATGGCGCTTTTGCAACATATTTCAATATCGAAACGGTGGAAATACCTCCTTATGAAAGCGTCAAAACTTTTTAGCGATATGAGTGCTCACCAGTTTTCATCGCGCAATTTAGATTTTGCGGATTTCCAAGGGCAATGGAAACCCAGCTACTGCAAAACTGTGGGGATCTGTGTCTTATTCAGTTCCTCAGGATCCTTCAGCAGGAAGAGAAATGACTAATCTGTGATGGCTATTGTTTTTATTTTAATTTAAATCAATGGAGGGAGCTGTCTGTAGACAAGGTGACAGTGACAATATAACGGAGGGGTAAAGGCCTTGATCCATGTTTGTGGGTATGAAAACCTCCATAATATACACCATTATTAAAATAACATGTAACTCATTGGAGAGAGGCCGTTCAGCCTGAACACATTAGCACAAAAGTCGAAAAAATAAATAAATAAATGTAGGTCCATTACAAGTACATGAAAATGAGACTATACAGGCCGTTCAGCCTGAACACATTAGCACAAAAGTCGAAAAAATAAATAAATAAATGTAGGTCCATTACAAGTACATGAAAATGAGACTATACAATATTGTTGAAGATGACAGGTGAAATAAATAACATATTCTACATTTAAGTAGTGTTTTACATTGTAGCGGCCCCTTAAAACTTTCTCTAATGATTTTCCTTTAAACCCAGCTCAGACAGTGATCATTCTCAGGCTTTTTATTAACATATCCTGCCAGGGATCAGGCTTGATTCACGAAACGAGCTACCGTGGCAATAATGTCTCGATTAGAGTGAGTCAGCTTTTTGGAACGTTTAGTGCTGTATGTAATTCTATTTTAGCCTGAACATAGCCAGGAATCCCATTAATCCAGGTACTTGAAATCTAATCCCTGATCTTTTAACACTAATTAGACAACAGTGTCTAACAGTGTTCATTTGGTTGACTAAATATTCCGTCATGGCGTTTCTCAGCTATATTTTTTCAATCGACAAAAACTAAACTATAGCTGTTGAAAAAAAAATACATGTGAACAAAAACAATATCAAAATGTAGATATTTTCATCGACTGATAAAAACAAGACTATGTTGTTTACCTTCTTTTTTGGAATGTGTCCAATCAAAAATGACTTTTGTTCAGTGGAAGGCGGGATAAGCCTTAATACTATCCTGACTGTAACAGACTTAGTCAACTAAAATATTAATGTCATTGTTTGAGTGCTTTGAGTGTCTATGAAAGGCGTTATATATAAATCCAATGCATTTTTATTGTATTTTATTATATGAAACAGTCCTGATGACCAATTTTTTACTAAAACTAAGTTGCAGTCAAAAGACTATGATTAAAACTTTTTCAAAATAATGTCACTGTTAAAGCCCTAAACTGGGAAAGGCTGTTGCAAACCTGAATTCCTAAACTAATCTAACCTTAATTGTTAAATCTCTCTTAAATACCTATAGATTGATATCAATATTTTGGGCTTTGTGTTAATGAATTATTTACTCCATTTCTGGATGTTTTAAGGCAGATTGTAATTTATTAAATCATAGATCCATTTATTCATCATCAATCCTTATCCTCCATCCATAATTCTAAGAGTAATCTCATTTTCGTGTGGCAACTTTCTTTTTCACGCTTTTATTCTGCAGCAGCACAATCTTTTTTCACAACAAAGCTGTTCTTTTCATCTAATAAGCGTGTGTCTTTTTGCCCTTTTCTGATGCTTGTGTTCCTTCAGCTAATATTACTTATCAGTGGTTTCCATGGGATCTAGATGAGTAACTTGTTAGATAGAAAGTGTCGATCAATCTTCACCCAGCATGCTTCACTAAGAAGCAAACCCAATCTCTGGTATCCTCACCTACTGGGAAGTGCAGTCTTTCTTTAGCAAACTCCCTGAGGGGTGATGATCCCACATGCACATCACACCCCGGATACCCAGAGTCCCTGATTGTTGGCCCCTGAGCCACAGCACACAACGCCTCACAGTAATCAACCAAACATGTGAGCTGACGAAAAAAAGTGTTTGTGCCTTTAACAAGTGGAAGCATTAATTCAGCTTCATCTTTATCTGCACACGGCATCATAGCACTGGTTCAGGAAGAAAACCCTATACACCAAGACACAGACTGATATAGTGGTTCATATTGGCTGGGTTTTTGTCAGCTTTGTGCAAATACGTCCATGCATGCAGAGTTTATATCATTGGGCACAGGGGGTTGAAAGTGAGCGTGCTAAAAGATGAAAAAAAAGGAAAACACAATGGGGAAGATGGCAAAAAAAGTGCATTATCACACTTCTTGGCTGAGGATATTCCTTTTTGGGAGACGAAAGAACAAAAAGTAAACTCGCTATAGGGAACATTCATACACCAGGAGCAGCCAGAAGCAATTTTTCAGGAGAATCTTAAAATCTCCTCAGCAAATTGAGTAGATACAGCAGTTGGATGTGAGTTGTGGCACTCAGTCAGACATTATAACCAAGGTGCCCTCTAGCAAAGCATTAAAAAGCACTGGCACTGTACCACAGCTGCTAAATGGTTGCTAATAGAAAACCGGTTGTTTTGAAAAGTTTCCAATTTTACTTCACAATGCAATGTCCAATCAACAAAAGTGCAATTACTAACCGGACAGGTAATTGGAATGGTAACAGAATCCTATAGATTTAAACTTTGTTGTACCTTTAAGGTGCAGAACTATCACCAAGACAGCAACTTTTATTTTTTTTCAAGAATCGATGCATAGGTGGGTCAGCTTTTGATACAGTTGCACATAAAGATAATTTTCCCTGTTAATGATTGCTTAAAATGTTCATTGTCTAGAAGTATTTACTGTGTCAGCATATACAGAAGTGTAAAGGAGGCCAGCCTGCTGTTGGAAAACACATTTAAAGTCATTTAATACTCTGTACAAAGGAGTGTTAGACCAGAGGGAGGTTAATAAAAAAAGGGAAAAGGCAGTGAATAGTGAAAACGGACACGAGTGCAGAGGGAGAGCAGGAGAGAAACACTAACAACAGTACTGGGGTTCCCGAGGCCATCCCTGGAAGTTTATTTTGATTGTCTTGTTGTCTGTTCCCTGAAGCATGTACCTGAGCTAAAGAGACTCACTTAGACAAAGAATGGAGCAACAGGGACAGAGGGACTCGCTACAAATATACATCAGGCAGTGGAGAAAAAGGAAAGGTGAAAGGAAGCGGCAGAGCCCAGCTGGTGTTATCAGCACTACACAGCATCATCTCCTTCTCACACCCTTTTGGTATTTAAACACATTTATAATTCAGCGCCTTATGGACAAAAGTCAAGGATTTTTTTCAACAGTGCAGAAGCCATTAGGTACAATTCATATTGTCAAACCTTAAAGGTAGGGTAGGTGATTTTCTCCAGATAGACTTTTTAAGTTTTTGGTTGAAATTTTCTTCATGTCCTGACAGAAATTAATATCTTATGTGCTCCGAAAAAGGAACGAAGAAAATCTGTCATCTGTAACAGCTGTAAACCTGTAAAAACTTCGACCAATGAAAAAAGACAGTTCTTTTTTTTTAACCAATCACGTCTCCCTGTCTCCCTGCTCAGTCTCGACCCCTCGCGTGCACAAGCTCACACTCAAAGCAGAGTTTTTAAGTCACGTTTTTTAACATAAATAATGATAAAGTTTATAGTTTACTTACTGCTGAATGAGACATGAGACAACAAAGTCTCATGTCTCATTCAGCAGTAAGTAAACTATGTTTTCATCTCCACTGTAAACACTCTTTTATTGACGTTGTCAAGTTACGTGCATTGCATTGTGAGATCATGATGTGAAGATGTTTTGCATAATGCGTTAATATAAAACACACCACAAATTGTTTGTTTTTTTTATAAAAAGTGTGTCAAGCGAACTATTTTCCTTGTCTGGCAAATAAACAGAAGTAATCACTTTAAAAAATTAAGTGAAAACAATTATTTTCATTAGTCTACGGGACTCCACATCCCACAATGCAATGCATGAAAATTTTCCGACAATGTCAATAAACCGTGTGTTTACAGTGGAGATCAAAACAATCTTTTGATTGCAACCTTTTACAATTTTTTACTGATCTATGAAGCCTACATTATATCTTCCAGCAGCTTTAAACTTAACACTAGTAATGTATAAATCACCATTAAGTAACCAACTAAGCATTTTGCTAAATGGGCAGTTGAAATTTAAACCTGAGTGAATGAGACCAATAATTCAGCCAGCATTGGGCATCTTGCCATGGGAGAAAATTAGTGGGACATGAAGAATTTTATCTTACCCACAATGTCTGAGATACAGTGCATCTATCATCTGTAGCTATGTAGTAACTCCATCTAATTTGCAATGAAAGAGTGCTTTCCTACCAAACCCTGTATCTATGATATTATGTCTATTCCCCATTGTTCTTAATACATGGACCTAATTGATCCATGTGTCCATGTGCCAAGTAGGGTTTATAGTATTTGAGATAAAGCAGCTTCATTGCATAAAATTATTGTGATCTATTGGTCATAATGCCCTTATTTGGTACGTACACTTACAATCTTTTAAGGCAATATTTTGAGCCAATGCTCACAGAACATTCAGGCACCTATGAATCCGTCGTCATTTTCGTCCATGAGGCACATCCAATAAACTTTTTTTTTATAAAACACCAGCATCCCATAATGACCTGATGCTTCTGCAACCAAAATACTATCAAAGACCAGCACTTTGCTTATGACTTTTTGAAGATACAAGCCTTTTTGCTGGCATTTTATAACTGACTGAAATGATAGAGGCTACAGCATACCCCCCTCAGGGCTGAGAAAAACCTGCTGAATGACACATGATAGAGAACCTTCTAACTGGATTTCGCAGTGGCAAAGATTGCCCAGCAGCTGTAAAAAGTAGCTTTCTCTTAGTGAAAGTGGAAACTGCAAAGACTCAGAGGCTCAAACTCTTTCTGAAAAATGAAGTCGGCCTCAAGCAAGGAGGATATCACGTAAGAGAACCTGCACAACCGTTGTTAAGTAGTAGGAAGTGGCAATTGTATCCATTGTTTTTATATCTTTTAAAACCTTGAAGCAAATCTTGAAAAACAAATTGGCATCGACTATTTGACAACAAGAAGTGCATGGATTCCCTTTTACTTACTCTTTAAAGAAAACACTTGAACTCCAGCCAAGTCTGGCATATATTGATGTATTGACTGACATTGCAGCTCAAGGCAAACATATATGTACCGTACTTGAGAATGTATTGAAACATCAGATATTGCTGAGGTCGACAGTGTCTTCTCCCTTTTTCAGCTTCT
The DNA here is from genome assembly GCF_900634775.1 of Gouania willdenowi. Lineage (NCBI taxonomy): Eukaryota > Metazoa > Chordata > Actinopteri > Blenniiformes > Gobiesocidae > Gouania > Gouania willdenowi. The sequence continues at coordinate 17,912,313 of NC_041050.1, forward strand.
CCTAGTTTTATGAAAAAGAGCTTTAATTTTGTTTCATTGTTTCTGTAGATTCTTCACAATTCTCACAACATTGTCAAAATACCAAACTGTGTTATTTAAATTGTTAGAGGTGAAGCAAGTCAGAAATGTTACCATAAGCAATAGTTTCTTTCTCTTTTGCCTCCTCCCTTTCCGTTTACCTCTGCAGCGGTGGGACTCCTCTGACTGTGAGCGGTACCAACCTGGCAACCGTCAGAGAACCAAAGATAAGAGCCAAGTATGGGCAGGCTGAGTCGTTTCATGTAAGTACTGTAACACATCCATGTAAAGCAACACGGCTTAAACAGCATTGCATTTATAGACCAACAGACGCCTATGTGCAAGATCAGAATTTGCAAGCACGGGCCAGGTTCTTTATACTGTACAGCATGCAACATTCAGTTACACACAATATATATTGTCAAATACATTCAACAGGCCGATCTCTTTCTTTTGTACTAATACATCTTTAAAGGACTGATATCCTGATAAAGGTTGAAACAGTCCATCTCAGTGAGTTGTACAGTTCTTCTATTGCTCTGACATCTGATGTGACCTCAGGTCAAGGACCATTTCAAACATCACAGCACTTTGTTAGAGGACTTAAAAGACTGTGAGAGAAAGAACAAACAAACAAACATAACCAATGGGAAACCTATGAGTGCTTTCCAAGAGTCCCATTCTATGGAAAGTGTTTGCAGAGCACTTTGAAGATTGTCACCTGAAGCTGCAGCTCTTTATGTGTCACAGTTAGGAATCCAACTTTAAACAACACTCAAGCACTCCAACTCACAGATTCAACTGTCATTTATTGAGGCAAACAGCCCACACGCCACTTCCCACACAACTCTTTATCAAAGTGCTACTTAGAGGACTGAGCAAAAGGCTTTTCAATGCTGTCATTTACCGTAAGTCACTGTCAGATACACTGACCTTTGGTTTTTCTCTTTAGAATCACGACAATGTAAGAATTGCCTTGAACTGAAGCTTTTGCTTTTAAATCTGTAGCATTAGAGTCTATTTGAAATCCTAATCATATCAAGTAAAAGGTTTTCACCACTCACAAAACATCATAAAGCGATGTCTGAGACAGAGCATTTTTCATTTTTGTTTTGATGCTTCTGTTTTTATTCATCTGATTTGTCTATATGCTTTATGCTTTCTGTTTGACCATTTGCAAAGCACTTTGGTCACCTTTGCGCTGTTTTAAAGCGTTATATAAATGAAAATGGCATTACATTCAGTAGATACAACTATAACATACAACATTTTATTAAAGTATTTACTCTCAAGCTTCAAGATTAACAACTGATCATAAAACTCAAACCAATTGAAATTTTATCACTCAATAAAACACTTTTACATTACTGGTAGTATTTAAAAATATGGCTCGGTAAGTAATTATTTCATTTAACTTGCATGACATCATCTCCTCAAAGGTTGTGCTAAAGAGCAACAGTGCCATTATAATCATTGGATTTGTCTATTGTACATTGAAAATCCTGTTTTCCTCTTATTCCTGCGGTTTATAGAACTGTACGGTGTACAACAACTCTGTCATGGTGTGCCTGGCTCCCTCTGTGGCGGACTCAGAACTGGGCTTTTCTGACACTGGCACCGGCCCAGATGAGATTGGTTTCTACATGGACAACGTCAACGCCCTGGTGGTGGTCAATGAGACATTCAACTACTACCCAGATCCTGTGTTTGAACCCCTAAGTCCATCTGGGGTACTGGAGCTTAAACCTACATCACCACTTATTCTCAAGGTGAGGGAAGCCCTCTTATCACCTCTCTGTTACATATATTTTATTCTTAAAAAGTTTTAAAGTAGCAAAATCAAACAAAGGTGTTGCGACTTCTACTACACGATTGTTTACTTTGATGTTGCGTCCAATTTCTTCCACAACTGGGAATTGAACCCATGTTGCCAAGCTGCGATGGAACACACTTTACAAGCCTTAGGCCACCAGGGAGTTGCAGTGACCTTATTCTGACTGGTTGTCATTGCTCTGGATCAAGATCTAACACAGGCCAACCTGCACTAGCATGTAGGCTACTGTACACGCTGAGGGCAAGTAAACTATCATTAGGACTCGTATAAGGGGAGAGAAGACAGCCACACCTGAGATAAAAGCTCCTTAATGATGTGAAGATTGAATTAAGTGCTGTTCAGTTTAATTGTAGCTTGAGAAAAGACACGATAGTAAAGACTGTGAATAAATTGTGTAGAAAAGCTGTTTGCGACTGTCGGTTTGGGATATGCTTCCTGTTAGCTAAACCTATTTAGCTAACAGTTAGCTAAACCTATTTAGCTAACAAGATAAGCCATCTTGAAAAAAGATGTTATTGTGTATAAAAAAATGTTGGTTTCCGATTGAAAGACACAAAAGTATAATGCCATAAGCCAGGGTTGGGGTAAATTACATTTTTCACTTACAATTACATTCTCAATTACCCATGTTTGATTACAATTCAATCACAATCTCAGAGCACAGCATTTCTTTCAATTACAATTCAAATACAATTATTTTTTATCCTCAGAAAGTCGAGTAAAAGGATGTTTTCAATTACTAAAGTTCAATTACACATAATCACAATTACTGAGCCTGAAATAAATGACCTAATATAAGTTAATCTTCCTCTTGCTTAGCTTTCTGCTAGCGTCTTTTATGATATTTGTTCCTAAATCAGCTGTAAAATACACTAATAACAAGAATGTATCATTTAATTTATTTCCAATCTATTGAATACCTTGTTAGGCTTCCTAATCAATCAAATGGTTTTAATATTTTTGGTGTGGACATCTGAGAAAATTGTAAAATGTGGGAAAGTTTGATATAAAACATATTTTAATAATTAACTACATATGTGTAGAGCTGTACATGGAACTATAACATGTTCCCCAGTTTTGCGTTAAATTATAATTGATATTTTTATAGAATTTTCATGAAAGTAAATTATGTAAATTATTACGACTATGATTTTTTAAGTTACAATTACAGTTTTAACTACACCATAATTGTAATTAATGATAAATTACGCGATTACAATTATAATTGACTACAACCCTGCTATAAGCTCTTGTTTGCATTGACAGCGTGCAATGATAAGTTAGCTTGTTAGCTACAAGTTTAAACTCATTTTGAAATCCTGACTTTGTATTCCAACTCCAAACAAGTGGCTTTGATGATATCAAAGGTTTTACATTGGTAACAACATTTTACGTACCACTTAGCCCATAGGTGCTGCCACCTATGGGCTAGGGAGTGTTATTGTGGTATGCTGTGATTAGCAGCATAAACAGATGTTAATGTCAGGGAAATTTGACATGTTGTTGACTTTTTTTCCTTTATATTAATCCTGAGCTACCAATACAAAACATGTTTTTCATCACTTTGTGGTAGATGTTTTCATCCCAAGGTTTTTCTACTTTCAGCATGAAGAGGCTCAAACCTTATAAACATATCCTTTATTAATAAAAGCACGCATACATATTTTCACATACAAAAAAAACAACCTTTATGTGTATACAAGGCCTCACGAGGGCGTGAAAAAAAAAGAAACCTCTCACATGGATAACTGAAAGCTGAGAATAAATGTCCACACTTTTCAGGGCCGATTTCCGTCCTTCAGTTCCCCGCAACAACTTCTTTGACTGCGACGTTCTTGTAAAGCCTCAAGCCCTTTTGAATAACAGTCTTTTCAAAAAGTGTCTTTTCAAATTGTGTAATGAATTTTCAAGTGCTAGAAGGCCAATGATGAAGCATACAGGCTTAAAGACCAAACAAATTCACACTTTATTACTTTTTAATTTTAATCAGTGTACTTTTACATGGATTTGTGTCACTTTAACTTTTAAGACATGCTTAAAGTATACACAATTTATGTTCAATTACTTTTAATGACAACTGCTGAGTGTTTGGATAATATTGGCTCACATACGTTCGTCATGTCTTCCTTTTTCTATAGAAGTTTTTTGGTACTTTTTTCAGACATTAAATTTAACAGTAGATGTTGCTCTTTACCTTTTTTTGCTATACAGTTTTGGCGATGTCTCTCACCTTCCTCGGAAACGTCTCACTGACAGCATGTGATGTGTCAGCCGGCAGATCTTAACAGCCGGCACGTGCGGCACACCCAGCAGAGCGTTCAGATTCGTCGGGTCTGCCACGCCCACACCAACCGGCATGTCACGGCAACCCATCGGATCCGACCGCCCCGCCGTGCGCACCTTGACCCCCGCCTACTACTTTTTTTGTTGTAGGGTGTCCCAGGCTTGTGATCGCATATAACCCCCCTCGTCTCTGTTAATGGCCTTCTTTGCACGCCTCCTGATATCTATGGCCTCCTTGATGCAACGCTTGCGTTTGTTTTCTTTTGCGCCGATGATCCTCACCCCTTCCCAATCTATAACATGTATGCTTCTCTTGCAGTGGTCGGATATTTCACTTTTGACGTTTCTTTGCGATCTTGTGAGCCATGTTGCCGTTTCCTTTTCGTTTGTGGTTTTGTTGCTGTGCCAATGTTGTGTTTTTTCATGATGCATTGAACCTCAAATCAGCAATACCAGACCACTGCAAGAGAAACATACACGTTATGGATTGGGATGGGGTGAGGATCATTGGGGCAGAAGAAATCACAAACACACAAATGTTGGATCAAGGAGGCCATAGAAATCAGGAAGCGTGCAAAGAAGGCCATGAACAGAGACGAGGGTGGCTACAGTATATGCTCTCACACGCCTGGGACACCCTACGACAGAAAAAGTTGTCGGTGGGGGTTGCAGCGCGCACGGCGGGGCGGTCAAATTTGCCAGCCGCGACATGCCAGTTGGTGTGGGCGTGGCGCCCCCACTGGATCTGGCAGCTCTGCTGGGCGTGCTGTCACATGCTGTCAATGAGACTCTTCTGAGGAAGACGAGAGACATCGCCGAAACTGTAAAGCAAAAAAAGTTAAAGAGCAACATCTACTCTAAAATTTAATGTCTGAAAAAAGAACCAAAAAACGTCTATGGATAATTTTGGGCTCTCGTAAATGTTTTACCATTTTAAAAATACTAGTACAGTGCCCCTTGGAAGTATGTATTCATGTAGTGGACGCTTAAGTAGAGTTGGCAATTATGGGCATAATAATAACATACTCTGTAGCATTATAAAGGGGTATATTTGCAGGTGCAAGGTAAAATAGCGTATGTAATTTCCCTGGTTTAATTCCATGAGACATGCGCAGGATGAATTGTTTTTATATGTTCATTTTTATATATTTTTTTGTTTGTATTTTTCTGTAATGTATGTTTCTTTGGAGTCATTGTGTTTGTTTTTGTATCTTTCTGTTGTCTTTTTGTGCATTTTTTGTATAATTATTGTTTTTTGTTGCCATTGTAGTGTGATTCTGGAGTCATTTTGTGTATTTTTGTTTGTTTTTTTTGGTGTAGTTTTGTGCATTTTTGTTGTCATTTTAGTGTATTTTATTGTATATTTAGTTTTCTGTATATTGAGTCATTTTCATTTTTTTTTGTTGTTTGGTGTATTTTTCTGTAATATATGTTTTTTGCAGTGTTTTTGGAGCCTTTTGTATATTTCTGTGGATTTCTGTTGTCGTTTTGTGTACTTCCGTATAAATATTGTTTCGTTTTTTTGTTTTACGTCATTTGTGCAGTTTTTGTATAGTTATTGTTTTTTGTTGCATTTGTAGCGTGATTATGGAGTAATTTTGTATTAGTGTAGTTTTTTTTTGCTTTATTTTGAGTCATTTTCATATTTTGTTGTCGTTTGGTGTGTGTGTTTTTTTTGGGGGGGGTTTGAATCCATTCTAAATTTATGCGCACCAGTCCATCCACGTGTACCTGCCTGCCTAACTTTCACTAAACGTATCTATTTTCAGTAGTTAGGTGTAGTGGCAGGTAACTGGACTAAATGGTGGTCCGTTATACACTACGCACACACCCACAAACACACACACACACACAGACCATCCTTGAATTTATAAATAGATTTTATTTAAAGCAACAAAATTTAATATATGAAATGAGTTGAGGATGTATTATTATCAGTGGGGGAAATGTTGGTTGTAGCATCTCCAGACTGAAGTCCTTGTGGTCACTGAGGAAGAAGTAGTTGTGTAAGTGTAACAAATAAAATTGTTAGAATTGATACCTTCATTCTGACCTATTGCAAGAGTTTGCCTCATATTATCACAGGAAGTGATATTTCCTACTTTTTAAAAACTGAAACAAAGTGGAACTGCTGGTGATTTAATTCTTCGGTTATTTTTGTTGAGAAAACATCATCTCAATAAACCACCTGCTTGGCATATTTGTGGTGCTGCCTATGATTGAAAGCCTGTACGTAATAGACGGACACAGGCACATTCGCACGCATGTAAGGGTCTTGTCATACTACTAATTTCTAATTTGTGATATCGGTTAGGTTCTTGTGGTGTTAGTAATAAAAGTTCCAAGTCATTTCCTCTTTAAATCTTGTGAGCAACATTGTTTCTGAGGTTTGAACACACTTTCCAGTTGGGGCGTAAATGTGGCAATTACTCGGTGTGAGGCTTTAAGTGGAGCACACATGTGGTCCAAACTCTGGATGTGTGTTAGGGAGATGGAATGGTGCACATGTTTACTCGGTGGCAGCCTGCAGAGACGATGCGATTGGAAATCGGAGTCTGTCTCTGTGTCCCACTGCTAAACCAGCAGGACGCGTGTCAGCTATCTCCCCTCTCTCCTCACAGTCCCTGTCAATCTCACTCCCTCACCAGCTTTGTTTTAAAGCACAATTTTGTTTTTTTTTGTTTTCCACTGATGTATGAGTATGACTCCTTTTCACCTGCTAGCACCCACTCTCCCGATGTTTTGAAGCCACATTATAACTTGTTCTTTATTTCTTTTATTTCTTTATTTATTTTGTGTATTCAACCTGCCTGCTGTTGCTTTTTGTTGCATCCTTGTTACTTGATGTTTTTTTCTCTTCCTTTTTCACACCACCTACATTCCTTCCACCCCACTCCCACACCACAGATGTCGTGATTTTATAAGCAGACTAGATATTAAAGTGAAAAAGTGGGAACAAGCTTGATGAACACGACGAGTTTCGTGAACAGATGTATAGATGCAATTACTGTGTTGTGAGCTTTGTTCTTAATTAAACCTGTGCTCTAAGAATACCCCCATTGAATACTCACATTGATTTTCATGGCATATCAATCGGAGATAAGTAATGATAGTTAGTGGTAACTAGTCTCAACGTGTCACTTTATTTACTTATTTGTACTTAATTTACTGAAATGATTGATTTTTGTAGATCAGTCTTATGTTATTTTCTCTTTCTGGTTGTATTCAGGGTCGTAACCTTATCCCGGCGGCGCCCGGTAACAGTCGTCTGAACTACACGGTGCTGATTGGAGAGACTCCCTGCATCCTCACGTTGTCTGAGAGCCAGCTGTTGTGTGAATGGCCGAACCTCACCGGGCAGCACAAAGTCACGGTGAGACAAAAACTCTTCCTCCTCCTCCTCCTCCTCCTCCTCATCTCTTCTTCTTTTTCCATGGCCTACGCATATTTAGACATTGCATTTCTCTTTTGTGACAGACATTGATTAGTTCACAAAAATCGACCTAGCTGCACGAACGTCATTGTGATTGCATCATATTATCAAAAACTAAACGTGCATATAAAAATATATGTTTAGTTTGCAATTTGTGTAAAACTGTTAACTTTGAATATAAATAGTCTTGTTATAAGGCCCTTTATAAAACTACCGGTGTTTTCCATTGTCTACAGCAGTGTTTCTCAAATGGAGTATGTGTACCCTTAAGGGTACGCAATACAGGGGGTACTTGAGAGAGAGAAATTGGAAAATTAACAAATAAAGTGTCAGTCTCGGTCCCACCCCAGGTGGGAGATGACTGGAAATGATAAAAACTATATAAATAAATCTATTCAGGAGCCACAAAATCATTTTTTTTCAACCTTGGGGTCGGGACCCCATGTGGTGTTGCCAGGAGGTTAAATGGGGTCACCTAAAATTTCAGAAAAAATTAACAATATTTATAAAATGTTAAACTTATGGTTCTTTTTTTTAATTAAAACAACGCACAATCTTAAACAACTGTATTTCTGTACTTTGTGAAATATAAATCGAGTTCAACTAAAATGCAGTTAAAAAAAAAAAAAAAAAGATCTGAGCTCAAACATGATCAAGAATTATCCATCCATCCATCATCTTCATACCCGCTTAGTCCCGTTTAACAGGGTCGCGGGGGTCTGCCGGTGCCAATCTCCGGCGCTCATAGGGCGCTAGGCGGGGGTACACCCTGGACAGGGCGCCAGTCCATCACAGTGATCAAGAATTAATTCTAGGAAAAAAAATGTCTTTGGGTCGCCAGAAATTCTTGATATCAAAATGGGGTCACGATCCAAAAAAGGATTATAACTGCATTATATACTGTTTCTTTTCATTTATTTACAAAATAAGTTCCTTTACCAAAAACGCTTTACCTAAAGGATACATTTTAATTAATTGTTGTTAAAGCATTAATATTTCATTGTTAGTTTTGTGTTTTTGTCAATGAGCACAATGCAAGCCTCGTGAAAATTGAATTTTTTGAGGCCGCGATCCGCCATTTTGTGTGAGCAGCGGCGGGTGTCAAGACGGTTGTTAGCAGATCAGTTGTTCACACCGCTAACTTAGCATAGCATAACTTTTTCTTTACGTTTGTTGAAGCATGCCTTTTGCTACCAGGCTACTGTTGTAATACTTGTATACAGACAAGCAGAACAATGTCCGCCCCACACGAGAATTGAAGAAAGCGACGGCGAGCACGCTGAAAAACTGCTATTTGAAAAGGTGTTCAGTGACAAAAACATAAAACTAACAAACATAAATGGTTTATTACCAATTAATCACAACACATCCATTTGTCTGCAGAAGCCAAACTGTGTTCCTTCATCACATCAGCAGCCGTGCTGGCATCAGCATGTGTAGCTGCTTCTAGAACTGAGAGTCCCTCTGTGGCCTTTTTATATTTTATTAGCTCTACTTTACAATGACGCCATCGACATTTAATAGTACACGGTATGTAATGTACCCAGGCCTATGTGCATTTAGTGCCAACCAGGACTTCACCTACGCACGCACCTCTACTCACAGCAACACTCGGCTTTATCTTCCTTTGTTCACATTTCATTTCACAGATGTCTGTTATGTTCTACTTTTTATCAGATCTACTGTCTCATTCTAGTTCAATAACCAAAATATCATTGCTGAGTTATGTTTCAGATGTGCCTTTTATTGGTGGTAACAAATGTTTTCTTCTTAGAAACAAAAGTAACATGCTAACAAGCTAATATTTACCTTGCACTGGGGCCCCAAAATGTATTACTGTAAAGAAAAGAGGAGTTAAAACAGTGGAAGCACTACTCGGCTTCATTGAACATTCATTCACTGGGTAGTCATAACTGCAGTGGATGATGGAAGGTGATTTAGAATTATGAAAACAAAAAATAGCAAACAGCGTTAGCATCACAATGTATGATTTGCTTTACAAAGCTTTAGGCTACAGGCTACAGGCTTTACCCAATGGGTGATTGAGTGACAGTTATATATATATATATATTAAAACATCCTAAACAACCAAGATAAGAGCCAATAAACAGAGCAAAGTTACTGTATTACCACTATTAATAACATAGGTTTTTACTACTTTTGCTTTTAAATGAATGTTTAAGTGTCAACGTATGTCTCTTCTCATCTTATTGAAACATTAAATGTGGTTTGTGGAAAAATGGGTTTTCCTGCAAGTTAATGATCACAACTTAGGACACTGACCTTGTCGATGACTTTTAATGAAAAAAAAAAAATCTTGGTATTTACGGTTACTTTTCTGATGTGCAACCGTCTACACTCCACACACCAATAACCTGCAAAAGTAGAATTTCTTGTGAAAAGGCATGGTAAGAATTTCTTGAGGCCTTTTTTTATTTTTCTCTGTGAAAATACAGAAGTCAACCTTTGGCTTTTCTACCCATGTTGTGAATGATGTGACTTTCATTTTCTGTGTTTGTCATAGAAATACAGAAACTTGTTAGAAAATGTCGCGCTCAGAATTGCATCCAGCAGCATCTACCGCTGAGTGTTGAGCTGTCACTCCTCTCTGAACTCCCTGATTCACTCTGACTGGAGCAGACTTTCACAATCAAAGCACAGCTATTGCACCATCTGCAATGAAGGTCAAACTTCATTCCAAGTTACGCAATATAAATATATTTGGGTGTTTGGATATTTCCAATGATGTACCATTCAGCCCTCTGCCTCCTCTCCTTCTCTTCTTTTAAAGCTTATAACCATCGTCCTTTCATTGCATCTTTCTGACATTTACTCTCTACTAGCTACCACCAATATCTCTCGAAAGCCACTGACAGGGTGTCATGTTAATTCAGTATGATACATTTCGATTGGTAAAGCCAAGCCTGATGTGGATCTTGTTGGAAATAGTTATTTTTTTTCACTGCTATATTTTTAATCTTTTGAACAAACTGTCAGGTTGAATATTGGAGGAATGCAACGTGTTGGCGGGGGTGGTGGAATTTGTCTTTCTTCTGACAATAGCCAACAAAAAAAAAATAAAGCTGTCTGTTCCTATCACTTTTGCCGGCAACTAAACGGGCTGGGCCTGTGCGAGGGAGAGCGTTTGTGTGTGTGTGCGGAGAAGGGGACAGCTGTAGCGTTACATTGTGTTGTGACCTACATACAGGGGACCCCAATGGGGTGTATGGAAAACATCCAATGTGTGTAAGTGTGTGTTTATGTGTGGGTTCCGTGTTGATATTTAGCCATGTGGTGGCAGCTGTGTGCCCGCTAAAAGTTTTCCAAGATACTTTGATGTTTTAGCCCTCAGCTTGTGAAGTTCCTCCATCAGTAAAATATAAATAGACAATTGCCTCGACAACGTGCCACCACCCTCTTTTTGCTTAAACTCCTTCGTGTCATTTAAGGAAATGTTTCCCCTGTAGATATAGCTCTAAATCTAACACTGACCTTTGGTTCGATTGCACCAACCAACACCAACCAACAGGCAATACAGCTGCTCAATCTATCATTTATACATATATACAGGGCTTTAAATTAACTTTTTACATCACCAGCAAAAAATAAACTACATTATGAGTGCCACAGAATAGATTTAAGCGTTTATGTTTTTTCAGAATAATTTGTCATTTAGTTGAGTGCAAGCAATACGTTAAAATGGTAAGAATATATACATTTAATTTAAAAACAATGTTGTAACAATACCTATAAAGTGCAATATGGAACTTTGGGTGTATCTGAGAAGTAAACATTTAAAAAAAAGTACATTATCATAACTTAACTCAAATGAAAATTGGATCCATGGAACACTGTTTGATGTTAGAAGAAATCAAGTACTAACTTCTTTTCCGATCCTCTTTTATCTTCATTTTCCACTGTGTTGGCAGCAGCATTCCTTTTTTGCAGTTTTGGTTTTTCAGCACCCAATAAATATATCCACATTGGTTTGTTGTTTTCCCAACTTTATTTTACATCATCATTCCGTCTGTCTCCTCCGATAACGAACCAACAATCACGCTAACGTAAGCACGTAGCCAATTGTTGTATGACCCGTCACGACATAGTGTTCATGGGAAATGTAGGATTAGTGCAACCAGCAGTGTTGGCAGATATACAGCATATTTTAAAGTCTAAAAGCACACAAAAACCCTCAAATGTTTTGGTGGAAAAGAGCCCAATCTCGCAACAATGATGCAACATAGTTTCTTCAGCCTGTCGATTCAAACAAACACACTGGTATTTGTTTCGTTCTTCACCAGCCAAAATGGCTCGTATCGCTACAATCTTAATGGCCAAAGTTCATTTTTACCTGCATTTGGCGGGTTGGCGGGTGGTCATTTAAACCCCTTTATATAGTAAATGTTTTCATATAGCATTAAAAGGCAATAATACAATATGTAAGGAACATATTTCTAAGTTAAGTTTTTAAGTTAAACACACATTTACATTTGCAATGCAGAAAAGGCTGAACTACAGGCTGAACTACATTGCCCCAACATAAACATGTGAAGGCGCATTAATATTGAAACAGGATGTCCTTTAGCATTCTGTTTCATGTGGAAACATTGCTGCTGAAAATGTCTGCTGTTACTGCAGCAGCAGAAAAACATCATGATCTCTCTGTTTAGAACCGCCTGTTTAACTCACACATGGTCTGTGCGACAAGGTGGAATAGAACCATAAAGCTTTACATGGAAATGGATGCTCAGATATCATCCATTTTAATGTTTGCTTCATTACTTTTTGCTAAGTTTCCCTGTTTACCACATCGTGATATAAAGCGGGTCCTAGTGTTACCTTACTGGAGTGGGTCATTGACTGGTATCAACAATTATTTTGTTTTGTTGTTATTTTGTTGACCGTTGCATAGCGGGAACCTGCAAATTCAGAAATAACCTGATCCAGTCGTCAAGTGATCACAAATTATTTACTCCATGGTCATAATTTAATGGCTTATTACCATTGTTATGAAATGTGTGAAATGTACATTATCTAAAATATTTTTAGACACATTTAATTAATCTTCACCCTCATAACAAAAGTGGTTATGTCATTTTTTGTTGCCATTTTGAGATTTTAGCCTAACTCGTATATTTGTGTACTGTAAAAAAAATGTAGTCTTAAAATGTTTGTTACTACAAAATATGTTTTTATTATTTATAAATTTCTCAAGTAATTTGTATTCATTCATAGCTCTTATGAGAACACTGATCTGCTTATTTTCTCTATTGGAAGCACAATAAGGATTTTTTGTTTTGTAATTTTAATTAAGTATATCCTTTGTGAGCTGTTTTCAGTATTATACACTCATCTACACCAAGTTATTATTGTGTGGAAGTCCATAATAAAGCTCCACTTAACGGCCTTGATGATTGACTTTAAGCACATTTACACCATTGCTCCTCATAAAAATTACCGTTTTCTTTTCTCCATCTACTTTATTCACTATATTTCACTGATGTGAAATCAGTGATGGTAGTTATTAAAGGTTTAACTTAGCAAATAATAATGTATCTGATTGTTTTTTTTTTTTTTTTGAAAGTCTCAATATGCAAAATATAGTTCATAGCAAAGTGACAACTGGCTGATGTTACCATATGACATCTATCCATGAAGCCCTTTGAGTTCTAGTCCCTTTGTTAATGTCACCATTGTAGTTTTTATCCATGTTGTATGTAAAATAAAATCACAGCTCTGTACAGTGTAACACCTTTATCTCCCCTGAGCTCATCACAGTGTATATGTCAGACTGTGGCTCTCTTTGTAAGGAAGTGCTACTGGAAGTATTGTTATAAAGTAAAGTGCAACACTTTAACCGTCTTTCTCTCCAATGTGAGCTTTTTTTAAAAAAAAAAAAATGAAATAGTTAGTTTGGGTGTGTTATGTCTTGTAAAGGACTCCATATTGAAAAAAGTATTTTACCACACTTATCTCCTGTAAAGGCCTTTCTTAAAGGCACACCACAGACTTTTTGACCTGAAGAGTTGACCCATAGAGTTATTTTAGATGAATCCTCAGGCCAATATACAGGGCTTAACAGTATCAATGCTCAGCGCTGGGCTTCCCTCTTGAAATACCGACCATGTAAATTTGGAGAGACGGACCGTCTTTGGCCAGGTCATGTGACCTGGAGAATGCCTGGAGAACGTATCATTTTACAGTAGTCATGTGACCACAGGCTCAGATATACTCATTAGGCTAAGGCTTTTGCTGGTATTTTTCTGCCTGTTTGACTTCTGATCATGGCCGAGGCAAGCAAAAAGTTTTAAACTGATTCTGAGGAGGCTAAGAAGACGCGCCGAGACCCGGCCCCCTTCGCCGACCCGCCTTCCATCCAGTGCCGGACACCGCCCCGTGCATGCCGGGTCCTCCGACCGCTGTACCTACTCTCAGCAAAGAGGGCCGACGACGGCGACAAGGAGGGCCGAGTGCCGGGCTTTCGGTGGCGGGGAGAGGAGGGTGGTGGTGGCGCCTGCTCCTCTAGCCGCGGAACAAGCCCAGCCCCGCTTCGCACCCCAGCCCGACCGACCCAGCCCTTAGAGCCAATCCTTATCCCGAAGTTACAGGTCAACTACTGTCTGCATACACAATCAAAAGACAAGGGAGGCTGGCCCGACTGATTGTTTGTTGATTTTTGTGTGCTGCTGCACTTGTGGCCACTAGGGTCAGTGACGTGAAAGTTACAGGTCTAGCGCCCCGAGTGGCCAAAAGTGAGCCTTTAATGATTCAGCATTCCAAGAGATTTTGGATAATGTTATGCTTCCAACTTCATATGACCAGCTTGGGACAGACATTTTTATTCAAACTTAACTCAAGATCATAATATGCTTTGATTAATTTGGACTAGCCAATCAAGAGCCCGAACCTCAACAGGTGAGGCCTTCTCGTCCAACATCAGTGCTTGACCCGAAGTGATTGAGAACAAATTTCCTCAGAAACTTGCTGACATTGTTCAGAAACCCTTCCAAGAAGAGTGTTAGGGAGCATTAGTGATGCAAAGGGCGACCAAATCCACATTAAACTATATAGATTTGAAGATAATTAATATTACACTTTGTCAGAACCCTTTTGTCCGTGTAGTGTATTAGTTTATTCATTACGATCATGTGAAATGTAGGTACATTTTGAGGAACCCAAAGGTAAATAAACAGTAATAATAAGTGATAAACTGTTTCTTTGTGACCACTTTGTTTCCAGATGCTAATTATTTTCCCACAATGCTCTGCAATTGCATTACTTCCTATTTAGAATAAATAGCAATGGTTGTCGTAATGGGCTTAATTTTCAAACAGCTAATTGGGTACTTAACGTAACACAAGCCACTCCTATTAACTTTACTACTACAAATGTAATTTGTTTCATGGAATTCATATTGATATAAGCACGTCTTTGTATGTTGTTTCTCTATTTCACTTTTGATTAGGTTAACATGAAAGTACACTTACAAGAACTTCAAAGTGCATAAGCACGCCCTACATTTGAATCATTTATCAACCCCCTGGATAGTTTCATTTGATTTTAGATTTCTGTGTGTGTGTGTGTGTGTGTGTGTGTGTGTGAGTTCTTTTTTTAATCTGAGCCACATTGAGCTCATGTAAATGTAGTCAGTACATATGTTTGACTTACCCTAATTATTATGGCTCCTGAGGGAGAATTTTAAATACTGGTGATTACTTTGTTTGATTATACTGTCTGTGTGCTTAAATGTATATACTCATCCCTGTGTAAGTCTTTAAGAGTTTAGATCATTTTTGCTCTTTCGGAAATACTTTAAACTCCATGAGGTGATTTTAATAAACTTACACCAAGTTCCCTCAATGGTCTGTAAATGATTTTTATTGTTGTAATAAGCAGCATTTTACATTACACAGGTTCTCACCTGCATACTTACTGCATATTCACAGATACAGCGTTAATAGAAGCATGTGAGGTCTTACTTTCCCTAATGCTGTGCAGCTGCTGCCCTCCAGGCAAGAATCAAGAACCTCTCTGATAAAAAGTGTGCATGGCAAAGTTGTGCCTCTTTAGTGCAAGCCCAGGATGGATTAAAAATGTATGACACTCGTAAGAACTGGGTCAACTAGCTTCTCTTTCATCAGACAAGAACTGATGATCATTCCATTAGGTGAAGTTGCATTATATGTGACTAGATTAAACTATAAGTATATATCCGAGTAATGGGTTAACCCAGGGGTGTCAAACTCATTTTAGCTCAGGAGCCAAATATGGACCAGTTTGATCACAAGTGGGCCGCAAGTTTTAGGTGGGAAAACCAACAATTTCAGCTTTAATGTGCCCAAGTTTGCACTTTCAGTTATAAATTAGACCACCTCGGAGGTGACTTCAATCTGGCGCTCAACACATCATTGGACAGATCTAGTAAGTGCTCAAATACAAAACCATCTCGATCTGCTAAAGTATTAATGGATTACATGGAAGACCTTGGAATAGGAGATGTATGGAGACTGAATAACCCAACTAAAAAAGAATATACCTTCTTCTCCCCTGTGCATAAATCCTTCTCCCGAATTGACTTTTTTCTTTCAAATAATTCCATCATACATAAGATGTCCTCTAAAATACATCCTATAATTATTAGCGATCATGCCCCAATATCCCTCACCCTGCAGTGTGACTCTAATCAGAAAGTATCCTCTCTATGGCGCTTTAACACTTCATTACTTAATGACAGTAAATTTGAAAAAATTATAAGAAAAGAATGGGAGGACTTTCTATCGACAAACGACTCCCCGGAAATATCACCGTCCTTACTCTGGGAAACTGGCAAGGCTGTCATTAGAGGGAAGATTATATCATACTCTTCTTTTAAGAAAAAACAGGAACAGATGGCAGAAAAAACACTTGAAGAAAAGATCAAAAAACTTACGGAAGAATACGCAGCTAACCCTTCTGAACTTTTATGGGAAAAACTCCAAAATACAAAACTTAATCTGAATATCATCTTATCTAAAAAAACCGACTTCATTTTGCAACAATTACGATACAAAAACTTTGACTACAATAATAAATCAGGCAAATATTTAGCAAATCAGCTCAAACATAGTAAAGAAAATTCCTTTATAGCAGCAATTTCTGATAACGCAGGTCAAACTTTAAACTTACCTCAGGACATTAATAACATCTTTCATGATTATTATCAAAACTTATACTCATCAAATTTAAACCCTGACCCTGAAGATATTAAAACCTTTCTTAATAAACTAAACCTACCACAGCTCACTATAGATCAGAAAACCACCTTAGACTCACCATTAACCTTACAAGAATTACAAAATGCTTTAGATAGCATGTCAACAGGCAAAGCACCAGGTCCAGATGGGTTCCCTGCTGAATTCCTTAAACATTTCTGGTCAATGCTGGCTCCACTATTTTTCAGAGTAGTAACAGAGATCACAAATAAAGGGCATGTAGGAGGTCACATGAATACAGCGAACATTAAATTGTTACTTAAACCAGACAAAAACCCCATATTACCCTCAAGCTATCGTCCCATCTCACTTATTAACACAGACTTAAAAATTATTTCCAAAGCACTCACATCCAGGTTAGAGAAAGTAGTACAGTCAATTATACACCAAGACCAGACAGGTTTTATTAAAAAGAGACACTCCACAGACAATGTGAGAAGACTGTTTAATGTGATCAACATGGCACAGAACTCTAAAAAGAAAACAATAATCTTGTCACTCGATGCAGAAAAAGCATTTGATAGAGTAAACTGGTCATTCCTCCTAACTGTCCTTGGCAAATTTGGCTTCGGAGAATCATTCATACAATGGATCTCCACCCTGTACAATAAACCTAAGGCCTCAGTAACCACAAACAAAATAACATCCCAAAGCTTCACACTGCAGAGGGGAACCAGACAAGGCTGTCCACTCTCACCTTTGCTTTTTGCAATATTCGTTGAACCTCTCGCAGCAGCTGTACGTCAGAACTCTGTTATTAAAGGAATCCACTCATCCATCTCAGAACACAAAATTAATCTCTACGCGGATGACATTTTACTCTATTTGGAAGAACCGCAATCCTCTTTAGAGGAAGTATTTAATCTAATAAACAGCTTCTCTAAATTATCAGACTATTCCATTAACTGGACAAAATCATCAATCCTCCCTTTGACAAAAAACTCTTGGAATCCTGCACACCAAAATCCACAACACCCCTCCACCACAAATACAATTAAATATCTAGGCTTAAATATATCACCAAACTTAAATGAATTAATTAAACTAAATCATGATCCGATGTTGGACAAAGTCACAGAAGATCTGCGGAGATGGAACAATCTCCCCATCTCACTACTTGGCAGGATAGCCTCAGTTAAAATGAAAATCTTACCAAAAATAAACTACTTGTTCTCAATGATACCACTAAAACCACCAAAACAATGGTTTCAAAGATTAGATTCTACAACTACAAAATTCTATACTAGAAATAAAAAACCTAAAATAAGCCTTTCTACCCTTCAAAAAAACAAAGACGAGGGTGGTTTAGAAGCCCCTAATTTCATGCATTATTACTTAGCAAACCAAATACTATATTTAACAGAATGGCTAAATCCAAAAGAATACTACAACACCTGGCTAGAAATAGAACAGTTAGACTGCAAACACATTAAACTCTCTGATCTCCCTTTTATCACTGCGACCCTCAAACATCACAACTGCTTTAAAAACCCACTAATTGCCTCCACACTGACTGCATGGTGGAAAGCCCTGGACATCACAAATGGCCAATTAAAAACTAGTATACTCTCTCCAATCTGGCACAACCCCGACTTTAAAAATAAAAAAACACCACTCTATCTGAAGACATGGGAAGAGAGTGGAATCACTCATCTCCAAGACCTTTTTGAAAATGACAAGATCAGGTCATATAACAATCTAACCCAAGCATTCGATATAAATAAAAGTAACTTTCTACAGTACTTACAAGTAACAGAGACAATAAAGAAAACCACTCCACTAGACTTAACTACGTTACAACCTCCAGAACTGGCTATATATATGAAAAAAATCTCAACAAAATCAAAAAAACTCTCAAAAATATACAGAGCGCTTTCGAACACTAACTGTAATTACTTACCAATCGCGAAGTGGGAGGCCGAACTCTCAATCACCCCGAGCACTGATTTCTGGGCAGAAATTTGTTGTAATACTTTTAAGATGACAAAAAACACAAACCTTCAGCTAATTCAATACAAGGTCCTCCACAGATCCCACATTACCCAACAGAAAATGCATAAAATGGGCTTCTCAGCAACAGACATCTGCTCTCAGTGCACCCAGAATACAGCGGATTCCTATTTACATGCCTTATGGCTTTGCTCCCCAGTTCAACACTTTTGGATTCTAATCACTGAAAAACTGTCCTCCATTTTGGACTACAGAATTCCTTTATCTCCAAATCTTTGTTTGATTGGAGACCTGACAATGCTTCAACCTCCAGCAAACCAATCACAATCAATCCTTGCGGCACTAGCCATAGCAAAAAAAACAATATTACTAAATTGGAAAGACAAAAAATCCTTAAACATAAACCAATGGCAAAATCTCCTCACAGAATTTATTTCCATGGAAAAGATGTCTGCTCTCAGAAAACAAAAAAAAATAACGTGCTTTGAGGAGCGTTGGACTCCTTTTTTAATTGCATTAAATCTAAATTTTTAAAAGCAAAAAAAAAAAAAAAAAAAAAAAAAAAAAAAAAAAAAAAAAAAAAAAAAAAAAATAAAAATAAATTAGACCTAAAGTATGAAAGACAATATAATATATAACAACAATATATAAGTAGTAAGTGACATTCTTGAATGTCCTTTGGATTAGTTCATTTTTTGACCAATTTTTATTCAACTTTATTATTTATTATTATTTACATTTTATCTTTTGTGAAATAATTTGAAAAAAAATTGCAGGATTTTGGAACACTTTTCAACTGAGTTATCTGGTAATTTACGCAATGATTCATGTTTTCTATGTCATTTTCACGGGCCGAATCGGATGCTCTGAAGGGCCGAATTTGGCCCCCGGGCCTTGAGTTTGTCAAGTTGGTTAACCCATTATTGTTCTTCTTTTCCTTTAGTTGAAAAGTTGCAGGCATAGAAATTACAGGATAGTGAAGTTCATGGTCGTCACCGATACATTTCCTTTCGCACAATGTCAATTTTAGGAGTACAGCTATTGTGAGCAGGAGAAGTCAAGCTGAGCTGATTCTTAGTGAAGGCTCTTTCTCTCTCCTCATCATTCCATATCATTTCTCCATCTTCAGATCCGTGCTGGCGGCTTTGAGTACTCCCCCGGGACTCTTCACATCTACTCTGATAGCCTGCTAACGCTCCCAGCCATCATTGGCATTGGAGGAGGGGGCGGCCTGCTCCTGCTGGTCATCATCGCTGTCCTCATAGCATACAAGAGGAAGTCGAGAGATGCCGATCGCACACTTAAACGTCTGCAACTACAAATGGACAACCTGGAATCAAGAGTAGCTCTGGAATGTAAAGAAGGTAAGAGTTGAAAAAATCCTATGTAAACACCCACACATTCAACACAAATTTGGATAGAGGCATGACATCTGGAAAAAAACAACTGTTATTACAATACTACAACATAATTCATTTATAAATTAGATTATTTTATTAACTTTTGATTGGCTTCAAATTCTGTCCCAATAGTGACTTTGGTGGTGTTTTTGAGGTGCTTGATCCTTTAAGGGCAACATGTGCTGATGTTACTCCAATGACACTAAAATAGGAGAACTGGGCTGAAAAGTTCACTAAGATTATTTTACAGTTGTTTTCGATTGGTAACAAGCATTGGTCTTAATCGATGCTTAATTTGTAAATCATGAGGTCCCAGAACACCGGCCGTGTGTTGTTCTGTCAGTAAGAGAGAGACAGAAATGTCACGTAATAAAAAAAAAACCAAATTAAAACGCCTTTTGTCAAATAAATGAGCCAATAATATTGCGTGAACACAACCAATTAAGCTATGTTTAAAAAAGAATGATGACAGCATTAAAGAGGCACGGACAGTCAAATATGCCATGTTTCAGCACCAAGGACAGGTCAAAATCATAGCTAATTTAGCCACTTTCATCACAAAAGACACTAAACCTTTAAAAAACAAAAACCACAATAAATATGTGAAATAAAACATGTGCTTACCTTCACAGCCATGGAGAACTTTGTATCCTTGCAACTTTTTTTTTACATATTTCACAGCCGAGGCCTGCCTTCTTTTTTCATAAGCTAAGAGTAGCAGCTCATCTTGGCTTTGAACCAAGTCTCTGTTCAAACTTACATAGTCTCAATTTCCATATCAGAACTTTCACCGTTGTCTCCTTCTCTTCTCTCTGTCCCTGAGTCCTCTTCATGTCCCGTGGAGAGTTCTCCTCTCGTGTCCTGTCTGTTGGAGGCAGGTTCTCTTCTCCAGCATTAGCATCGTTGCTACAGGTGCTGTTACTCGCTATGCTATTTCCACAGAAACAACCTCAGACGTCTTCACATCAAGCTTAGCTTCACATATTGGCTTAAAAAAGCCATGTTCTACCATCTTCCAAGCTGACAGAAAAACTATATTTGCGCAAAACTGTAACGTGGCCTGACTTTACCCTCTCTTACTCACTTGCGCTCAGTTTTTACATTCAATTTTGTGTGTACAGTGAAATTTCCAGTGATTTCAACTCAATAAAAGACACAGCTGTCCCAATATAATACTTAAATATAAATATTTTATCAAAACACATAAATGCAAGTGGGAAATGCTGTT
The DNA here is from genome assembly GCF_900634775.1 of Gouania willdenowi. Lineage (NCBI taxonomy): Eukaryota > Metazoa > Chordata > Actinopteri > Blenniiformes > Gobiesocidae > Gouania > Gouania willdenowi. The sequence continues at coordinate 17,933,710 of NC_041050.1, forward strand.
GTGAATAAGTAGGTTTTGAATCCAGAATGAGTCCATGTTCCTGAGATCCAGAGGTAGTGAGTTCCAGAGCTGAAAGCTCTGCTCCCCATGGTGGTAAGGCGGGCTGGGGGAGTGGACAGATGAATGGAGGAAGAGGATCTGAGGGAGCAAGATGGAGTGTGGACATGGATGAGATCAGTCAGGTAAGGAGGGGCAGTGTGGGGAATAGCCTTGAAAGTTGGATGCGGAATTGTATGGGACGCCAGTGGAGCTGGTGGAGAACAGGGGTGATGTGGGAGCTAGAGGGGGTTTTGGTGATGATGCGGGCAGCTAAATTCTGGACTAACTAGAATTTATGGAGAGATTTGCTGCGGAGACCAAAGAGAAGGTAATTGCACTAGTCAAGCCGGGAAGTTTATCATTTTACCAGTTGTTAGAGCTACTATCTTTACCAGGGAGATAATATTTATTCCTGGTGATTGTTTTCTGGAGTTTTACTGGGATTTTTACCGATGATTAGTTTCTATCTCCCTCGCGCTCTGCGGTCCAAACTGAAACCGGAGCCAGACACACACACATATACACACGAGTGTGTCATACGCGTCACTCAGTCACATTATGGAAGATTGCGGTCATTCTACGGGGTGGATTCTCCGTGTTATTATCACATTATAGAAAAGTTTAAAAATAGCAGGAAGTGGTGCTGGTCTCGAACGGTCTTGACGGAAAATCCCGAGTCCGGGCAGCCCGAGTCCGAGACAAGACCGAGGCAAAATGCTTCAGAGTACGAGACGAGACCGAGACCTTTAAAATTTGGTCTCGAGACCAAGACCGGTCTCGACTACTACAACACTAGTAAATCTCCCCTTTAATGAAAGGGAGATTGGAGATGGGATGGAAGTTATTGAAATTGATTAGAGTTATTGCAGTGGTTTTGAAGGATGAAGGGCCAGTTCCGGTGATGATCAAGTAGTGGATGATGGCAGATATGATGGGAACCAGGGAGGGGAAGGAGGCTTTGAGCAGGGATGTGGGGAGAGGGTCCAACTGACAGGAGGATGGTTTGGACTGACGGATGAGGTCTGAGATTTCAGAGGGAGTGGGGAGCTGGTAGGTGGAGAAGGAATGAGTAAATGGGAAGGATTCTGGTGAGGTGGGGAGAGGAAAGTTATGACTGAGGTGGTGATGAATATTTTGGATTTTTGAGACGAGGAATGGCATTAGGGATTCACAGGATGTGGTGGAGTAGAATTGAGGTGGCAGTGAGTCAGGGGGGCGGGTGAGTTTATAGAGGAGATAAAATAGACACTTGGTGTCACCTTTATTTGCAGTGATTAAACCAGAGTAATATTGGGATTTAGTTTGAGTGCGCTCGAGTTGGCGACCTCTGGCTTTCATGATCCGGAGATAGTGTGTGAACCAGGGGGCAGGAGTGGAGAATGATACAGACATGGATTTCAATGGAGCCAGAGAGTTAAGAATGGAATGGAGTGTAGTGTTGTAACGCAAAACCAGCCTATCAGGGGTGAAAAAGGGATTTATGTCTAGGTGGGGGTCAATACTGGAGGTGAGGGTGTTGAGATTGATATTTGTAATGTTACGGAATGATATGAGACAGGAGAGCTCAGTGGTAGTAATGGTGAGAGCAGCATTGAATAAGAGAAGAAAGTGATCAGTTATGGGGAGTTAATCAGCTTTACAATCGAGAGGGGTGACACCGGAGCAGCAGATTAAATCAAGAATGTGACCTTTTGAGTGGGTGGGAAAGTTAATATGTTGCTGAAGAACAAAACTATCTAAGCAGGATGTAAATTATCTTGTAAAAGGGTTCATTGAATGTTAAAATCTCCCAGCACTATTCTTTTTGAGGAAAAGGAGGATAAATGAGTGAGGAAGGCAGCAGTCATTTAAAAAATCACTGTTGGATTTATGGGTGCGGTAAACAGTACAGAGCGTTCACATACTGTGGATTCAAAGGAAGTGAAGACCGGAGCAGACACAGGCGAGACTTTGATGTTCTCGCTGTGAATCATCGTGAGACTTCCACCCTAGCCGTAGTCCCGTGGTTTACAGGTGTAAACATACCCAGGTGGAGTGGATTCAATGAGCTGGGAGAAGTAATTTCCTTGTTGCCATGTCTCAGTTAAACAGAAGAAGTCAAACTTACGGTCAAGGATGAGTGTGTGGATGAGTTGTCCTCTACAATTGAGAGAGCGGATGTTTAACAGATCGAAGTTGACTGTGGTAGAGCAGTGGTCTGCAGCAGCGCTAGCCAAGCAAGGGAGCCTGGCTCACACAGAGCGATCTATCGTCCGACCGGTATGGCAAGAGGAAGTCAAGAGCTGGACCAGATGGACTGGATGTTAGTTGAAGTATCTGTACGGAAGTTCTGACGGAACCCACGGTGGATGTATCTCCGGGGAGGAAGAAATGCAAGGAAGCACTAGACGTGAAACAACAAAGGAATACAGAGCATTATAAGAAGGTTCTGAGCGTTCGTCTTTCTGCAGCAAAGTCTTGCAGGATGAGATTTTACAGGAGTTGCGAGGCTCCTACCCAAAACAACGTTCAATGGAAACACGTTTAAAGTGCAATTTAACTCTGTCGATATTTAGAAATATCACTTTTATTTTGTTAAAATCTGTAATATAAACCCAGCTTGTGTTAAAGGTTTTGAACATGAGACTTCAGTTTCGACCAATGCTTGTTAGCAATCGAACAAAAACTGTAATGCATGTACACAATCACATTTTTTATGGGTACTCTATTGGGGGTGGGAGTATTTTAGCTTTTTTTTTTTTTTTCAAAGCAGTTCCATTTCCCTTCAGTATGGATTTCTAAGTGTTTTGGACTTTGAACTGAAGGAACAGACACCTGCTGTGTTGATGCTAGGGATGGAGAGCGCTGTCAAACGTGTCTATCAACTGTCGGCGCCTTGAAGTGGAAACACGGCTCAAGGGTGAGACTGTCAGAAGGAGACGGAAAAGGGGTACACAGCCGTTTTGAAAAGAAGATGATGTGAAGAGTCAAAGTAACAAAAGAACAGTTTGCAGAGAGGTGTGAGATCCATTCACAGGAGACATGTGGGACACAGAGCTTCTGGAGAGTTTTAGCAGCGGAGACAACACATGACTGATGTGAGGGCAGACGAGGTGTTTACATTCTGTGTAATGACACCAGCTCACGCAGCCTTGGTACAAAGTAATAATGTCATTACACTACACATTGTCAAAAAGACTCACAACTCTATCAGCTGCCAAGATACTGTCAGAGGAAGTCAAACAACTGCAGCTTTTGATGTAAAGCACCCGAACCTCCTTGTTATTGTGCCTCATCTTTAAGATGTTGCCACCGTGCGTTGTTTAAGTGACACGGCAAGAAAAAAGTTACGCCATTTCCATACTAAGTCTTTCAGGATGTTGAAGCATGACATTAGTCCCGCCCTCTTCCTAAAAGCAACCTGCCACGCCTGCTACACTCCCAGCTGATCCAGGGAAGCAAAGCAGCCCGAGTGGGTGGGGAACCAGATGGAGCAGGCAGGAGCAAAAAGTGAAGTGTGTGTTTGGGAAATTAGATTCTGTTCTAAGACGAGATGTCTGATACAGCTGATGATTAGAAATCAAATTCAGAAAACGTCTTTCAAGGTTGTGTATTCGCATGCATCATTTTGGCCTTTATTGCATGAGAAACAAACCATAATTTGGCATCTGTAGCTCATAATTGCACAGTGTTTTTAAATTTCACATCCAAGTCGCCTCAATTAAGGTCTTATTTAGTTTGCATGAAGAAATGAAACAGTGTTGCTGTCTGAAAATTGTACCCAACAACCAAACAGAATATCTATTCATTACATCGGAAAATATGCTGAATGAAGACTATTTTGGTAAACACACCAGTCATATTGGTTTTTCTTTGGGGACAGATGATTACATTCATACTCATTCATTTAGAGTCAATTAAGACAGTGTTTCTCAAATGGGGGTACATGATGGCACTACAAGGGGTACTTGAGAAAGAGAGAAAGTTGAAAATTAACAAAGAAAGCACTCAAAATATGGGGTTTTTGTTTCTTTTTTAGTTAAAAACGATCATCATTATAATGATGATGGAAATGGTCTTGATTTGAACATGTACTGAAAATACAAGGGTCAGACTTGGTCCCACACCAGGTGGGAGATGATTAAAAATATAAAATAAAAAACTATCAAAATAAATCTGTTCAGGAGGCACTAAATACTGTTTTATTCCATTTATTTGAAATGGGATTCTTTAAAGCGCATGTTAACACTGATTCCATCATTATGCTGTATTGTTGTTTTTTCATAGAATTCTGATAAAAATGTTGTCAGACAAAGGGGGTACTTGGATTCAGAAATAAGAAAAAGGGGGTACATACGAACCACTGAATTAAGAGACTAATTTCTAATTAACCTGTGTTTTTAGGAGCATATATATATATATATATATATATATATATATATATATATACATATATATATATATTTACCAATAAGTAATCATGGGACAACATGCAAACTCCTTAAAAGATCCCTGGTGTACACCTCATGTCAAACTCATGGCTAGCCACTCCCCCAGCATTCTGTCCCAGTACAGTCATAATATATTGAAGAATTATGAAGGAAAGCAAAAATGTTTTCTTCACATTGTTTTTCATTCAGTCACAGGAGCCACCTGACACATGGCTGCCCACAATTCTTTCTGACACAACTCTAGCGAGTGATTTATCATCTGAGCGATAAATACAAATGATTACTAAAAGGGGAGAGGAACTGGAGGAGAAAATAGAGTCCCCAATTTGAGTTTTGTCAACCATTTTCCTCTTCAATTTATCTTTGTTTAAAAAAAAAATGTTTAGTTCATAGTTCCAGTTATTTATCCGCAAATTGTTCTCTATTTTCTTACTTTAAACTTTAAAAAAAATAAATAAAAATACAGTATTTGCCTCATTTCTTCACTTTCTATCCCTTTCCCACTGTTTAACAGACCAAACCGTGCAATGGCAGCTGGTGGAAATTATGCGTGAAAACTCATCTGTCTATTACTTGATAATTATTCATTCATGCAATTAATTAACTTTCCATCCAAGCAAATTATATTTCTTTGCTTTTCCCAAGTTATACTTTTTCATTGTTTTGGAGTTTGAAAAAAAGTATGAATAAAGGGGAAGATTTGAGAACAAAAACAACAGGTTGAATGAACCTGTTAGGTTCCAGCTGTGTTTCAATGAGACAGGATATTACCTGCTTTATGTCATAGCCTTAAACTTGAAATGAAGATCTGTCTGCCCTGCCTTGTTGTGTCTCCTGCCGGGCATCTTGTTTAACTCAGAAATTGTGTCATGTTGTGTCACCATTAATGGCTTTTTATGAAAGTAAAGCTATGAAAGAAAGAAGATGTATGGCATATTTTGCTGGCAGAACAGCTCTAACCAGGGTTGGGGTCAATTACATTTTTCAATTCCAATTATGTTTTCAATTACCCATGCTCAATTTCAATTAATTTACGATTACAGTTGCCAGCATTTTTCCCTATTACAATTAAATTGTTTTTTTTTCCTTTTCAGAAATTCAATAACAATTATGCTTTCAAATACTTAAGTTAGAATCATTCACAATTACTGAGCCTGAAATAAATAACCTAAAAATAGTTGGCCATTCTCTTGTGTTAGCTTTCTGTTAGCATCTCTTATGATATCAGGTCCTAAATCAGCTGTAAAATACCCTAAAAACGAATCTATTGGCTACCTAATCAATGAAAATATAGATTTTTCATATTTATTTAAATGATAAAATGTGGCAAAGTTTGAAATGAAACAAATTTTGATAATTGTTAACTACATATGTGTAGAACTGTACATAGAAATGTATCATGGTTCTCCAGTTTTGCGTTAAATTAGAATTAACCATTTTTATGTATTTTTAATGGAAATTACAATTACAGTCAATTATATAAACGATTAAGGCCGCAACAGATTTTTAGAATTTCAAATATAATTTTGCCATAATTGTAATTAATTGTTATTTACACAATTGCAATTATAATTGACCCCAACCCTGGCTCTGACTAGGGGTGGGAACCTCTGGGTACCTCACGATACGATACAAGATGCGATACAAAGCTCACAATAACGATTATCTCACGGTTTGACGATACTGCGATTATCGATATATTGGTCAGAAATGAATCTACAATAATCTATGACATAAGAAAAAAAAAAGGATAAGTGAAAAAATAAAATTTGTATTTTATATTTCTGAAAGACAATAAATTGAAAAAGTGTCCTATGAACAGTGACACTATTTTATTGCAACATTTTTGTAAATAAGTGTCAACATACCAATGTCAACGAATAAGTATCTCCAATAGTGCTTTTCGTAAACAAAAAAATAGGGTCTTTCTTACCAGTGACACCATTATAGTGCAATATTCCAGTAAACAACATTGGTTCCTTCAACAAACAGTGGCAACATTTCTGTGAAGACCTAGCTGCACATTTTAGTGAAAAAGCAGAGATTTTTTGGAAAATAATAAAATAAATCTTAAATCCAAAAAAAATGTAAAAAAAAATTATATATATATATATATATATATATAATTTTTTTAAATCGATACTTAGCGCGAGCATATCGATAATCGATTGTGCGAAAAAAATATTGTGATATATTGCCGTATCGAGAGATTGTCAAACTCCTAGCTCTGATCCATAAAATCTCTTTCATTATGCTTTGGTACTACATTTTTTCTGTTTTCTACAATTCTTTGTGCAGCTTTCGCAGAACTTCAGACTGACATCCATGAGCTGACCCAGGAGCTCGATGGAGCAGGGATTCCCTTTCTGGACTACCGGACGTACGCCATGAGGGTCCTGTTCCCTGGGATTGAGGACCACCCTGTGCTCAAGGAGATGGAGGTACGGGTCAGTACACCAGCCAACAAACTTCAACAAACTAACAAAACTCACTTCTGTAGAGGTGAAAACCGTGCGACTAATCAACCTAACACGTCGAAAAGGCTCTGCTGCTGCTGCTGCTGATATCACAAGAAGTTCACCTGCATGCTGCATTCAGACAACTACTTAAGAAGTTTCATTTGATGGCATTAAATTGTCCCTCTGGCTTTTCTCCTTAAAACGTCTGTTGTTATTATCCCATGACGGGTTTCTTCAAAGGCGGGACGCTCCAAAGAACAAGGGGGAGATATGAGATGAGAAGAACTCCTGACACAGTTCACCTTAAAGCAATCGTATAACCTATATTTTATCTACTCTGTCTTAATGTATTCAGCCCGTCTCAGTCAGTGCAAATGACTTTTTAAGAGCCTCAGCTTCATCATTAGTCTGATCTCAGGAGACAGACACTTCTCGGTCTTGTGATGCAGATGAGAAGCGAGCATTGCTTGGATTCAACTTGAAATAAATGTTATTTAAGCAGCACCAGATGAAGAGAAGAGACAAAGACGAAGGGTCGAAAATGGCAAGAGGATTAAGGCAGTGAAAGAATAAGATTAGGGTTAAGTAGGATTCTTGCTTGCATTATACATCACACTTAAGACTCTAATTGAACTGGTACATGTGATGTACCTTTCCAGCAAAGCTAAATGGAGATGGTGAAACTTCCCACTGCCAACATCACAAGCCGTAGAATTACCAGTACGTCAACACAAAGTACTCTCCTACGAAGATTAAGAAATCAGACTTAATCAGAAGCCGTAGGATTAAAAATCAGGTGAATCCTCATTGACTTTGATTAGAGCTCTGACTTTTTTGAAGTAAAGAAATGATTTATTTGACCTTTTGCAGCTTTTTTTAATCACTAATCCAGAGTCGGTTTATATTTTAAAGGAATGGAGCGCTCTTGGTGGTCCCATAGCTGCCATTGGTATATTTTCTGTTCTTTCCTGCTCTTTCATACTCAGTTATTTCTGAAATGTCTTAATTGCGTTTTGCCGCCCATGGCTATTAAGCTAAAACCCCAATCTTATTTTAGTCTTAAATGTGGGCGAAGTCAAAAACTTTCAAGAAAGACAAAAGTTAATTATTCTGTTTATTTCTCTTTTCTTTTATTTAGTTTTACACCAAACTGATATTTTATCAACGTGATGGTGGTGTAAAACTTTACAACCTTTTGTTTGAAGAACAAAAGCAGCGCAAAGTAAAATTTTGGATTTGTTTTTAATGCATCAAAATATATTGTGGTAATACACAGTGTGTGTGACTCAGGTATAGGGACAGTAATGATATATTTGTTTTTAAATGCTGATAGTATCAAGTTTACATTATCTTATGTCACAGATTTAATCTAATGCAAAAATGTTGCTACTGTGAAGGAAACAATGCACAACATACATTAGTTTAATTTGTGCAACCATATAAAGATGGGGTAATATATCGCGTGACAATATATCGCAATATTAAAATGTGTATCGTCGATGTATCATCGAGGGTATGAGTGGTATTGGCGTTAGAAAAAACAAAAAACAATGTAGCCATTTTTTTTACTTTAACTTTACTTGAAGTTTTGAACATAAGGGGGACATTACGCTGTCATTATTATAACATGACACTTGTCATTAACATGAACAAGGTGTCATAAAAGCTGCCATCAAGTGTTACTTAACTATAACCCTTTGTTACCCTAACCTTAACCTTAACCCTAATCCTACCTAACCCAACTATATCCCTCCACCTAACCCCAACAAATGCCAACATAGTTCCAAAGGTGTCATAACTTAATTTCAGACTTCATGACACCTTATTCATGCTAATGAGAGATAGTGACAGTGTAATGTCAGCCTTATGTATAAAACTTCAAGTGTTACCGACTTTTTTTCTTTCCAAAATGCCAAATTATCGTATCATTATCACAAGCTCATTAATATCTATCGTTTCGTATTGCGAACTATCACTAATATTAACACATTACCAGGTTTAAAAAGGTTAATTAAGTGAAAGCAACGCGATATCAACAACAGCAGCAGAACATTTGGGTCTTTTACCACAGCAAATAGCTACTAGGGGTTGAACAACTTCATAATTTTAAAGGTCAACATTATGTGCATACTAGTCAAGTCGACGACGACTAGTCGATGACATCACCAAGAGCCAAAGCCGAGCCGAGTGGCAGCCGAGTGCCGGTGTTGTGCCAAAATCTGTGATCCGAAAAAATCTACGATCGTAGGTGATGACAGTTCCAACCCCTACGGCTTCTCGGTGGACATTTACTCACCCTTAAACATGTCACATATTTGTTTGGGTCACAGACTTTGGCACAACACCGCCAACCCCTGGGACACGGGTAAGTAAACCTAGGAACACTGCTGCTTCGCCTACCTTGAGTCTACGGTGACTGTTAAGCCTCGAGGCTTCCTCAGAGGCGTTTAGACTTTGTTTGGGCTGTTTTTACGGTAGCTTCGGCTTCCTTCACCAAAGCTGGTGTTGTGCCAAAGTCTGTGACCTGAAAAAATCTGTGACCGTTGCGGCTTCCCGTCGGTAGAGAAGAAGAGTGCTACGTCAACTGCGTAACCGTCTTTGTAGCTATTGAGGAGCTATTTACTCCCTCTTATGATGCTCTGGTGGGTGAAGTAAATACAGACTGGAGAATAATTACAAATGTGTTTAAGTGGGAGTAAATGTCCGCCGAGAAGCCGCAGGGGTTGGATCTGTGGCCACCACCGGTCACAGATTTTTTCAGGTCACAGATTTTGGCACAACAGCGGTCTTCCCCCGCTAACGGAGCCTCTGTCCCGTGCTGCAGATGTTTTCCAGATCTGCTTAATACACAGACATGTTACCACTACAGCTAACGTTAGCATTTACTGTATATTAGCCATAGTATCCGCCTACCAGCTGCAGTTTGAGCACAAACCGGGAAGGTGCCAGAAACACTTGATGTCGTGCTGCCTCGCCGTACAGGAGTTACTTGGACCCTGGTTTGCTGTGTTGCGCCGCCATCTTGGGCAAAAGTCAGGTACTGCGGCTTGTCGACGTCACATGGACAGAGTCGCGAGACAACACTAAAGTCAACTAGTCTGTTTAAACACTAAAATAAGTCGCTCGCCAACACTGACTTTGATCTTAAACTGTTGTGGATTTTGTGGGGGTGGGTGGTGGGGCGGCAGGTAGGTTCGCTGAACTCTCATCTCTGCGGGCGTGCTTGGTGGCCTTGGGGCCAATGGATGGGTGCTTCTAACCTCAAACGACATATGCAGACATTGGGGTGGGGGTACACACACTGTACTGTTATGTCTCTATAGACTTCCTTCCTCTTTTGCTGCTGTATTTCCCCTTTGGTACTGATTCTGTGATCTAATGAACGGTAAACCAATGATCCTAGTTTTATTGCTCTGTAAGGCTGCTCCATTCCTAAAGCTCTACTGCCACGTTACACACACAAACATGCACGCACGCACACACACAAACACACCCCCACAATGATTCAAAGATATTAAGTTACTCTCAATTTGTGACAGAAATTCTGTGAGGGCTGTCTGAGCTGTAAAATACATGCATTTCCATTTGTCTCAGTCTATCTCACCAGTAGAACTTTTTTCCCCCACATACACACAATTACACACATGTGCACACACACACTACAGAGATGTACAAAACTCATTTAGCACTTTAGAAAGAGACCCAGACACTTTATTACAGCACATCAGAGGAGGGGGAGAAAAGATGTTACAGTGGTACAAAAAGGATGACAATGGAGAGCAAGATACAGGCACATTCGGTGCCTGTTTGTTACTAAGAGGCACAAGGAGAGGAGAATAAGATGAGAGAGCGATGATGTCATAGTGTCAGTAATAGGTGTGACAAGCGGCAAGGAAGACGAAGCGAGCGAGCTTAACAGAGGCATCTTTGGGAGGTTTTAGTGTGTGTTGTTACGAAGCGACAGGTGCCTGGATAGAGCAGGGTACACACACGCACGCACGCACGCACGCACGCACGCACGCACGCACACACACACACACACACACACACACACACACACACACACACACACACACACGCACACACACACACACACAGAAAGATCTAACCTTATCTGAGCACTGCTTCCCCCTCTCTGTTGACAGAAGATGTCCTCACTGAGCTAGAAGAAGCTCATCTGATTAACCATTAGACATTTTGAGAATGTAAAATGTTTAACTGTCCCCATAAAAAGCTACTTTAAAAACCCTGAAGGTCAAATTGTGTGTGGAATGGTAAAACTGCTGAACTATCACGGCAATAGCAAGTCTACACATTTGTAACAATATTCTATATGTACAGTATGTATCCATCATACCATACAAAAGGTACTTTAAAATTTGGATGCAGAATCCAGGATTCTCTCTTCAGTCAAGAGCATTTAAACACAGAGAGAAGCACTGTATTTCACAGTTTTTTTTGTATAACAACTGATGGGAACACATAGCAAAATAAAACTAAGGAATAAACCACGTTTGGAATTGTACTGTTTTTTTTTCCCCTAACACAACCATGAATACTATTCAATGATTAAAAATGTAAGTTGGATTAAAAAAAAAAATATATATATATATATATATATATATATATATATACAGTATCTCTAGGCAACATTTTTATATATATAAAAGTAAACTAATCCAGTTGCAAAACAACTGAAAATGCCAAAGTGCTGGTCTCATGTGGAAACCATCCGTCTCATCTGAAAAACCTTTCAGCCAAGCAAAAGGTTTTTTTTAATTCAGAGCAATTCACAAAGGTTTTAATAGTGTGTCACTGATTAAATGACAATTTGTGAATAGATGAGGGACATTAACAGCATCTCCATTTTGGTTTGGTTTCCTTTCACAATGTCATTTTTTTAATTACTGATGCAGTTATAAGTGCTTGTTTGAGGCCATGTTGCTCAAATCCAAAACTTTATCAGAAAGACAAAATATCACAAAATATATATTTTTAGAAGGACCAAAAACAAGAATGTATTAAGAGCTTCTTTTTTTGGTGCCACCATCTCACTAAAACTTCAGTCTCCTAAATATTCTTTAGAGTTTTCACAAACATCCACGATGTTGTCACCGGTCTATTGACCCATTCAACCATGGAGTAGAAACTGTGTATGACCACCTGGAGCTGTATGACACGGCCTTTATAACCAGGACCGGACTAGGAAGGATTAGGCGTGGAGGAGAACCAGCGAGGAGGTGGTAGTAGCAGGTAAAAGTTCTCTCTGTAGCACTGAGCTAGGATAGCATTAGCCGCTAATCACACCGGCTTTTTTCACTGGTGGTTTATGTTTTTGAGAGGAGAAAAAGGAGAGCAGCTCCTCGCTTCAGCAGGCAGTGAAACTCACCGAGTTGGATGTGTGGCTGGTGGGTGAACACAGCATTAGCCAATCAGAATGCAGAACACAATGAACGTTCATACGCTGTAAAAAAAAATCCGCAAAACAACGAGACCGCAAAAGGCAAACCGCGTTATAGTGATGGACTACTGTACTTTCACTAAAATGTCAAGAGTTGGACAAACATCAATCAACAACATACACTTGTTTCCAACAGAAAAACAAGTGCTTTTGTGCTTTAGTTAGCCTTTAAGCATGACGTGGGGCTAAATTAAGATAACCAGACTTGCTTTAATTTGACCTGTGTCTGTCACTGTGTCTCTCCTCAGCTCCAGGCTAACGTGGAGAAGTCGCTCACTCTGTTTGGACAGCTGCTGACCAAGAAGCACTTCCTGTTGACGTTCATCCGTACACTGGAAGCACAAAGGTCTCTGCTTGCCTTGTTTTTCGACAGTCCAAAATAGGGATGTAACGATTCACTCAACTCCGAATACGATTCGATTCACGATACTGGGTTCACGATACAATTCTCTCATGATTTATTTTACAAAATGGGACTGTAGACAAATGATGATTGAAATGATGAGAAAATGCTGTACTATTTTCCTTTTATTTTTCAATGTCAAAAGAGTCTCTTGATAAACTATTCAAAACAATGCAATTTAACTAAAAATAAATCTTGAAGGAAATTAATAAAGGAATAATACAAATGAAGAAAAAGCCTATTAATTTGAATTCTGGTTCTACAATTCAAAACTGCATAATAGTTATTTTTCTTTTTAAAAGTGCAACTGAAAATGTATTTTGTGCCTTAACAATTGGACTTTTTTTAAAACTGCACTGATTTACATCAGATATTTGTTTGGACCAACAGAGGGCGCTGGTAACCCAGTGGTCGGTTGCCATGCAGATATTATAGCAGTAAAGAAGAGATGCTATGCTAGCAGACAGAGCTAATAGAAAAACATGACTTTTACAGATATTCACGTAATATTACATATTTTCTTTCGGTGCTAAACGGGTAAGGAATAATTTATGAACATATTTAAGAGTATAAAGCGGTCAGAAAGAAAGTAGTAGCAGATTCCGCCCGCCGCCTCAGCATTTGGACGAAAGCATAAATATACAGCGCCCTCTGCTGTTTGAAAAAAGTACTGCTATTCAATTTTCAGAAAATCGATATCAACCGTGATACCTATGAATCCATTTTTAACTGCCTTACGATTAATCGTTACATCCCTAGTCTAAAACCATGCTATGATAAACAATATTTAAGATAAGCTATACTGATTTGTGTACATGATGATAAACAGTATCAGAGCAACTTTTTCAAACCTCAATCACCATTGTTTTTTAGAAATAATCTTGCAAAACAAGGGCAACTGTGGGTCCGGTGGTAGTGGGTCGTCTTCTGATCGAGAGGTTGGGGGTTCGATCCCAGTACCTGCCTGTGTGTCGAAGTGTCCTTGGGCAAGACACCGAACCCTAAGTTGCTCCCAGTGGTCGACTAGCGCCTTGCATGGCAGTCCTGTCCCACTGGTGTGTGAATGTGAGAGTGATTGGGTGAATGAGCTGATATGTAAAGCGCATTGAGACTGCTTCAGTGTGGTGATAAAGCACTATATAAAATCAAGTCATTTACCATTTACCATTTTTGAAAGTTCTCCGAAAACTCAATGTTTGAATGAATTTGCAGGTCCTTTTCCATGCGGGACAGGGGCAATGTGGCGTCTCTGATCATGACGGCGCTGCAGGGAGAGATGGAGTATGCGACCGGCGTCCTCAAACAGCTGCTCTCCGATTTGATCGACCGAAATCTGGAGAGTAAAAACCATCCCAAGCTGCTGCTCAGGAGGTAAGGAAGCCAAATGGAGTTTATTACGCTATAAAACATTCTTTAAATGGGTAAATCAAACAACAAACTCAGCTTTGAAATATTGCATTTTCAGTTCATTTACATTTCAGAGTAATTGTAATTCAGGGCTTCTCTGCTATATGTCCTCCAGGTAAGATATGGACATAGAAGATACAAAAACACACCATAAAAGAAGAGCTCACACGATTGAGAAGTGAATCTGACTCAATCATCTTTTACGTTTGCGCTAAGGTTTTTCCTTCTGATCTCTTCTCATTCTTTAATAGAACGGAGTCTGTCGCTGAGAAGATGCTGACCAATTGGTTCACTTTTCTCCTCTACAAGTTCCTCAAGGTAAGGATAATAATGTTATATTTAACCCACAGTGTTTTTATTGTGCTGTGGACTGTTTAGTCCAATGCCCCCGGAACAAACGTCTGATTAAATAATTCTGTCCCCCTTTCATCGGTTATCAGATCGGGTTTCCTGTTCGGCCTTTCATTATCCACACACACACACACACACACACACACACACACACACACACACACACACACACACACACACACACACACACTCCTTAATTAAGGCCTCCCGTTGACTGGTCCCTTTTATCCTTTCACCCTTTTTATCCTCCTGACTCATGTTTTTCTATCCATCTCCTGCTCATTTGCCTGATTTTACTCTTGTACCTGACATGTTCCCTTTAGTGATTTCCATGTGGTTCTTTTTTCTTTTATTTCTGTTCTGTTGTCACTGTCCCTTTCCCACACTCCCTTTGTAGCTTTAAGAACATTTTCCTTACCTTTTCTTTTTTCTTTTTCGGGGGGATGGTTATTAAATTACCATTTGTATTGTCTTCATACATCGATGCTGCCAACTGTTTTTATTTGGTATATACTTTACTTTAATTTAGTAGTAGATTTTTAGGCTCCTTCAAGTCCTTCAATTTTCAAATATTTTTTGCCTGTAACACATCAAGTCTGAGAACAACATGTCTATCTTCCTAGTGTTATGTCCACCCACTAACATAAACTATAGTAATGGCTTTATGTACCTGTCAGTTTCATTATTTCCATTCATTGTGATATGTAGAATCTAAAAACATGTTAAGCAAATTTTTGTTGGTTTAAAAATGTCTTTGTAATTGTATAAAGATTTGACAGAGTTAAACTATAACAAGAAGACATAGTCATCAACATCCCCCGCCAGATTGGTTGTCATTATAACTCACAACCTTTTCCTAAATGTCCTAAACTTAGATGTATACACAGGAAAACATTATCACATCAGATTACAAAATTACTATCTTCAACAGTTCTAAGAAAAGCTGTCCCCTTTGAAGATACCTCGAACAGAGTCCAAAAAACAGAACAAGGGCAATAACTCTGGGAGAAATAATTGCGCGCTTTTTGTTTTCAAACTCCATCAAGGTATTGATACCCTGAAGCCACACCACAAATTTGGTTATTGTATCTCAAACGGTTTCCGAGAAAAGCTGTCCCTATTGAAGATGCTTCAGAGTAAAAAAAAGAAAAAAAAGAAAAAGGGCTATAACTCAGGAAAAAACAATTGCGCGTTTCTCATTTTCGAACTCCATCAAGGTATTGATGCCCTGAAGCCGCACACCGAATTTGGTTATTGTATCTTAAATGGTTTCAGAGAAAAGTTGTCCCCTTTAACTCGGGACGACGGACGATTGGATGGACGGAGCTCAAACCTATATCCCCCTTCACATTTTGTGGCGGGGGATAATAAACACATAGGAAAAAAGCCCCAACAATTAGTCTCATACTAATGATATCATGAGAACCATTGTTGACATTCAGTCTGCTGATTACACCTTTCTGCTCAGTGTTTGCAGTGTCGGAATCTGAGCCTAAACCGATCTCCGTGTGCACCGACAACAATCATTAAATCCTTGAAATGTAAATGTCAGCATACAATTAGGTAGCCTCGATAGAGCCAGAATACCGAGCTCAGGCAAATTTCCCAGACAAGCATGCAGCGCCCGAGCGACGAACGCCCGGCCCCCCGTACAAACCCCAGCGGAGAAATGCTGCTCGCTGCATCTCGTTAGCAGCTGCCCAGCTAATTGGCCCAGATGCTAACGAGCTTCTAAAAGCGGTGGAAGGAGGAGTGGAGGTTGGTGGGGATTAGAGGTGTGTGTCTGAGGTGCAAGACACAGAGAAGATGAATAAAGGGGGGCATGTGACAATTAGGAGGAAGTGGGGGGTAGGGAGCAAAGAAGCAAGTCGAAAACTCAATTACGGGTAACGAGGTATAAAGAGGACAAGATCATTATTTCATATGGTAATAAGTAAAAACAGATCTAAAACCAATTAGAAACTATTTTTGGTGACAATAAATCTCCCAATAATAATAAAAAAAAACAAAAAAAAAAACAATAGACGCCAAACTATGCATTAGGGTGGTTCACTATATAATGATGTAAAAAAAAAAAAAGTTTTCAAAATTTTGCCAGATCGCATTTGGCCTTGTTTCTATAGATATTTTGAACATCTGTACCAAAAATTGGACAACCATAAGATCCGTAGAGAGTGACACACTTGTTCACAATTTTTATTGCTCAACCTTCTGATACTTGTAACTTTCACAAGTATCAGAAGCTTTAACGATATAAAGGGAAGTATGGTCATTAATAGTTTATCCCTGTATTTATTTTAAATGAGTAAGAACATTGTAACAGTTCAAACGCTATTCCCTTAAATGTGCAGCGTCTGGCTCTATTTTTGGTAGAAATGTTCACAACATCAATGTGAACAAGGTGAAAAGCGATCTGGACAGATTTGGTGAAAATGAATTTTGTGAACCACCTTATTATGCATTTAATATACATGCAGAAAGAATCTGCAAATGACATCACCCAAGCTTAAATCCACAAACTACTACCTGCAGGGCAGAATTGCTTTTCAATGTCGCCTTAAAAAAACTGACTCTGATTCGATCCTTTTTTTTCCCTAATGACTATATTATTTAAATTTTTCCTAAATACTGTTTAAGTGCCGTGTGGTTTTAATCATTACAGCCTGAGGACTTATTATTTCACAAACATGGACGATGTGGAAATTGGGATTAAATCGTTAACAGGCTGAAAAATTGTTCCACTTTTTATCTCCATGCAACATACTGTTTTTAATGTGTGTGAAAAGGTGTTTGAATTTGGTGCAATCTCATCAGAATTTGGCAAAGGTGCTTCGATACAGTCACAACTTGCCTCAGTCTGCTTAGTTTTCCCTTGGTTTTGGTTCCTGTTTTATTAATAAGGCTTTAAAATACAACTAACGGCTCTTAAAGATAATCTAAAGTAACAGTAAACTACGTAAATAAACCAGTGTGCCAAACCAAAATAGGAAGATCAGGGTATTCCAAAGAGGTATGTTATACAGTAGATTTTAAATGAGTTAATTATCAGTCTCTTAGTGTAAAAATGAATAAGGGACCTTGGGGGGCAGATTAAAAATGAGTGCATGGATGTAGAAAAAAAAGGTGTGGAGAAAAAAGATGCTGCAGAAGGTGTTGAGAACTGATGTGAAAAAATGTGGTTTGCAATGGGGAAAAAAAGCACTTTGTTGAGTGTGCTTGAAGGTGAGACAGATAAATTAGTACTTTACCCTGTTCTCGTGGACATCATGTATCTTCAAGACACACACGCACGCACACGCTCACGCAGTTTGAAGAATCTTCCCCTCTGACTGCACAGTTGATCATTAAACTTTCGTCAGGCGGAGAATCGGCCGTGATGTGTCCTCGCCCTCTCCTCTAAACCGCTGCTGTTTCAGTCCGGAGTCTTTTCTTTCAGCCCCCAGTGATGACTAATGACACCATTGATTGGCAAGTGTCTCCGATGGAGAGACGAGTGGGAAACATCATTAAAACCCTTGTGTCAGCTCATATAAGCTTAAAGATGAGCAGAGAGTGATGGGATTTATTGTACACTGTTGACAGTTGTCCTTCTCACAGAAAGATGTTTATGAATCTGCTGGTGTGTCCTTCACTTTTCTGAGACGTTACTTCAGGAGGATTTGATGTCCGGTGCTTAAAATGTCCTCTCATTGCTCATCCAAACTGCTATGATTTGTGTGTGAACGGTTTATAGACCAGTCATCATGAGGGCAGTAACCATACATCATTGGTTTTAAAATACTGAGTAGTTCACTTCTTTACCCTTATGTCCATGTTACATCTGGTGCACGGGTACATTCATGAAGAGGCATGTGTTTCAGAGGAGTCGGCTAGGAAATTAAAACAACTCTATGATGGGCATAGAAGGCTTGGCCAAACCATACCAGACACTGTGGTACTTGACTATTGATCCTATTTTGGAGTGTTTAGTATCTGCCAAATGTGGTCTGAACAAGGGAAAGCTCTGATATTTTGTGCACTTATCCCTAGTCTGTTCCAAATGACAACTTTTGGATTGTAGGAGAAGAAAATTCTGGTGCTGAAGAATTCTGTTGAATCGATATAGAAACAGAGAAAGTAATGCTGACTAATTCTTGTCTGTGTTATAAGACTTACACAGACCACAAACAAAAAACTGGAGGGTTTTTTTTTTCATATTTTGTGTGCTGGTGGACACTCAAGTTACTATATGTGATAAAAAAAAAACTGCAAAAGTAGATTTTTCATAATGTCCCCTTTAATGTCAAACACATTTTTTATAGTCAAAAGTCTGTGACTAAAACTGGCGCTCAAAATGAACACTTGGTTGGACACATCACATCTTCAAATTGTATTTTACGCTTAATCGCTCATTTGAGAAAATTCTCAACACAATATGTTTTTCAATCTAATCCTGTGTATATTGTGTCTTCTTTAATCTTGCTGAAGCTAACTAATTGCTGTGTGTCTTGTGTGACCAGGAGTGTGCCGGGGAGCCTCTGTTCATGCTTTACTGTGCCATGAAGCAGCAGATGGAGAAGGGACCCATTGACGCCATCACCGGAGAAGCCCGCTACTCCCTCAGCGAGGACAAGCTCATCCGGCAACAGATTGACTACAAAACACTGGTCAGTAAACTCGCTATGCACTGACGCCTGGTTTCATCTGCTTTGGTCTGAATCACTCGACGAGTTGTTAGGCTTTAGTAACATTTTATGAAAATCATTTCATCAAAATGCTTAAATTGGTTCAGTGCTAGTGAAGTGGCATCTGGCCCTTGACTGACCTGTTTACTGTGCATTGTGTCTCTAAACAAAGCACTTTGGACTTGGCCTGGGAGCACCAAGTCAAACCTACAGTGTGAACAGTTTGCCATGCTTGGCACACAAGTGTGAATGTTGATGCATTATTTACTGAAACAGCCTAAATGGAAATGGCTGCAAAAGGAAAGCATCCAAGTTCTCAAACAGCAGCTGCAAATGCAGAAAGTATAATGTAAAATAATCATCATCAAACAGATCAGCCTTTTAGCAGCAGTTCAACAGTAAACCCACGCAAGGTGTTTTCTTTACTTTTTTAACATTTACCTTTGGTTTGGTGTGTCTGCCAGACGCTGCACTGCGTAAACCCTGAGAATGAGAATGCCTCCGAGGTGACGGTCAAGTGTCTGAACTGTGACACCATCACTCAGGTCAAAGAGAAGCTGCTGGACGCTGTCTACAAAGGCAGCCCCTATTCACAAAGGTCAAAGGCTTCTGATATGGACCTGGGTAAGAATCACTGCTCTGTACTTGCTTTTTTTTTTTTTTTTTTACTTTTATTCTGAAGTAATAAAAATAATACAATAATACTTATAATTGTGAAGAAAACCCATTACTTGTACCCAATGTTTATACTAGAGATAGTGATGCGCAATATTGGTTTTTTGGCGTATATCCGTTATGCCGATATTTTACAGATAATTTTGCCGATAACCAATGACGATTTTCCTTGCACATAAGTCTCACCGCTTGCCCCGTTTTTTTGATCGTTTTCTCTCACCATCGCGACACTCTCAATAGCCCACTTAGTTCTACACATGCTTTAATCGATTGTGCGCTGCTGTGAGCTGGTGGGAGCTTCAGCGTCCATTCTTGTAGCTCCATTTTCTGTCTCGTAAACTCCCTCTGAGCTCTGCTCATCACGGGTGATCTCTCGTCCAAAGGTGGGCTGCTGCCACCTACATGGCACCAGTTGTTCACTACACTATTGTACAAGTTAGATAGTCACCGGAGAGCTTCATCACACTGTCTCCTAGCAACCCCAGCCGAAAAACTCAATTCACTTCTTTAGACGGGAATGGCACTCCACGTTACCATACCAAATAACATCTATAGACTCGAATAGCACTCAATGAGTTAAGTTTCCTTCATTACCCTAGCCCTAGCCCTTTGTAACCCCAACCCCCAAATTCCACTGGATGCGACTCCGCTGCGTTACGTCACCGGAGCTGATAGCTTTCCACTTTAGTCTATGTGTTAATTTCCACCGGGTCCACTGCGGTGTGTGCCCGCTCCTTCCCAGCTGCGGTAGTCCGGTGCCCTCTGCCAGATATACGCAGGACTTCTATTTCTGGCGGACACCGGAGCACGAAAATTAAGCTAAACAGGAAATTAAGTACGTATTCCGCCAAAAAATATCGGTTACTTTTCAAAATAAAACACTTCAGATTATATTTCAAGTAACTACATCAGCAAAACATCATGTGTAAAAACAAAATCACATTCACTTCATTGTTTCCTCTCATACTGTAACTGCACGGTAAACTGCAGCACCTTTGATTTAGTTCATGTTTTACTGGTGAAGTTTTATCTCTTCTCTGTTGGCTGTTGCTAAAAAATGTGGCTATGACAAATCCAGAGTCCAACCTTCTTGTTCTCCTTCGTTAGGAACACTGACCTGTTTATTGTTGCGTTTATAACACATACATTTAACTGCGTTCTCACGCGATTATATAAATATCGAGAGAAATGCTGGTCGTCCAAACGGGGTGCACTGTGGCGCACTCAAAATGCAACCGGTGGGGATTACCGGACAGCGGACAGATCGGAAAAACCGGATCGATGCCGTGGCGCAGCGGAGATGTATCCAGTGGAAACTCCCAGTAACCCTAGCCCAAACACTGTCCACCCCCGAGCCCTCCTTTCTATAGAGGGGAAGAAATGTATAGAATTTAATAAACTGTATCGTCTTCATTGAGAAGGTATTTTTTTGGCTCCAGGAGGACTTTAATCGAGGTGAGATGAGGCAAAATGGCTCCTTTGAGAGTAAAGGTTGCAGACCCCTGGTATAGACTAACATGCGTCGACCCTGCCCTGCCTTTCATTCCCTATTCCAAACTGGATTGGACCTAGAACCATTCAGGGGGTTTCATCAAGAAAAAATAATGAATGCACCTAACCCTAACCCTACCTAACCCCACTAGATCCCTCCACCTAACCCAAAAAATGCCAAAATAGCTCCAAAGATGTCAAAATTTAGCGAAAGGTGTCATAATTTTGCGAAAGGTGTCATAAATTAGCGAACGACAATTAATGACAGCCTTCATGACAACAGGTGTCATGTTATAATAATGACAGCGTAATGTCAGCCTTATGTATAAAACTTCAATTTAAGTGTTACCAAAATATGTCATACTTATTCTCGACAAAACCAAAATTATGAAGATGCTTGCATCCTTTTACTTAAAACAGTTAATACCTACTTAAATGTTGTATTTGAGTGATAAAACAGCATTTTTGTATATGAGGAAAAAATTCAACCGTTTGGAAAAAGATTGTTGTTTCCCTTGTACCTCCATTGATTTACAAACACTCCTGCAGTTTTCTTCACACACATGAGATGGCGGCGCTTAGTCACGCCTCTCCACGGGCAATGAGGCTTCTAAAAATATGTTTATGGGTTGATCAAGGAAGGAAGCCGAGGTATCGAAGTGACCCAAGTTGTTGCATTGCAAAACCTACCACCTCAATATTTTTGTTAGAAAACAACATCTGTGTTTAGCACCAGGCTGAGCTGGTATACAGTATGTGTGACTTAATGATGTTGAATGCAGACTGTAGATGGTGGAAATCCATGGAAACTATTCGCACAACAGTGATTAACTGTGTTTTGGCTGTTATGGTGTAATTGAGTATTTGTAATGTTCATAAATCTTTTTGTGTTAGATTTAAATTAGAACACTTAGCTATTATAGCCAACAGCCAGAACTTAAACACAAGAAAGATGCTAACGACCTTTTTGTGCAAAGCCCAGATATGGCAGAGTAAATGTCTTTGTTTTTGATGAATATTAAGCTTATATTCACTCCAATGACTAAAAAAATGCTGTTGTAGTACATCCATGAACTTTTTAGTTATTGCACTGTATCCACAACCTTTGCCCTTTTTCCCCCTAAAGAATGGCGTCAAGGTCGGATGGCCCGAATCATTCTGCAAGATGAAGATGTCACAACAAAGATAGACAACGACTGGAAAAGACTCAACACACTTGCTCACTATCAGGTAGCCAAACACAACCAAAGCAGTGACAGACAACCACTGAGCCACATTCCCACTGAATAGTTTGGCCCTTGTTTTGTTCAGGTGACAGATGGCTCAGTAATCGCCCTGGTGCCAAAGCAGAACTCTGCCTACAACATCTCCAATTCCTCCACCTTCACCAAGAGCCTAAGCAGATACGGTACGCATCAGCATCTTATAATCAGCCCCAAAATGATTGAAATTACTTGGTCAATGATTCCCATTTCTTGGAGCGCCACCTTTCACTCACACCTTCTCACTCTTTTTACCTTTGCATTCTCTTTGTTTGCCACGGCTGTGATTGGGCTCCTTTTTTTCTGCCTCTTTTTGAATGAATAGTAATCCCTTTTTATTCAGTGCCATCAGCCAAGGCTGTTCTACGGCTATTTCCAAGCAGTCCATAAATGACAGGCATTAAAGCAGACACCTCGATCTCCAGCTGACAAAGTGGAAATGAGGGGAAAAGAAGGCACCGAGCAGTTAGATAGACCTGACTCAACATCACAGTGCTTTGTGTCACTGGAAAATTCAACTATTTAGAAGATAAATTACACTAAGGGTGAAAAAGCAGGGCCCTGCTTTGATGCTGAGTGTTAACTCTCACAAAGAGCTTTCTCCTCCTCAAGAATGGATGACTAAATAGTAGCTACGCACATATACATTATGCCTTTTGGTTAATATTTCATGACATTTTTTTATCTGTATTTTCGAATGATTATTGTTTTACTGTGAATATATGGTTAAAAATGTGATCTTGAGAGTAGCTTTTGGAGAAGAAGTAACTCAGGTCCTTTTCAGAGATCACATTTTGTAAGTGCTTGATAGAGTAAGGGTAAATCTGTAAAGGGTTTTCAACAAACACAATGTAATTAAGCAGAAACAATATGTATCTATATGATACTAAATGGGAAAGATAGCTGATTGTGGAAACATGTAAGATTCATTTTGAAACAGGGATTGGCAACATCAAGTGAGGGCCACAAAAAGTCTGATTTGAGGGCCACAATCTCATTCAGAATAATGATCAGTCTGAATTTTCATACAGCGAACAGTGAGGGGTGTAGTTTGTTGTTGCTGTCATTTTTTTATATACATTTTTTTGTTGATGTTTAGTTTATGTTTAATGTGTGTGTGTGTGTGTTTTTTTATGCTGTTTTGTTTGTCCTGTTTTGTTTTCCTTTTGTGCATTTTTTTTTTCAAATTTGTTTTGAATAAGTCTGTTGTTTGATTTTGGAGTAAAATTGTGAAAATAAATAAATCTGAGAGCCACCCATGTTGGATCTAATGCAACAAGGGAGGACACATGCCATTTGGATCAGGATTGTGTTTTTTAAGTTCAACAAAATGTTTGACATCACAAACAACAGTCTGGTGTACAGTCCAATATTGGTGTCCAATACAGTCCATTACTGTCCAATGTGTAATCTGGTGTACTTTCCATAGCTAAGGTTAAAGAACCAAATCAAACAATTCATGAAATAAACCACATTTAGTTTGGTTTGCTTTAGTTTTTTTCTTTGTGATTTTTTTTTTTTTTACCACTTTATTTATTTACATCAATAATCAGGCAGATAAGCTCCTCAGCTGTTGCATTTTTATCCCGGCTTCTTAAACACTCGTAATAAAAATAAAAAAAAAAAGACAAAATTTTTACATTTTCTAATTGATTGCATTTGATGTGATAACATTCAGAGAGTATGCTCAGGACAGCAAGCAGTCCAGACAGTCTGCGATCCCGGACACCAATGATCACCCCAGACCTGGAGAGCGGGACCAAACTGTGGCACCTGGTGAAAAACCACGACCACTCGGACCAGAGGGAGGGCGACCGAGGAAGCAAGATGGTGTCTGAGATATACCTGACCAGACTTCTGGCCACTAAAGTAAGACTGATATAAAGTAGCTGCACCACAGAACTGTTCTGGGTTTCAATCATTAAGGGCACAAAAACCTCTCTAAACTAACTAGGTTTTATTGGGTTATGTTGGAACAGCCAGTGGTTTATTTTAACTATGTTTTAGTTTTTCTTGCAATTCTGACACAATGGATGAAGAAGCCAACTGGTTCCTGGTCTAGAATCACTGGAATACTGATGTCAACTAAATTCATTGCATTAGCGTTTTGGGCAAAGAAAGGAGAAAGTTTGGTATTTTACAAAAGGGTATTTTCAGCTTTACTACTACAGGAATAAAACCCCTGATCCATTTTTTACATAATAGTGAGAGAGACTGACTCACTCACCAGACTAATGATTTTTTTTTTTTTTGTTTTTTTAACATTATAAAATTATTTACCTGATTTATGCCAATGTACATATTTATGTTTTTTGCTGACTGGCTCCCAGAGCCTTCCTAATTTTGAGGAAAAATGTGCATAAGGCAAATTTCCATTCATCATTTGAACACATCAGAGACCATTGTTTGCTTGTGTTGGATATTATACTGGTACAGTCAACAGATAGTTACTTTGTGTGGTCAGTGCTTAAAGAATTAGTTGGCAACTCGTACAGAAGTCAGTAATGTGTTCGTACGCAGTACTTTGCGAATACACTCTTCAGAAAGGGAATTCAGGGACACATCAGTTGTGTCATTGCTCTATTGAATGTAAAAATGTTTACTCGTCACCTTTGGAAGAAGACAGAGCCCATTGGCAGTAATTTGTGTTTGTGATTTGTTGGAGCTCAGTGAGCAGAGTGAGTTCACGTTCGAGCCAAAGTAATTGTTAGGGTTTCCACTGAGACCATTAACACTAAAAATACACTGTAACATTTCTGCAAGGCAGCTGCTGTTGATAAAAAGAAAAGTACCGGTACGCAATAAACTTACAATATACACCTTGTCCCATCTTTTCCTCCTTCAAATATTTGAAATAGAAGTGATAAAAGATACAGGTTTTACCTTAATGGATAAGGTAATGTACCGCCGCCTAATGTCCAATGAGAGCTGAAAAGAGGCACCAGTAGACTCCTGTGACCCTGAAAAAAGGTGCAAGCGGGTCAGACATGGATGGATAAAATGTAGATGTAGTTGTTAATTCAAAGCACAAGTCAGTGAAATGGTAAATGGACGTGATTTATATAACGCTTTATAACCACTGAGGTAGCCCCAAAGATCTTTACAATATCAGCTCTTTCACCCATTAACAACTCAACACATAGACAGGTACTGTATAGAATGGGATGGAACCCAACCCCCAACGTCTGGATCAGGAGACGACCCCTCTACCACCTGAGCCATGGTCGCCCCCAGTTAACATCTTTGATGGGATGCCAGTCAAATCACGGACTAAATACTGGGAACATCAAACAAATTAGATACGCTTCATGTAAAAACTGAAATTGGGCCTTTCAATGCATTATTTAACTTTAAACGCACTTCTTGTTTTGCCTGAATGATACATTTTTTTGACATTTTGCCTCATGATTGACACAGAATGTCAAAGTTAAACAGCATTTCACACACATTTACCAACAGCTATGTAACCAGATCAAGGTTACTGAACAGCAGGATTTTTAGACAGGAAATGAGAAATGTTTAATAAGATGTATCTTAAAAGAGAGATTATCCAACAGCATTATCGAGGGAGAGGAAAATTGACAGATAATGATGCTGAATAGGTTGTACTCAAAATATGTGGAAACTGAAGAGTTGTCAACATTATGAAACGAATGAGTTGAAATGAGATGAGGTTCAAATGAAAACAAACCCATCCGCTTGCCGATCGCCATGTAAAAACAACACATTAGAGAACGCTTTAATTTTTCTCAGATGAACTCAGGTGAACTTTGACCAATCAGGTTAAAGATTGTGGTTTTATACAGGATACAAGTACTCATTGGATTGTTTCTGATAAAAAAAAAAAAATGCATTTCCACTGTGCTTGAAACTATCTCTTCCATCTCTGTTCTTGCCCTCAGGGTACGTTACAGAAGTTTGTCGATGATCTCTTTGAGACCATCTTCAGCACAGCACATAGAGGCAGCGCACTTCCTCTAGCCATCAAATACATGTTCGACTTCCTGGATGAACAAGCCGACAAACACTCCATCACAGACTATGATGTACGACACACCTGGAAGAGCAATTGGTACGTGTTAATTTTCTTCTTATTATTGGATTTGACAGAACTCTTTTGAACCACAGCAGAATATTAATGAGTCTATACTTCTGAATCGTGTTTGTAGTAAAATATGTTTCTGGTATCAAATCGCTGACCGGATTTTTCTAAGATTATTTCCAAGTATGACTGATTGGTATTCAGTTGCTACATCTGGAAGTAAGGATTATCACTCATAAGTGGATCTGCCAGCTTTTGTTAGAAATTTTACAGTTGTTACCTTTGTATTCTTTCCTTTGAATGTCAATTCTAAAATATGTATTTGGTGAATAACATGTTCTTTTCTATAATTGGTATTGTAATTTATATATTTAAGAAACCTCCACACAGGTTAAGTGGTAGTATGTAGGTAGAGTGGAAAAAAACAACCAATATTTTCTTTTTTTTTAATTCCACTCCTTTGTTGTTGATGTGTTCCTTCTGTCCAGCCTTCCCCTTCGCTTCTGGGTGAACGTGATCAAAAATCCTCAGTTTGTGTTCGACATCCACAAAAACAGCATCACGGATGCCTGCCTGTCTGTAGTGGCGCAGACCTTCATGGACTCCTGTTCGACGTCAGAACACAAACTGGGAAAAGACTCGCCTTCAAATAAGCTTCTATACGCGAAAGACATCCCAAACTACAAGAACTGGGTAGAGAGGTGAGTCATTATTCAACCTTTCTTTTTCAACCATTAATCACTGCCTGTCAGTGAAAGTTCAATTTGAGTTTTGTTTATTCTTAGGTTCTTAGGTTAATCAATAAAGTGCTAGGATGAAATTAACAACAAAATGTAACACTACAAATGTTGCTTTGTCTGGTGCTGGCATTCCAGTGAGAACAATTGGGCTCCTAAATAGTCATGTTGTTAATTATTCAACCACAGCCTGAGAAGAAATGTACCGTAGAAATACTCCTGAATGTGATCGTAAAGTATGTTTACATATTTCGCTTTAATGCACTCGAGCAACTTTGTCAGTATCCCTCTGAGGTAAATGACTTATAGCAGTCCAGCACAAGCTAAAGAAGGTTTGTACTGAATAAATCAAAAGGATTAAAGATATCTCTAAAGACTGGTGTGTTAACATGGCAACACACTAGGGTTAAAATAAATCCCAGGGTTAACCCTGAACTTACCCTCACCAAGCAAAAATCCATCTGTGAGGTACAGACCTTAAAGCTGCTAGAGACCATTCATTTTTAACAGATAAAGACGCTATTTTGGCGACCTTTGGCGTTTTGGCCTAACTTCATAGACTAGCGCTTTGCTCCTCCCTCTCTGTTGGGCGTGTCCCTAAAAATCAGGTGTGTTGTAGAGATTCAGCAGAGCTGGGTGGACTACGCACTACGATTAGGTATTAGAAATCTGACTTTTCTCCATGACCACTATAGTCTCTACATTGTCTGTTGCCAAAATGAACAACATTTAATTTTTAAAGAGATTTTTTTTTTTTTTATACTTTTCAAAAACATGATGCCTTTGAAATGTATGAATAATACAAATACATGTTTTATTAACTAAGGCTGCACATTGAGCCCAGAATATCTAACAACAGACAGATCGCTGGGCCTCGAGTTGAATACAAATGAGGCAATCCATAAAACTCCTGTCTGACCCTTCCTCCAGGTATTACTCGGATATCTCTCGCATGCCAGCCATCAGTGATCAGGACATGAGTGCCTACCTAGCGGAGCAGTCCCGCCTGCACCTCAGTCAGTTCAACAGCATGTCTGCACTGCACGAGATCTACTCCTACATCATCAAATACAAAGACGAGGTGAGCTCCTTCCGGATATGAAGCTCAGTCAGTTGAACTGTGTGTGGTCTCTTCTTCTTTTGATGTCCAGAGCAGACATACGGAACTGGTGGCCTGGGGGCCTTTGGTCTAATTTTATGCAGCTCCCAAAGTAAATGTACAAAATGACAGAAAAAAACGCACAAAACAAAAGGAAGAATACATAAAAAATAAAAAGAATTACAACATTGTAGGAAAATACAATAAAACACAAGACAAACACAGAAGATACTTCAAATAACACAAAACGACAGCAAAAATACACAAAATGCCTCAAAAAATATCCAAAATGACAACAAAAGTACACAAAATGGCTCAAAAAGAATTCAAAATGATAACAAAAGTACACAAAACACGCAACAAATGACTCTGCAAACCCACAGTACTAACTAACAAGCTAAACAACAGAAACACATTACTCCAAAAAAATGAAAAATGAACAAAAGGACAACAGAAACGCACAAAATGCTAACATACACAGAATGACAGAAAAACACACAATAGTACGATAAAAAAAACTCTTTGTTGTTTCCCGTGTTAATGCTCTATTAGTCATTCTAAATGCAAACATGAATGTTGATCATGTGGCCCTTCGATTAAACAAACACATTTTTGTGGCCCCAGATGTTGCCCACCTCTGGTCTAGAGAATAATGCTAAAGGGTCATTTTGAGTGTACATCTAGGCTAGAATATATCACCATCAAAAGGGAGCACAGAGATCAGCAGAATTTCAAAAATGACTATTCTAGAGTTCTTCCATTGCCACATAATTGCAAGGCAGCAACAAGGGAATTTAACCCACAACCCCAAGTGCTGTCCTTTAACTAAAAGCAATTTCAAAAGGTAAATGGTCCTCATACACAGTAAGTAGCTCTTCATCATCATGCCTTTGAACCTTCAGTCATACACATTAATAAACCAATGGTAATGGAGTTGGCATGGATGGCACTAGGCTTCCATCCAAAGTAACTTGACACAGGTCAGAGTGTTTCCCCAAGAACACTTCATCAATGAATATGGTGGTCGGACGAGACAGGGTATGGGCAGCCATGGTTCATGTGGTACAGTTAATTATTTGCGGTTCAGGGGTGAATGTTTCTTTTACTCTACAAAAGTTCCCTGAACCACTGATTGAAGGGCATATAGAATATTGAGATATTTAGGTTTAGCCTACATTTTCCAACCAATGTCTAAAAAGCAAGGTTCCCCAATCTGAATGATGTACTTCCACTTCAATCCTTTGGTAGTATATACAGTAGTTTGTGAGATCAGCAAGTATTATGATAAAAAGGAATGTATTCTTTGAGTTTTCTTCTGAGTACTAGATTAGAAGATCTCAATTGAGACAGTATGTATCTAAATGATATCTGCGCAATGCACCCACTCAGGATTTCATGCTTTCATGTAGTAGTGGATGCGTCCCTTCCCTCCTCCACTCCATCCCTTTGAACCAACAGCGTCAAAGCAGCTACTCCAGATGCTTGCAGCTGGCTCTATTCAAAGCAACAGCTCCCCTTCATTACAGTCTATTATCCAGATGCAGACAGCTGCAAGGTTCCCATCACCTCTCCCACGAGCCCTGAACTCTCACTCACTCACTCAGCCACAATTAGACGCTAATGTTGTATACATGCTCATATCAATAAGAGAACCAAAGGGACCAACTCAAATGTATGTTATTAGGACACACACACACCAGTGGCGGCTGCTGGTCTTTCATGCAGGGGAAGCTCATTTTCTGCCTACTTCAGAAAATGTATCTGTTTATTTAAATGTGAATTCTAGTAGAATTCACATTTTGTTGTCAACAACTATTTGTAGATTATCATACACGCACGCGCGCGCACGCGCATAGCTGCTGCGCGCTGGAGTGTGAGTGTTTGGTCAAAAGTCTCACAACACAAGCAGTAACAGTCTCCACAAACACCAAAAACAGACACTAGGTTTGTCAGAAGTTAATTCGCTATGAGAGGATCAGCAAAGTCTCCGTGTCAACACAGAGCAACGGACTGAAATATTTGAAAAACCCGCCTGTGTGCTTACAACGTCATACTCTCTGATTGGCTCATTTCGCTGTCAATCAAAATTGAATTAGCCTGAGACAGATCATCCAATCATCATCCATTATTCCAGCGTCCGGAACAGACAGATCCAGCCCACTGCTCCATAGACCTCCTGTGAAGCCCGGCGTCCGATGGGCGGGACTAAGTGCGTCATAACCGAGCATTTATCCAATGAGCGTCTAGTTTGACTGCAGTGGATCAACCACTAAATCCTGTCCCATTGAAGTCAATTGAAGCTGAACTTCACCACTGTTTATTAACACTGTGACGCTGCGGTAATGAATGAAGAACGTCACGCTGTCACTGTCAGTTTCCTGTTATAAGAAGCTGATTCTGAACTAAACATACATGTGTTCTGTCATATATTTAGTCAATGAAATGTACATACAACACTACATATTTGACCACCGATTTTAGGGGAAGCTGAGGTTCCCTTGTAGTCTTAAAGCATCCGCCACTGACACACACACACACACACACACACACACACACACACACAATGTAACACATTGTGGAATTCATGGAGATGGAATGGTGCGATAA
This sequence comes from Gouania willdenowi, assembly GCF_900634775.1. Lineage (NCBI taxonomy): Eukaryota > Metazoa > Chordata > Actinopteri > Blenniiformes > Gobiesocidae > Gouania > Gouania willdenowi. The sequence continues at coordinate 17,964,837 of NC_041050.1, forward strand.
GCGGTGTCCGTCTTAGTGTAAAAATGTTACTGTTATTGTACATGAACATGAAGACCAAAATCAAACCATTATAAGGTGTCATTAGTCTCAAATAATAATAATAATATAAATAATAATACATTTAATTTGTATAGCGCTTTTTTGGACACTCAAAGATGCTTTACATGGAGAATACAACAAAACAAAAAGGGGTTCACGGAAAAGTCAGTTTGAACAGGTGGGTTTTGAGTAATGATTTGAAGTTTGCTAATGAGTCAGAGTTTATAATGGGCGGTGAGAGTGAGTTTTAAAGGGTAGGGGCAGCGATATTGAAGGCTGTTGTCCCCCAAGGGACAACAGCCAAAGAACTGTCAGACTTGTCAGACTGAAAAAGTCTTTTTTTTCCTTTTTTTTTTTTGGTTGGTCAAAACAGTTTGATTTGAGGGACTGCTTTTAAAAAGAGGCAGGACCAACAGTTTTTAGTCTGCACTGAAACTCAAGGTTTTTTTTCCAATAATTATGTGACTTTCTTTTACATAGAGGAGAAAAGTGTGTTATCCATACTTGTTTTAATATCATAAATATTAGCCAGACAGATTAGGACATGCAGGACTGGTTGAGTTGAGATTGTTTTAATAATCAGTCAAACAAACAAAACACACTGTACCCAACAGTGTAGCCTACTGATTGACAATTTTTTTAAACTAAAACTGAACATACAAAGGCACCAAGGGCCTGATTTACTGTAAACAATTAACAGTTTTCATGCGTAAAAAGCAAACGCCACTGGTTGCGCTATTAGACGTTTCTGTTCATTGTCACATTCATGCTGTCCAGTCGAAATAACCAGGCTTTACATTTGGTTTAGAAATGTTTCTTTTTCTATGTTCCTAGTCGGAGTTACTTCAACACACAACTGTACAGTGCGTTCACTCACAATCAATGCATGCCTTGCTTGTGTGCGAACAAATGCACTGAGCGATGATATCCGTCTTAAAAGAATCGTCCACTGTTTTTACAAACCTTTGAAATGTACTTATTAGAAGATCTATACCTAACAAAATGCATTATTTTGCACCATATTCATTTTATTAAGTTTTATAAATGGGACTATTTTACCGTTCTAGAGCCTGTGTTCAGCCACCTTGAAATCATGTGATTGATGACGTGACAAGCCATGATTTACTCGCTAACTTAAGCCACTAGAGCGCTGTTTAAGGGAGAGTAAAGGTCCCTTAGGAGAGCTCTTCTTCTCTGCTTCATTGCCTACTACCAAACCGCAGAGTTGGAACTGTTCGCCCCTGTGGACACAAATTCATTTCAGGTCACAACTGTTTTGGTCAACAAAAGAGAGTTACATCGGCATCTTTAACTTTTTCTGATTATTGTGAGCGACCAAAAGCAGCACAAATTGGCATTATGACCAAAAAAGCTGCTACATTTTCTAAAAAGCAGGCTAAATGCTTCTCTCCAATAGGAAACAATAGGAGGTTTACAGGATAATGGGGGTTGTGACATCATCAATCATGTGATTTCAAGATGGCAGAACAGACTCTAAAACGGTCAAGTAGTCTCATTTATAAAAGTCAATAAAATGAATATGGTACAAAATAATAGGTTTTATTAGACATAGATATTCTAATAAGTACATTTCAAAGATTTTAGACCACATTTCTAAAAACAGTGGAGGATCCCTTTAATCAGAAAAAAAAAAAAAAAATCTAAATAATTATTAAAAATAATCAAATTAATTGCTCATTATTTGGGATCTTAGTAAGTCTGGCCCCAACAGCGATGACAAACTGACGAAGGCCACAAGAATAAGACTTAAGACTAAGGCACAAAGCATTCCTTAAATAGAATAGGTAATTTTATAAACACAGAGCACCTGGTGAACACAGCTAAGGAAGAAACAGGTAGATCTACAGGAACTGGAAGTAAACAGGCAAAGAGCCACACTTCAGTATCACGTTAACAGTTAAACACCACAAACTCGAATACATTACAGCAACCAACTTGACATCAAAGCTCAAACTAAGCCCGACAAAACCAACAACACAAAAAAAACTCAGTTACGTCCCATGAATGAATTTGCAGGAAGAAGCCGCAACCAAGTCATCATTTGTAGAACCTGCTTTATTTAGGTGCCTTTGTTATATTTACTATCACTAGTCATTTGTTTCCAGGTTTTTTTGTTGTAATAATTATTCATTCAGGAGTAAGTTTTTCCTCATGTTTTTGAGAATATACTGTACAGGTGAAAGCTGCAGCTGCTACTACTGTAGACTGAGTGGGGAAATGCCAGTGTTCTAAGCTCACGGCAACATATTGAGATGAAAAGAACAGTGAACTAGTTCATCTTTTGGAACTGAGGACTTAGTTCAAAATTTTGAATTTTGAACAATGAACTGGGCAAGTTCATTTTAAAAGTTCATTTTAAAACATGAAAAGCTTGTTCATGTAGAAAGTGAACTTTACCAACACTGGGGTTAAGTATATACTTTTTATAACTACCAAACTAAAGAGTGTTTGCATCAGTCTGTTGTGCTCCTGTGTGTGCAGATCCTGTCGGCACTACAGAAGGACGAGCAGTCGCGCAGGCAGCGGTTACGCGGGAAGCTGGAGCAGGTCATTGACACCATGGCGATGGCTAGCTGAGGACCGGCCAATCATTCCAACACATCAGCTGGCTGAGGATTGTCCAGTTAACACTCTCTCCCCCTTAAAGAACCCTGAAAGCCTCGAGACATTTGGACCGCTGTGGTTTTTGTTTTTTGTGAACGAGAACATGCAGCAAAAGAGGAGACTGCAAGGACACAAGCACACAAGCAGCAGTTTGCTGGAGAGACCGCCGAGTTTAAAACTTTAGGAGGATTGAGGTTTCTTTTTTTTTCTTCTTCTTCTTCTTCTTCTCTGAGCCATCAATCCTGCCTTGAAAAACCAAATCAAGTTGCTCCTTCCGCTTCACCTCAATCGAGCATCCATTTTCATCAAGACCCATATCACATCATGAGCAGCAATACGGCATTTAGGGCTCAATCAGGACTGGTATGTGCACAGTAGGGACTAAAAAAACTCTTTCAGCTACTGGCTGAGCTGGTAAAGTCTGCCTGCCAAAATCTGTCCGCAGCCAAAGCCACCGGTTTCATATAACCTTTGACCCCCTCAGCAGGAAGGATCACAGCAATTAAGCTGGTCAAGATTCAAAGACACTCTTGGAGTGTAGGAGATGAACAACTTGGAGGAAAGGACAGATAAACTTCTTTAAACCTCCAACAATTAAGTGCTCTGCTGTGGTCTGACGTTGATTCTACATTCCATTCCACAATTTGATTCTGTTTTCAACTTGCCCTCTCTCCCCAATGCTGTGCCACTTGTGTTCTTGCTGAATTTGCACAACAAAGCTAAATCAAAACAGAGAAGAGGATATATGAAGATATGAATATATATAAAAGACATATGAATACAACTCTTTGGTTTTTAAAACAAATAAGTTGAAAAAAAAAAAAAAAAAAAAAACTCTTTTCCATTAAAATGTACAAAAAATAATTTTGAGAAAAGGATTTGATAGTTCCAAAAAGACAAGAAAAAAGTTGTTCTGTGCCATGTTTTTCTTTGAATGTTGTTTAGTGCAAAGAGACTTCTTTTGTTAGATGAAAATTGTGCTACGATGATGATGTTGTCATGCTTAGTGGCTGGAAGTGAGAGTTTTAAATGGCAAAAAAAAAAAAAAAAATCTAAACGTAACAGACTCTTTATTTCTTGAGGTCATGGAACACCGTTGACTGCAATTTTGTGTCTAAAGATAGCAAACAGACAGAAAGTGTCTGGAAGCCCCCATGAGCCAATCGGCCTGCCGTGCTTTTGTGTTGGTTTTGGATAAAACACAAAAACATCTCGGCCCGGTCATCTGTTGTAGATGAGACAAAAAGTCATTTCTGTGCAAGCCGAACCCATGCTGTGGTGGCAGCAGGCAGCCGTTTTAGCTGATCCCTGGCATACTGTGCTTTACACTCTCTTGATCTTGCTTCCTCTACTTGTCAGAAGCATTGTCTAAAGTGTGCCATCCAAAACAAAGGCCAGTTTTTACAGGTAAAAACAAAGAGTGTGTTGGTTTTTCTTTTTCTCTATTTCAGTAAATATGGTGGAACTGAAGGGTCTGCTTTTGAATGTGTTTTTTAAAAAGATTATGAAATGTAGCTTGGTTTATATGAGTGTTTTTGAACAAGTTGGACAGTCTTGATTTCCTTCTTTTTTTTTGGTTTGCCAAACTTTTTGACTCATACGTCATACTCAAAAGTGGAGATGCGGACAGATAATTAAAACTGTATATAAAGTCATCAAACATAAATCACAAGATAAGGTACAAACAATCAAAACATATTTACAGCCAAATCAAAAATAGCTATGTTCCTCTGAATAACAGGATAGCGACACTTTAACAGCCATTTTCAATGTATTCTTCCACAGCAGTGCTTCCCTTTAAGTCCTTCCATTAAGTTTAAAATCTATCCAGTTCATATGGGTTTAAAGAAAAATGCAAGTAAGAAGATTGGACATTTTCCACTGAACAGAAACCCTATTTTGCGACCCAAATGAAACATCACTACATTTCATGCATCATGCATAGGCATCCATCTGATAATGTGTTCATATTGCAGCACTTGCCAACATTTACAATGTAGATATAAGAATACAAGAGTTATGACAAAATATCTAAATTGTCTATACAAATGGTGGCCATCTTGAATTTCTTGATTTTGAGTGGGAACCATTGGTTTGCCAGTGTCTGATTCCTATTGGACAAAAACACGCATGACACTCCATGACACTCTTGAATTATTGTTATTTTTAAATAAAGATTGCGCACGCCGTACATTTGAGAGACAAAACACAAGTTAACCTCCATTTGAAGGAAACAGAACATTCTTTTACGAACAGAAATGTGTAGTTCCTGAAAGAGAAGACAGATTGGATAAGAGAGAAAATACTACATTTCTCCAAAAGCGGCCAATGCAGCAGTGCTCTACTATCAGCTGATACCAGGGACCTGTTAGCATACTAATGAGCCACACAATGGGTTCTTTAAGGCTAATTAACTCTACAGTATAGAACACTCACTCACAGAAAGTCAGTTTTAGAACTGAAGAGGCCCCTTGTTTGATAAGTAAAATATCCAGCAAAATTTCAATCCAGTTACCTCAACTAAAGCCGTTAACCGAACATCTGTATATGGCACTTGGAGTGTAGAGTAATCACCAAACCTGTGGCGAAGAAGTGAACTCGATTCTGCCTGCACTCTGAATTTCCTTTTTCGTGAAATAAAAGTGATATTTTTAAATGTCAACAAAGTAGAATTTGTGCTTTGAACAGGTTTCCTTTGAAGGTTGTGCTGGGCAGGTGCCTCGTAACTCCCGTGAAATCTCATCCCCCTGGGACTTAACTGCAGAAAGTCGGACGCTCCAAACCTTCTTATAACACTCCGTATTCCTTTGTTGTTTCATGTCTAATGTGGCAGTAATAATTTTTAAGTATAATACTCAGTCTCTTCTGTTTACACGTACCGCGCCATGTTTTTTCGGAGAGAAGTGGTCATGTGACCAGGTGCGTCACATTCTGTGAAGAGTATTTGCGGAAAATGTGTTTCCATAGCGCTTGTGTGACACATTTCAATATCGAAATGTCTGAAATTCCTCCTCAAAAAAGCGTCAAAACGTTTTTGTGATATTTGAGTGTTTTTTTTAAAATTCAGGTGTTTTCATTATCAATTTTTATAGCGCTATTTAGATTTTGTGCATTTCCAAGGGTAATGGAAACACAGCTTGTGTGTGTCTGAATTCCCTGAATTAGTGCGTGTCTGAAATCCAATGTTGTTTAAGCTTCTAAAGCACCTGGACCGAGTTGTCTATCCAATCGTCAAGCTTGGTAGCAGGAGCCTCCATTTTCAAATAATTCAGCTAAAGCATATGTCAGATAATGACTGAATGAAATGGCGCTCAGCGTATCAGAATTAAACCGGACTAGCTGCTGATTGCTTCATCTTCTATGTAAACCTTGCACCTCCAAAGTCCCAGGCTTTTAAAAAGTATAACCCCTTGAGTAGTAGCTCTCAGTGGCCCTGATAAGACTACCCAGGTTGAGGTTTACGCCAAACAAGACAATGAGGATGGTGTCAAAATACAATTATTATTAGGTATATGAGGGCCAGTCAAAACTAGCTAAATAACAGGGAATTTTGTACCATACACAACATGTCAGGTTACGCATTAAAAAAATATGTACGGTAAGCATAAAATGCTTTGCTAGCTGAATCTTACGTTGACGTAAGTTTTTTTTTTTTTTTTTTGAGAAGAACACATCAGTGATGCTTTAAACCCATTTGAACTGGATCCTCCTTCTAAATTTGTCTCTAAAACAACGTCTGATTTGATAATGATAATGGTGGGATAATGGCTGCGTTTGAGCCACATGTTTGTTGATATCTCCATGACTTAACATAGGTGATGACCTCTTATATGGAGACCAAAATGTTTCACATTCACAAGTCATCTGTTATTAGACCAACACTTTTTTGTTGTTTAAGTACACAGAAAAAAAAATCAGCTTGTATTAAATAACAGATTTTCCATTTGTCTTCTTTTGGCTAATTCGTGTCTCGATAGCGTAAGATGTACTGTATGTGTCAATACTTGAACATTGTTCTTTACAGGGTAAAACTAAATATACAGAACAGCTTACCAAAGCATTGTTTTTAGCAGCACAAGTCTTTGATAAAAGATGACCTTTAGTTTACGGCCTTTTCAGTTCTTCCATTGACACATGTTTTAGTCAACTGAACTCATTTTCACTGCTGGTAATATTTGTAGGTTAGACAACACAACAATACTTCCATGTACAGGCAACAGTATCTGTGATTTCACTGTGTTGGACTGTAATATAATTCCCGAATTGTTTTTCTGAACAAAACATAAAAATGCTTTACAGATGTTGAGACAGTAAGATTGTGCTGAGGAGCCTTCAGATCAATTATTGCTGCTAAAAGTAAAAAAACAAAAGAACCGTTGACCAATGGGCTTCCTCAAGCCATATTTACTGCTTATGTGTGCACAGAAATGGGCAGAAAACAGTTTGAACGTCATTTTACTGCTATATTTTCCATTCTCTCACCTTTAGTTCTTGATTAAAGAAGAAGAGATGAGTATGTCCATAAAAAAAGAAAGAGCCGATGTCAGAGATTTTAACAATGAGTCTTTACTGTGCCTTGTCAGTTTTATCCCATGTAGGAAATTATGTATTTAAAATAGGTGATAATTAATCCAGGCGTGTGTTTGCGTGTTTCAAAAAAAAAAAAAAAGGAAAAAAATAGCATCTATTAAAGCACATATTTATTATTTAGTCAGTGTGCAAACTGTTAAGCTCAGAAACGTTTTTAGCTCAAACGTACATAAAATACTGAATTCTACTAGTTTTGCTCTGTTAATTGAGAACGGTGTGTCACGAGAAGGTGGTCCATTGTCCAGACTGGTTTACAAAATTTGTCTTATTTATTTACCAATTATTGTAACATTACAACTGTGTGTGTTAAGTGGGACGACAACATGATAGAGTTACTGTAATGTCTGATAGTGAATGTATCAAAAATGTTATAACACCCTAAATCAAACTATCTACATTTTTTTTTGTGTATGAAAAGAAAAAGAAGATAATTTTGCTGTATAGTCTATTATGTTTTTCGGCAAATTACCATTAAGTTAAGCTAGTTAAAACTCCACTTTAGCTCTACTATTTTTAAATTCAACATTCATTTTCTTTCAAACCATGTTTTTCAATGTGCTTTCTTAAAGCAAGAAGGGCAACGATGGGTTAAAGTATGCCTGGTCAACCTGGTCAACTAGATTGTTGTGAAGTTTATATTTTTTTTTTAAAAAATAGGAGAAACTTGTAGCTTTGTTGCTACATTGTTATCTAAAATACTTAACTCTGTTTCCAAGCTATGCTAAAATATTCGATCCAACTTAAAACATTTACTTGGATCTAATATCAAGCGTCAAATGATAAGAACTGTCACATAAAATGGTTAATTTATAGAGTCCAAACGCCATGTGTTTAGTATCATTAAATGGGCATTTAAGACAGAGAACAGTTTTAATTTCAATTCATGTTTATGAAAAAAGTGAAGTTCCTAAATGTTTAAATATGGCTTGTTGCTTATTTCAACTGAAGCTGATTTTTGACCTGTAAGCTAAAGTAGGGTTTGAATGTGCGCGGCCCCCAATGGTTGCACATGCATGTTAGTTTAACTAGAGGACATGGTGAATCATCACAGAACAACAAGCGTATAAGAAAGCATGACTCAGCCTAAGGGTAACTGTACCTGTACGTATATTGGTCCTAACTCTGTACATTGTAACAAAAGGACATCAATTTAAAAGCTCAATTTTAGTCATCTTTTTGCTGCTCAATTTCTAAATACAGGACCAGTTAGGTTTTTAGTGATATTGAATGACTATATTGTGAAAGAACACCCAAATGAATAACAAATTTACCAACTAATCTGATTTCATTTCACAAAACAAAACACCTACCCCCTCCGACCTTGTACAGGATACGCAACAGGTATAGAAGATAAGACGGAAATATTGGATTGGAGTATCTTGTTTACGGTTTAAGAACAAAGCTACTTTGTACCGTTACAGAGAAAGTGGTGGGTAACTAAAGAAACCAAATGTGAGAACACAATTATTTTTTAAGTTCTGGCTTATCTATTTCTTCAGCAGTATCTAACCCACAATTTTACTCTTTCATTGTACTCTCCCTGATTTATCTGGTTTGTTTTCCTATTATCTTGCTTTAGCTATTCAACTTTACATGATCACAACAGAGAATTAAATATGGGTCATACAGTAACTATTACACATATATATATATATATATATACATATATTTTAGTAACAGTGACTTGTATTTGTGGTGTGCTGAAAATATTTACACCACCACCAAGTTTGCCTCGTCAATGAGCTCCATATTGAGACATGAGAGGGATGAACTTCATTTAAACGTGAATCCAACACTGATTAAAAATATTGTTTTCCGAAATTGTATTGTGAATAAAAGTAATAATTGTGCCCGTCAATCACACCCTAAACCCAGGAGCCACATAAATAAAGTGTCTGCACAACAGTTTCCCACACAAGCCTGTCTCTGACCCATCCAGGTTCCTTTCTACGTGCTCTGTAAGCATGGATTAAAGTACATTTTAGTGACCGATGAGTGAAATACCTTCACCCACACATATTAAAGAAGAGAGAGTAAAAAAACAAAAAAAAAACAACCTTGAAGAGTTTTAATACTTTATGAATTCTGATAAATTTTTAAGAGTTTCAGACTTGAAGCTGCTGTGACAGGTTTTGGCTGTTTCACGCCCATGTAAATATCCTGCTCTTTCCTACTTTGCAGATTTATTACGTGTAAATAGACATGCATCAAGGAGAGATTAAACATGTTTTTGCTAAAACTGCCTTTTCTAATGTTTTCATTTTCTTTGGATGTTTCGAACATTCCCTTGAAGGTCTGTGGTTTATCACAAGTCAGCGACACCACAGGCGAACTTTACAGATCAAAGTTGCAGTACATTAAATTTAAACCGTAACGTGTGTATTCTGGTGTGTGTGGCAATGATATTGAAGAGGACACGATAGGTAGTAAAGTGACCATAAGCCTTTACTTTACTGACTTCACTCTCACAAATCCTTTTCTCAGTCGCGTTAGGAAGATGCAAAGCTTCATTTCAAGGGGATCAATATGCATCTATTCATATCCACTCACTTCCCCCGTTCATGTGAGGACACTGGAATTATGCTTGCGAGCGTTTAGACAGCTGAGTCCTCAAGTGACACTATCAAACATCTGCAGCGTGTCAACGTAGTGATGTGACATCTAATGGCTCATTGAATCACCTCGTGTCAATGAATTTGCTGAGTGTGTAACTGCTTCAGATTTGCAAGATCATCGTGAGTCAGGGGAAAAAAATAAAAAAAAATAAATAAACATCTGGCTTTGAATGGAAGGTCGTGTGGAGTGATATAGGATGTGTCCATCAGTCCCACATTATGAGAATAATGCAACTATAGAATAAATACATCTATCCATTTATCATAGCTGCTTTGCTCAATCAGGGTTGAGCTGAACCAAGACAGGAAACACAGTGGATGTGTTAAACGTCCTTCACAGGAGTGAATGAACAGTTCTGTTTCCATCCACATCAGCTACTCTGAATTGCTTCCTGGAGCCAAAAAAGCAATCAAAGCATGTAAATCCATGCTGTATTTTATTCTAATAACATTTAAAAGGGGGTTGGAAGCATTCTGATAATTTCTTAGCATTTTAAATCCACCTGCTGCATCTGGCAATGCTGGCACTACAACATCAGTGTTTTACTCCAACTAGGGTTGGGGTCAATTATAATTGTAGTCGTGCAATTGATAATTCATTACAATCATGGTGTAGCTACAATTGTAATTCAAAAATATGTTGCTGTTGTAATTCGATAATTGCAATTGAGTATAGATAATTGACTTTGTAATTGTAATTGCCATGAAAATTTTATACCTGTTACAGCTCTGTAATTAACTATTATTAGAATATGTTTTATATCAAACTTTCCCACATTTTACCATTTAAAATGAATTGAAATCGAGGGGTAGACTGACACAAAAAAAGGCTCAGATGTGCACACCAAAAATAAGAAAACCTATATTTTCCTTGATTGGGAAGCCTAACATGGTAAATTAGATGATAGATATTTGTTTTTAGTGTATTCTACAGCTGATTTAGGACCCGTTATCATAATAACAGAAAGCTAATGCAAGAGGAAGGTTAACTTTTATTAGTATATATTACTTCTATGTACTCAAGAGTACATGACTAGAGACAGACTACACCACACAGAGACAGATTTTTACAAAAATGATACTGTTAAATGCACAGTAGTTAACAGTTTTGCACTGAGTCGCTTTGAAGAGATTTGGAAGCTTTTCAACCACATCAGGCGTGAAATGGTCACCCTAACAAAGTACTGTATCTTTTTGGTTTAATCTTTCCAATAAAAATACGAGTAATTCACAAGCTTCCACAGTGGTCCAATGTGGTTCCACCATTATGATGCAAATCTACAGATTAGTCAGGTTAATTAGCTATTTTCTTGTTTTTATCCATGTTTGCAGATGACATTGTAATCTTAAACTGATGAGAACTTGGAGACATAAAGGAGGATGGTGAGTCTGGAAAAGAAACATGAGTTTAACTATTTAGGGAAGGACAAGGAAGGAGTGAGAGAGAGATGAAGAAGACTGGGTAAGGATGAGCATGGCAGGTTCAAGAGGAAGGTCTACAGGACAGCAGTGTAAGCAGCCAGGCTAAGGGTGAGGTAACACTGACAGAAACATGAGTGGCGAGAGAGAAGGTGCTGGCTGCATGGCACACTTTGACACTTTGAGATTCCATGACACCACACATCAGCTGCCAGGATGACAACCTCCTGTTGATGCAGTTACTGAGTCTAACTCCACCTGACAGACGTGGCAAAGTTACACGTCCTTTATTCAAGTATTCAATGTAAAGTTGAAAGAATTGCTCCCATTCTTTACCGTGTTAAAAGTAAAGCACTTATTTAAAAAAGCACATGAAGTGGAAAAATAAAAATAAATGAAATGATATATTTAGGAACACTTGTTCAGTTAACAGTATAGGCAAAATCAAAAAAACACTGTATGATTACTGCAACTCTTTTTTAGACAATTTTTTTTTACACCTAATTAATTGAGAGGCAGATTATATATCAGAAAAAAATTACAACAGACAGCGGTTTAATACATTTGATTGGATTTTAGTGTTTTACACAACTCCGATTAAAATCTACCTTGAGCTTTGCCGGAAAAAAAAAAAAAAAAAAATTCTAACCAAAATCCTAGATTCTTCCTTATAGTATTGATCAATATTGAACAAATGTTATAGTTGAACCTCCAAACATTGTGCAGATAATTCTAGAGAATTTTATTCAGGGTGAGTCATCCACAATGTATTTAATTTGTTGAACTGGATGTCACTGACACTAGCTCAGACAAGCATCTATGCTATCAATACTACTGAACCAAATCTAATGCTAAATTAAATCTGATAATTAGGTCAATGGGTGAGTGACATCAGTCTTCTCCTTCATTGCCAGAAGATTCCAAACCAAGTGTTAAAAATCTGCCAAAATGTCCCTAAACGTCCTCCTTTAGATTCACTATAACCAACATGGCAAACTAGCTTCCTCTGTGTTGTTGCCTTTTATATTTACGTCTTTTTACTTCTGGAGGGATAAAGAACACCAACTCTAGACTACAGTTGCTATGTGAAAGGGCTATTTTGGTTTAAAGCGGCAAGATTATGAAAAAAAATCACTTTCAAATGGTTTTGTTCCAGTGATATCCATTTCTTTAGCCTCATTCAGAGGGCCAAAGTTGAAAAACTTTGGTTTCCTCCCTTACTATTCCACATTTTGTAAAAAGTCAGCTCCAAATGGGCGAGCTGGATTTTTCTCACCTTATGACTCATAAGGTGAGAAAGTCCTTCTCCTGACAATCCTTGCTCCTCCTACCCTACATAAGAATGTGAGCTCTTTACTCAACATCCCACAGCAATGGCCCAGGGAGCTTCGAACCAGTGACCCTTCGATTACATGCCTGCTCCCTTAACCACGAGGCATTCATTACATAGATTAGTATGTCGATAATTCAAAGCGCAGCGAGAGCGCTCACAATCAGTTTCATTTTTAACAGCCGTTATATCGCCTTTGACATGATCTGAAGTGTTTGTGATCCAATGCGACGCAGTGGTAGGACAAAACAATGGACTATCGTCTTAAATGGAATATTCCTGTAGAAGTGAGGATGTCAAGAAAGGGACTTAGCAGCTTAACACTCCAGTGAGTGTTTGAAACAGCTGACTCAGATGGCAGTTTACTCCACTGCCGCACACACACCCTGAAGCAGCGTTTGTCAGACTCACAATCATAATAGCCGTTCAAATAGCCATGTGTTTGGATAGCAAAAAACAGCCACTATGGAAATCAACTGTTTGAATCCCAAACACCAAACACAGTATAATATTAGTGCAAGCCAAGCCCTTTCCAAGAATGAGGCGTAGAGTCTGCGTCTACAGGCACGCCCACTCATGCATATGCATGAAGGCCCCAAAATAGCCTGTTTTTAGAAGTGTCATGACAGTAATTTTTCAGAGGGCTAAAACTCTGGAAAACAGGCAACTTTGGAAAAATAAACCTCAAATACTATGTGATGGGTGAAAATTAGCACAATACTGGACCTGTAGAGTAGGACGACAGCTTTCAACAGACCAAGCAAGAATGGCAAGGGGCTCATTAATATACTCCTGTGGATTTCCTGTCAAAGGAAAAATAAATAAATAAACAGTGCTTGTTTAGCATTTCACCGGAGTATGTTTTTTAATTGTTTTTTTTTTTTACAAGTCATTTCAATTTTTTTGTCTGTGTAAAATCTCTGATTGTAGCAACACAGAGTGAGAGTTTTAAAATGAGGCAAAATACAGCAATGACAAGACAGGAAGCAACATGAAGGACAGGGAGGGGAGGAAATGAAAAGCAGAGGAGAGAGTTTACTGTGGTTGTCTCAGATGGCAGGCGGTTAATGCCTGCCTGAGATCTCAATCATTCTTTCTTTATGAAGCCCCGATAAGTGACGACCGACAGGGGAAATAAGACGATAGAGCGGAATTCGAGCAGCAGACAGAGTCACGTCTTCCTCCGTTGTCTTCTCTGTCAGAGTCGAGTCAAACACGCCTCTAAATAGTGACCGTGTGGGTGCATGTCTGGATGTGCTTTGAACAAACTACAAGTGAGTGAGTCTGCATCATTTTTTTTTATTACCGGTACTCACTCATGCTAGTGGCACAACAACCAACAAATCTACAGGTTGCTTGTCTTTGAGTTACAAAGCAGATCTGCCTCTCATGCTTTAATGGGAAAGTGTGACACTTAGACAAATGGATGCTTTGATTATATGAAAACAAAGCAATTATGTTTATAGCTTTTCTTTTTATTTTTTTTTGTCAATGACAGAAATGGATGCCTTTTGGAAAGTCACCATTTTTGAGCCCGTTTTCCCGTGTGATGTCACAGGATAGAAGGACATCGCTTCAAACATCCAAACAGTCACACTTTAACAAATGCAAAGAAAAACTGGTATTGAGTGATTTAGTGAGCCATTCATACTTTCACCTACTGGCCAAGTGTACTTGGACTTCCATGACTTTTTTTTCAAACCCGCTGCTAAGTTAAGCTAGCGGGGAGAATAGCTGATCGTTAACAGTCATAAACATCTGTAATAAACAAATTCTCATCTGTCAGCCAGACATATATGTTATAACATAAATATGACTATTTTTTTCTATTTTAGGTGCAAAAAGTGCCACTCTGCAAATACCCACAGAGCCCTGATTTCAGATATGAACATATTCTGTTTAAAAAAAACAAATACAAAAATATTTGCATGTCAACATTTTCTGGCAGCAATTGAGACCTTTGGGCCTATGCTACGAATCTAGATAATAATATCCTGGATTAAACCCCGTTAGCGGGCTTCACCTAACCAAACATTCCCTGTCAGAGACAAGCTGTTTTACGACAGTCGATTGCAACATCGAGTTGTGGGTTAAGTGTTAAGTGTTTTCAGCCTCGGTACGTGCAGTGTCTGACTGATCAATGGAGAACCTGACAAAGCGACAGTCTTTTCAATGAAGGAACAGCTTATGATATTAAACAAATATGATGAATTTAAATCCATGATGACAGCAAAGAGCAACAGTGTTAGTGCTGCGCATCAGGAGGCGGAGCTTTTGTACTCGCTCTGATCCACTTCATAACTTGGTGCTGACCAGGTCAGGTGTTCAGTTTAAGTTTCAAATCATGAATACTTCAAATCTATAATTCAGACCAAAAACACCGTTGTTCCAGAAAAGGCAGGAATGAAAGAACCCAGGCAGGAAGCTGCTGACACTGTTAATGCGTAAAAGCATGAGAATATTTATGATGTGAATCCATTGGATGATAAACGGACAGCGTTCAGTTTGATTTTATTACAGCACATTCAAGTAGACCTATTGATCACACACACTGACTTCACTCGTCCACGCATACGTAGACACAGGCTTCATCAGCTGACTATAGATCAGTCCATCAGATATAAATCTATATCTTTTCTAAATGATGCCATCGATAAATGAAAGGATTGCATTGCTGTCAAAATATTCTCTCCTGTCAGCTGTCAGATCAGATCCACACAGTGACGTGTTCACACATCACCTTTTAATGGAAAGCTTGTTTTCTAAGAGAACTGACTGGTCAGGGGGCGGGGCTTTAGCACTTGCTCAGATCCTAGCCAGAGTTAAACCTACTCCCTATCAGGTTAGCAGTTCAGCATACGTTACCGTGGTGATATAGCTCCGTAAGACGTTATCGAGCTTCGTAGTCCAGCAAACACTGATTAAATCCTGGAAGTTAGCACAACAAGAGTTAATCTCACTTTGTAACATAGGCCCTTAGACATTGACTATGTCTCTTGCAGTTGGAAAGACACATCTCCCCTCCCCCTTCCAAAATATTGCGATACCACTTGTACATTGAACGATATATTGTCCCATCCTTTGTAATTTGGTATGAAGTAGTTTTCTTGATTCTTGTCCAGCTCTTGACATTTTAGTCAAAGTATTTTATGTAGGAGCGACTGCCCTCTATAGGTTGAAACCTGGGTATTACAATGACATTTTTAGATTTCCTGAGAAAAAGAGTGTGATATTGTTCGGGATACTTGCATCATGAACCAGCACTATTGGTCCAGTCTCTCCTATGAAAACTGTTATGAGGAACTTGTACTTCCTCCTCTCGCTGTTTATTGGCATAGATTGAACAGCTCCAATGCGTACTGCTTTCTGCAGGCCCAGAATGCACTTTTTGCACGTGCCGCCGCTACAAGTATGCTATAGTGTTTGAAGGATTGTGTTGGTGGGTTAGCGTCAGGTTGGGGTTGTGTTTGTTTGTAGGAATGCTGTGAGCACCTGTGTCTTGTTTGATTATGGTGGTGTTAGATACGGGGCTGGTGCTGTGGTCCGTGAGGGACTGGGCATGTCTAGGCATATTTGGAATGTCCAGCTTAGTGCACAAAAGCCAAAACCTCAGAGTTTTCGCTACACTTTAATGATGTTATGATCACTGGGCTTTGCTGGTCCAAGGCCAGATCGATAGCTATGGAGGATGGTGCAGCTAGACATCCGAGGGGCTCTGAGATGGAGAAGACCATTCTGACTCAGTGGCTGTTCTCATGTGGTTTATCAAAAGAAAACATAAGAACTTAAACAGGTTAGAAAGCTTAAAGGCTTCAATGGTTTTATGAATGAGCAGTGGGGTGAGTCTCCTTAAGCTGTACACTTGACAAAGTTTGGGAATACAGCTTCACGGCTGTCAACAAAGCGGTGCTGGTTGATAACAGTATCACAACCTCTGACATCACAGCCAATAAGATGCTAAAGTATAAAGTGTATATGTTGCAAACTCAATGTAAATTATGGACATATTCATGTAAAGAAAATATATCCTTGTTGTGATGCATATAAGTTTAATGGACTTAACCAAGGGCACTTGTTGGAGTTTATATGTTAGAGACCTGTAACCTCTGAGAGTGAATCTCTGCAACAGTTTTAAAGCAGGGAAGACTTCTTATTGGCCCTGGTATTTGGAATTGAAAGTAATGAAAAAATTGTTTTAGTAAAATAACACATTCATCATAGCTTACTAATGTTGTTTGTTGGGGTAAGAAGATTACATTAACAACAAGTATGAGAATGGTCCAAGGTATAGTACATCTGTCAAATCATTGTACACTGCTTACACAATGCGGTAACTAAAAGCTTTAAAACTTTGTTCAGCAGACAAAAGACATCATGCTCCCTGCTGTTGGAGTTAATGGCGTTGTTTGCTTGGTTGAGGTTTATTAGGTAGGCTCCATGTATTATTTTAAATAAAACCAATAGGGCTGCTCAGTGATGTGAAAATTGGTGAAGCTGCCTCTAAGATAGAATATTGTAGCTGTGAATCCCAGCTTTCCTCCATGACAAATGTATTTGCAAGCCTGTACATGTTTTCTCTGTGTTCATTCGTCCAAGCCAGGGGTAGCATGTGCTGTTCCATCAAAGTGTACTGCAATTCACTGCCTGACCAGAGGGGCAGTGATGTGCAAGATGACTACGTACACAGGTAAAACAAAACACATTTTGAGAAAAGGAAAGAAGAAAGAAAATACACACACACACACACACACACACAAAACACAGTACAGTACTTAAGTCTATACAAACCACAGGCGGTTTCACTTGGATGTTTGAACCACCACCTGAAAAAGAGGATAACTTGATGAAAAAAAGAACACGTGGATAGGGCGAGAAAAGGATCATATTCACTGTGGCTGATTTTTCTTTATGTATTTTTTTTACGTTTTACCATAAAATCCTAGAGTGATTAAACAAGAGTGCTGCAGCAGCTTGTTAATGTGTTATTTAAACTTCTTTAACATTAAACCTACATTAATACTGACTCATAGTTGTGGTAGTGTATGATGTCACTGTGGTCCTCAATGTCATTGGTTCCCAACTAGGGGTGTGTACACTAAAGGCTCAAACATACTCGGGCAGAAAATTCACAAAGCTTACTCTGCGCAGCCTCCGCCAGGCCAATTAAATGCAAATCTCAGATTTGAATACCGTGCGGACTTCTCCTCGTAGTTGGTTTCGCACAAAACACTGCTCGGCATTGTATCGACACGCACTAAATGTAACACCGACCTGCATTTCACTGCCTGGTGAAACAGAACAGGAGAGATGAATATGAGCTTAGAGGAAAGACTGGCAGACGAGCTACTAAAGTACAGATACCTTTAAAACATGTCCCAGGAGTACAAGGACTACAGAGAAGCACAAAGAATTATGGGACATGTAGGATTTTAATGAAAACTACTAGCGGTGGTGCGCCCTACTGTGTAAGCTCTAAGGTGAGCGGACAGTCCGCCCGAGTATGTTTGAGCCTTTAGGGGTGCATGAACACACCACAGAGGAGAAATGGAAACATGTCTATGGATTTATTATTATTAGAACATTATTATGGTAAATGGTGAATGGACTTGATTTATATAGTGCTTTATCACCACACTGAAGCAGTCTCAAAGCGCTTTACATATCAGCTCATTCACCCAATCACTCTCACATTCACACACCAGTGGGACAGGACTGCCATGCAAGGCGCTAGTCGACCACTGGGAGCGACTTAGGGTTCAGTGTCTTGCCCAAGGACACTTCGACACATAGTCAGGTACTGGGATCGAACCCCCAAACTCTCGATCAGAAGACGACCCTCTACCACCTGAGCCACGGTCGCCCCAGACAAATCTTTACATGCACGTCAACATTTCTCTTATTAACCAATATTAAATTGTGGCACAACTCTTTAAAATACATTAAAAGGTTAAATGATCTAAATCTAAATGATCAAAACACCAAAAATACATGTGAAAAAGGCTTAAATTCAAGGCTATTGGTGAACCAGTAACAGAAAAGGGTTCAGGTGGTCCTGCAGGCACAAATAATCAATGCATTATTTGTACTGAGGGTAAATGATCTTGTTGCCACAACACAATAAAAAAGGGCAGACAAAGAAACAAAAATAAATACCAACATAAGATAATAGTGCAAAATGTAAGAAATGTAGGACTTTAATGGGAATAAAGTAAGAAAAAAAAAAGAAAAAAGTAAATATGCAAATGACAGTTGAAGGAATGTGGGGGGGGTGGGGATCCACATCAACCCACTTCCTGCCCCTGGATGAGGACTGGGGCCTAGGGCATTCTGTTCCTCCTGTAGTCCACCACCACCTCCATGGTCTTGCTGGTGTTGAGCTTCAGTTGGTTGGTGTTGCACCACGCAGTGAAGATCACAATCAGACCTCTGCACTCCAGAGCAGTGTGGATGGTCCTGTCAAAGCTCAAAGCCCCCGGCAGGAACAACACACCTCCTGGTGGGCAATTCCAAGTGCCCAGAGGCGTAAAAGAAAAACAGGCTGACCAGATCAATTCTGGGAAAGTTTTTTAGCTCACAGGAGAGCAACAGAGGCTGAGGATAGGAACGCAGGAAGAGGAGAGAAAAAAGCTTTTGTTGAATTCTTGAAGGTGAAGCATTAAGTTGAGGAGCAGCGCTTTAAAGTTCTACAAGGAAAAGTTATCTCGCCTCATTATAGTTTTCACAAAAGTATCACAGGATGCTGAAGCAATGTAGATGACAAGGGTCACAACTTTTGAAAAGACATCTCCTTCTGCCCCTCAGACAGCCAAAGACCATCTAAACAGCCATCCTGGCCTGATTGAGCAGATGATTAAACATTGCTTTTTCCTGGTGGGCCTGGTTTAATGGCATTTCTTCCTTCTGGAAATGGCTTAAGTATCCATCACAATAGCGGGTAAGCAGCCTCACCTACTCTAGTTACAATACTTTGTGAGTGTTACTAGAGAAGCCTCCTCGCCACCAGTTTCTGCACAGATAGTGGAGCTCCTTCTCCAGTAGGCTGCTGCAGCTCCTCTGTCACAAGAAGAGCTATCAGAACTCTGTCTGCTCTCAGCCTTCAGACTAAGATTAAGATTAAGATTAAATCGGGGCTTTCGCCTTTAATTGGCCATGTAATGTTATTACATTAATGGAATTTGTCCTCTAACCCAGTGTTTCTCAAACTTTTTTGGCTCAACTACCCCCTTTCTCTTATTTCTGAATACAAGTACCCCCATTTGTCTGACTACCACATTTTGCTTAGAATACTATAAAAAAAACAACTGCAGAGCCCAATGATGGAATGAACGAGTGATAACACACATTTTAAAGAATGTCATTTTGTAAATAAGTGGAATGAAACAGTATTTAGTGCAGTGGTTCCCAAACTTTTTTGGATTGTGACCCCATTTTGATATCAAGATTCTGCCAATACCAAAGACATTTCTTTTTTTGAGCTGAGATATATATATATATATTTTTTTTACTGCATTTTAGTTGAATTTTAAACAGTGAAAGTGTAGAAATATGGTTGTTTAAGATTGTGTTGTTTTCATTTAAAATAAAAAAAATAAAATTAAAAACCCTGTTTTAGTGGCTCTTGAATAGATTTATTTCTATAGTTTTTTTTTTAATTATTATTTCCAGTCATTTCAGGTCTGGGGTGGGATCAAGACTGACACTATTTGTTAATTTTCCACTCTCTCTCTCTCTCAAGTACCCCCTGTAGTGCCATCGTGTACCCCCATTTGAGAAACACTGGACTAAACAATACACAGAAAGACAAGTCTGGATAGGAATAAGCTGCAGAAAGAATGAGAGACAGAGAGCGTGTGTGTGTTTATTGTATTTTTTCTACTCTTAATTTCTTTGTTGTGCTGCTACTGTAATGAAAATAATATTCCCTTTGGGATTTGTACAGCACTTGTAAATTAAATTCATTTTATGGATCTGGGTAAAACTGACACTCATTAAATTAATCTGGTTCGTTTGAGTCGTTTTAATCATTTTAGTCATTCCTCAGGCCTGCTACACAAATCCTATCAGTCCTCAGTAGTTCCGGGAAGTCCACTAATCGGGTGCTTTACCTTATTTTTTAATCTGGTTTCCGGCGGTTCATTGTGTTTCCAAGATTCTGTTTGTGATTTGATTCGACATAATTTTTTAAAGCCACGTTCCTTAGGGAGGGCTGGTGATGGTCACAATTATGCAATAAAATAAATTCATTTATTTAATTGCGATAACAAAATATGCATTGCTGTCTAAAAAAGATTGCACTTCTTGTAGTGTTGACCTTTGACAGCATGTGCAGACAAAGTAAAAAAAAAAAAAAGCCACTTTTACAGTAGGGGTGGGAATCTTTAGGCACATCACGGTTCGATTCGATTACGATTCAAGGGGCTTCAATTCGATTCTAAATGAATTATTAATGTATAAAAATATATATTATTTGTAGTTAGAAAAAAAAAAGATACATTACGATTCATTATCCTTTATTACACTAATGGAAGAAGTATGTGAACTGAAAATTTACAAGTTTTTGAAACAAAGGGAGTAGCAGCCTTCCTTGTAACATAACTTCAATTGAAAAAAAAAAAAAAAAAGATGTATGACATTAGCTTTCAGTCATTAGAGATAAAGTGAGCGGTTATAAGATGTCCACGCATCACATGTCACTGCTATCCTACCCGCTTTCTGCAGCGATGCTATGACTTCTGTTTTGGTTTGGTTGTAAAGCTTCAGGATGCTGTATCAGTAAAGTACTGTTAGAGAAGGGATGGTTTATCTAGGCTCCAACGTATGCAGCAGCGAACGAAAGCCCTGGTTTTCCACGACCGAGTAAGGACGTAAATCTTTAGCAATAAATGTTGCAATCGACTTGTTAATCCACTTTACCTTTTTCGAAGAGGGTGGAAGCTTTGTTGTGACTTGTTCAATTGTTCTCTAGTTAGCAGAGGAACTTTTAACCACAGCAGCAGCCAACTTTGCCTCCTCCTCCGGGTGAAAGCGTGCTATAGGGCTTCTCATGTTCGCTGTGTTCCCAAAGTACTTCATTTTAGTGTAACAGAGCTTACATACAGCGTGGCTCTTGTCCAGTTCATTTCCACCGTGGACATTAAAGAAAGATCAGATTTTAAGCTGCACAGGGCTGGTCTTAACTCCCGCATGTCCATGCTCCCTTGTTGTGGTGCTCTCTTTAAAGTGTCCCTCTGGAAAGGCGCTGCACGCCACAGTTCCGCTGCCTTTTTGTTCAGCCTTTTAAACAGCCTGTAAAATTTAGATTTACGATTACAGGAAATTAAAGAATCGATTCAGAATCGTCCACCTCCGAATCTCGATGCATCTAAGAATCGATTTTTTCACCCACCTCTAGTTTACAGTTATTTGGCAGATTTTACATCTTTTCCTACAGAGCAGAAGCAACACCCTCTCAGAGAGCTCATAGGTCTTAGGTTGATGGAGATTTTAGGAATTTGTGAGTCTTGACTTGATCCATTACTAAGCATTGACTCTGTAAACCCAGATTGTTCTTTAATCAACCAGGTGTAGATTTGTAGTTTGAAGTGGACACAACCATTGAACCCTTTACTAGGTATTCTGTTTCTCCCTGAACAGTAGAAAAAACACAGAGCACAGATACAGTAGATTAGACTTTTATTGCCTCAGCTTTGATCAATGAATTCCAGAATAGCACCCATAACAGAGTTCCTGTAATACTTGAGTGGTGAGTGTAAGTGCTTTTCTGGCAAGCAGCAAATGATAAATCACCAGTAGCAATGAAAAGCAAATGTGGCATTAGGAATTCAGCATGCTGCTCTGCTCAGACTTTTTTCACCCCCTGCCTGCCTCAGTCTTCGCCACCTTCGCAGGAGAATCTCTTCACCTTTTGTCTTCGTCGCCACTGAACTCCCAACGCACTTGATTCCCTTTTCTCTCAGCAGGATGTACAGATACTATGGAAAGTTGACGGAGGAGAACAAATATGACCAGACGAACTAGTCATCTTCATCCACCCCACCGTCCTCATCTCTTTCTAGTCGCTCAGCCCTTCTTAGCTTTCTGTCACTCCTTTACTTTTCCTGTCATCCTTTTATCTCTTGTAACCTCATGCTTATCCTCTTTTCCTCTCAGGCTGCCATTCCTCTCTTGCTTTTTTCCTTCGTATCACTTATGACTTGGCAGCAAGCAGTGCCGCAGTATTGGAAGCAGCATGGGGGCTTGGGGAGTCATCTGGTACTAAGCAGGGCTAAGCCCAGCTGCAGGAAAGTATCTTAGAGCTCCAGTTTGGAAAGGTTCATAAAAAAAATATCAGAAGCCCAGCACTTGGCCTTAACAAGCTCCAGCCTACACAAACTGAAAAAAACGGGGCTCAGATTTGATTTAAGATAAGTTTGGGGGCTAACCCTAACTTTGTGCTTGTCTGACACACAGAAAATCACAGTGTGTGATGCTTAAAAGCCATTATCAATTTAAATATCTGAGGGTACACATCTTCTCATTTCAGTGAAATAATGCCTATCATTATATCTAAGAACATCAGCCTACTCTGATGTAATGATGTGTCGTCATGAACGAACCGGTTTTTGACGTGAACGACGGGAGCCGCTTTGTTTCTCTCTGTCTTTTTTTTTCTCTTCAAGCCACATTTGATTGGTCAGTGTGTGTGCATCATCTCTGTCTGCGCTGAGCAGAAGGGTTTCAAAATCTACACGCGTAAAAACAACAACCGCGCACATAAAACCCGCAGTTAGTAAGCGGGTATGCGCTCATGGTCCCTCCATGAGGTGGATTCTCACGCGTTTATATGCGCCATCACTTTCTGCGCACTCTTGCTAACTCCATGCATGCTTGACATCACTTCTTGCTTGCTCATGTAGCAAAATCAGTTTACCCACCAGGATCACCCCTCAAAGCTGAGGCACTTGGTTTTTGCCAAACTTCACTGAAGGAGAAAACTTTTACCTGGATGCAAATTTTTTTTCATTTTCTTTTATACATTTTAATTTATATTTTGTTATGTGATAGTAAGCTTTTGTATGTTGCTTCACATTACATTTTTTTAGTAGTAAAAAGCTAAAACTTAGTTAAGGTAATTTGTATAGTTGATCATTGGTTCTTGATCTTTCTAAATTTATTTATTTATTTTTTTTTACCACTCTGTAGAGTGTATAAATAAAGGTATATGCATTTGATATAGTGCATGTATTTTTACATTCATATTGTGCATAATTTTACATTATTGTTGGTAATAAATTAATTTAAGCACCAAAAAATCTTAAAGAGCCAATTGGGAGCCTCTTTCTAGTGAGCCAAGCCAAAACAGCCGGTTCTCTAAAAAGAGCCGGAATTCCCATCACTACTCTGATGTTCTATCTCTGTCCTGTCCTCTTTCTGTCCACTAACCCCAACCTGTTAAGGCAGATGGCTGCCACCTCTGAGCTTGGTTCTGTTGGAGATTTCTTCTCGTTAAAAGGGAGATTTTTCGCCCCACTGTAGCTGATGCTTGTTTTGAAATTGATCTGTTTTTTTTTTAAGAACTACTACAGGACTATTGTAGTATTTGACACTATATAAATAAAGTTGAATCGAATTGAATACAGCATTAGGCAACACTTTAGATTACTTGTATCACATTTTTTTACCTTCAGTCACACCGTGGTATAGTGGTTGGCACATCCACCATGCAGGAAAAGGTCCTGAATTAAAAGCCCTGGAATGGACATTTTGTGTGGAGTTTGCTTGTTCATGGGATTTCTCCAGATAGCCCGGCTTCTTCCCAAAACTCAAAAATATGATTGTTATGTTGATTGGACACTTTAAATTGCCATAGTGGAGTGTGTGTGTTGCCCTGCAATGTACTGGCACCTGTCCAGGGTGTACCCCCACCCAGTGAGAGCTGCAGATAGGAGCAAACGGGTCAGAAAATGATGGATGGATGTTTTCATTTTCAGCTCATTTAAAACAAGATTACTACATTAACCACAACAAAACAAATATTACATAAAATAACCACTGACCTTCGATAGCTGAGAATAAAGGCTTCTATAACATGTCTTAGAAAACTTTGTTTGTTTTTCCAGAATTATTCACATGGTTTTATAGTTAGAGGATTTCCATCTTGCTCGGTTGACATCTAGCATTTGCTGCTGTTCTTCTTGATGGTTGCTGTATGTTATTTGTTGTTTTTATGTTTGAGTAACAACTTTCATCATCTTATAATCTACATACAGTATATCTTTTATACATGTTTACCGACATATGCTTAAAAAATGACTTATAATATTCAAAAAGTAATTCAGGACTTGCTCACTGCAATGGGTTATCATCAAAAAAGGTAGATAAACCCAAGACCTGATTATTCTCAAAATGTTGAGTCCCAATCTATTATACTGTATAAGGTTTTTAAAATGATGTAATCTATGTCAAATGCCATTTACTCAGGGGTTACAATTAAACAAAGAATAATTTTTTTGTGAGAAACAGTAATCTTGCCAAACTGTTTCTCCCCAAAGAGGTTCACACGTTTTTGCGGTGTACGGGAAGCAGTTTTCTTCCTTTAAAGTTAAGGGTGTGGCCAATGCAACGGTGCGCTCCATGTGTGAATTTTTCAGTCAGTTGCACACATGTCCAGTGAAAGCAGGTGTCGGGAGATAGAATAATACTGACAGTCACTCCGACAGCGGAATGACTGAACCGTAACAGGCAAGTGACAGCAGAAGTCATACATCTGCTGATAAATTGTTTTTTATTTATATATAAAATAAAATTGCTGATTGTTTAAATACAAAAAAAAAAAAAAAAATATATATATATATGTATTGGCTTGTATACATTTACGGTGGGAAAAGTGAATAAAAAGTTCACTAAGCTTTAAAATGTAAGATATCTCAGCCAGTTTTGAATAGTAGTTAACCATAAACAGCATAAAGTTGCCAAATAACCACGTTACATTTGTACAGAAGTGACCGTGTCCGTATTCTGTCTCAGTCTGAACACGACGTGATCGCTGCTGAGGCGATGGTGCAGGGGGAGCGGTGTAATAGTCTTTTTCCAGTGAAAAGTGACCATAAAAAGCTGTAAATGGTTGAAACTGATCAGAATATGTGGAAATACACAGAAACCTTTGTTAACAGGAGTACAGTAGCCCGCTTACCTGCCCGTTCTGATTGGCCGAGTCATTTGAGGGGCACCCTCATTAGCCAATAGGGTGCGGCCTATGTGACGATGCAGCCTTTCCATGGATTTTTCTTAGAAAATTGCTAAATTATTGGAATGCAGCCAATACAGCGGTGCGTTCAATAGCCTGGAAAATACGGTAATTGTAGTTTTCCTACAGAACTGTATTTTGATTATAGACAACATGAACAGTAGCAAGAATAAAGCCAATTTGTACTGGTAAATTTTATTAATTTTATAGATCTGGGTGATCATAAGTCACCTACAAAATTGATAGTTAATTTGAGTGAGTTGTCCTTAAATCAGATTTTTTTAGTTCTGAATGTTTCCAGGTAGTATAACTGGATTTGGACAAGAGATCGCACATTAACTGACCTAGCAAGAATTCTTGCTGCTCAAGCTTTTGTGTCTGGTGATTTTTAACATGTATAGGCTACTCAAACTATTAAATGTGTGCACAGCGGACACTGTCTTGGCTCAAGTCGTATGGGTCACAAAGAATTTCCAACAACTTACATTTTATGTATGTATTTTACAAGCAACATATGAGAACAAAATATATCTGAAGATATAATTACTAACACTCAAATGTGTGATGTAAAGGGAACAGTTGATCAGTGTTTGGTTCTCACTGTCTCCCTTTAGTGCCTGTACAAAGAAAGACCTCCAACTGTGGGTGTTACTCGACCTGTCAAAGAAAGCTTGGCTGTCTGTGGCCACACTGGAATAAGAATCCGTTGGCACTCTTGGCTTTGACATTTACTCCCTTTTGTGTCAGAAGAGGTCCCCAAGGGCCTGAATATGTGAGGAAAGTGAAATCTTGCAACCTGTATAGTGTCAAAGAGAAAACACATTCAGACTTACCGTTAATAGATAACTACCCTTATTTCCCCTGATATCTATAGAATACCTGCATTCATAGTTTTTCCAAAATAGTTCTCAAGCTGCCTTTTTCTTTGGTCATCCACCAACTACAGTCCTACATATATTTTCTATATTTGTATGAATAGCCTTCTTCTTGCTTTCTGTAATGTTCCTATTAATAACGTGTCTTTAATATCTTTAAATTATTTCCTGGGTACAATTTGTGAAAAGTAACTCCTGCAAACCTTGATCAAAACTTCAAAAGACACAAATTTCAATATTTTTAAAGCTGATACAGAATAATATACACAATATTCTAGGAAAATGTCCCAGTAAATGTTTTATATTGTTTAAGTGTATTTTTAAGGTGGTTAAAAAAAGCAATCAAGTAGTAACAACTAGAAATGTTTTCTTTTTCTGGTGTCACGAAAGACCAAACTCTAATTAAACACATCTAAAAATATTTATTCTTTTAAAATAAGATTGCTTCTTTTAAAGTGTTTTTCTCTCATTTTAATGGAGGTTTGTCCTTGTATTCAGTTTCTCCTTCCAAGTTTCTGCCACCCTACTATTACAAATAAGCTGCCTCAGATACACAAGGCCACATACACTTGCATCATTTCTCCTTCCACAGCTTTTCCACTGTGCTGCCAAGGTTTGCCCTGTGGCTTCTCAGAGTCAAGCTGAAACAAACGTTGAACCTCATCCGTGTGACCGTGGGTAATATATTCATGCTCTGAGGTCAGTGCCACTGAAACTATCAAGGCTTTAATTGTTGTTCTATGCTCCTTTAATAGCAGACGCTGCTTTAGAAACCATGTGGAGATCAAGAAGGGGCTTCTTCTCCTTTTTTTTCTCTCCAAGCATAAAGAGTTGTGGTTTAAAGGCCAATTTCACAATCTCACAAAGAAAGACAATTTGGCTGCCTTTAAACTGATTATTTTAATTTCTTTTTACAGTAATCAGGTTCAGAGGAGAAATATGTGGCACTTATGGTGACCTTTTAGTATTTAGGTAAGGCCATGCAGTTACCTTCATCTTGGACACCTGGACAGAAGGGACAATAGGCCAGATCAGACCGATTATAAACTTGTTGGAGGGTGCGCAATAACATAGGACACGCACACAGTATTAGAAAAAGCAATTTCCATTTATTTGCAAAAAATAATAAAATAAAAAAATGCTAAAAAATATACTCCAGTCCTTGAGTTTTTATATAGTCCTCTGAATATTCGTTTCAGTCTTTGAATATGGCTTGGCTAAAAAAGTCTACGGCAACGCCGTCCCACGTCATCGGCTGGAAAACTATGAGAGACTATAGCAGTTTCAGTAAACAGGCTTATCTCAAACAACACTGAACATTTCACTCCCATATATACATACACATCCTGCTTCTTCACCATCTCCTCTGGCCCCCTCCCTCCCTGCAGTGGCAGCAGGAGGCAAGCCGTTAGGGCAGCGCCATTCTGTGGCCGACCTGCAAACTACCCATCCTAAGACCCATTCCCTGTGTCAACGTGCTGTTGTATTGAAGTGAATGTTGTGTTTGATGGTTTTTGTCGCAATGCCTGCTGAAGTGTTTTTTCATGATCCCAAACTCTGCCTCTCTCTACAAGGGTCTAGTTTGGTTTTGGCCTTTTTTTTTTTTTAACCTTTTTTTCCTACCCATTGTTTTATATTGCTCATCTAAGAAACGGAGCGCTGCGCTGCTGTGGCTGCTCCCCAGTTCTCCTGTACCTATTCCCCCATGTGATATGTTACTGTCTTTCTTGTTTCTTTGTCGGGATGTAACTGAAACTGAATTGCCCCTCGGGGATAAAGTTTTCTGAATCTGAATATCCGTTTAATTTCTCTTCAAAAAAATTATAGGAATAGTGCAGGTGAAAGCACTTGACATTAACCCTGCTAATTTTACAGTAGCTAAACCAAGTTAGCACCTCCAGAGTAAGAATTAGCATGTGCAAAATCAAAAAAATTGCACAGAAAACAGCATTTTATAACTTTACACAAATTATGTAGGATAAACCTTCAAATGGTATTTAGTATCAATTGAAATGGAACCACTGCTTACCGTATTTTCCTTGGAAAAAGTGCAGTTTCTTTATGAAAAAGTTAGCGGGGATTAGCATGCTAACTAGGCTACATACACAATGAACATCACTCACCATGCAAGGCCACACATGCAGCACAGGGGTTTACCAGCTCGCGTCAGTTTACAGCCTTTGGCCTTTTAATATTTTAGAATTAATAAATGAGTTGTCATTAATATGTATATTGCAATGCTTTGCTTAGTTAGAGTTGGTTTTTGTTTACCAATCTCCATGTATTTTCCACCATAAAGGCTGCTACTGTCGCGTTAGCTTCCCTACCACAGTCACAAGGCCTCTCTCAGTCTGCGTCTCTGACGTGTCTGAACAGCACGCACAGGTTGGGAGGGGACACTTGATCTTATTGGCCAATACTGATCTTATACTATGACACAATTGGCTGTTCAGTGTGTCAAACAAAAATACTTTCTAAATGATCAATAGGTTTTTAAAAGATGTTTTGTTCTTCTTCTTCCTCTGTTATTCATGAACAAATCAGGCTGAAATTTGGTAGATATAATCTATGGATGTGTACGCATCGACGTTCCAAGCCCTTTTTTTGAAATGGGGACTGGGTGGGCTTCCTGATCAACAAGGATTTTGAGCAGACCAAGATTCCTCCTGAAGCAGTGTGCTTCAGGTTGAATAGCTGGTTTGAGACTGCCAAGTATCAGGCAAAGCATGTTCACCTGTACAGAGTTGGCAGAGGAGTCAACTGCCATGGCAGTCACAAATGTCCTCAGCCAGGTGGAAACAGACAAGAAGGTACAGGCCCTTACTTTCAAGCTCACCTTTATCTCAGTGGCCTGCTCAGAATTGATGACAGCCCTGACCGTCCTGGAAGGAACCCACATTCCTACTGCTGAGTCTGCATTCAATGTCATGGAGGATCTGGGCTCTTACCTGATCAGTGGTACTGCAAAAACAGTTCAGCGACCAGTGGATCGCTTATCAATGTTGTGTGTCCAGGGAGCCCCTGCCCACTAATCATACAGAGCTTGCTAACTACTGGAGAGGGATAAGTGCAAGATTTCTAAAGTGGCCATACCCTATATCTGTTTCCCAGTCAGCTTTGTTGACTGTGAAAGGAGCTTCAGCAATTACTAAACTCTTCTCACAGACAAGCAAGAAGCACTCACTGAGCTAAACACAAAGAGGCTGACAATCATGTACTTCAATGGGGAAGAGAGGTGGTACCTCAGAAAGACGAGCAAGTTTTTCATTTTTTAATTAGTTAGCTAGTTTTTTGTTTGTTTGTTTTTCCAATTTCTGCAATTCCATGTAGCACTTTTGTTCCAAATAACATTTTTTGTACACTTTGTGTTTTGTTTTAAAAATGAAGTTGTTTTTACACTGAATGATTTATTTTACTTGAACTCTTGTAAAAAAAAAAAAAAAAATGTTTCTGCTTTATGTACAAGATTTTTTACTTTTTTGTTACACAAAGTACTAAAAAATGTGCAATGATGAATTACATCAGTAAATATCAAAGTGTTTTTGGATTTATGTGGTGGTATTTTATTCACTGACACAAAAAGAAGACACTTTGGTGGTAAAATAAGTGTAAAAGGTAAAAAACAAAAATGTAAGTGGAAAACACATTTTTATAGGGCCCTACCAAAAGTTAAGTCCAAAAGCTTTAGCAAAGTCTCCAGGGGTCGCTTCAGGCCCAAGAGGGAGAATGACATCGGAAGCAGGAGCGAGAAGACTGTCAACAATCTTACGAGTCTTTTCCAAGTCAGACAAAGAAGCATCTTCCATCATCAAGTCAACATGAAAACGCCACGTTTCATGATCAGCTTCACTGTAAGGTTTGGGCGTTTTGCCAGAGAAAACTCAGATTTTTAAGGTGGAGTGTGCATGTGATGTCTTTTCTGCACTTTTGACGACATGCTCAACTCCGATTTTCTGGATCTCTGGTGGGTTAAGATCATTTGGTTTTTTTTGTTTGAAGTGTCAAGTTTGGTCTTAAGGGGCTTTAGAATGTGCCCTGAATGAGTTTAGGGGAGTGAGACGTTTCAGTTAGGTGCAGACGTGAGATTACGCTTTGTGTAGATTCTACAATAGGATAAGTTTGATCTACAGTATTCTTGGTGTGGTCGGTTTTAGCTGTCTCAGCAGCTTCATTGGTCTTCCCTATTGTAGACTTCACCTCCAGCAACATTTCTTTGAAACTGTTCCCACTAAACTCGGCTAAACCTTTAAGGTTGTAAGGTAGGCTTCAGTAACACTGCCCCCTACAGTTTTGGTGTACACGTCAGATAAAGCTTGAATGCAGTATTTAACATCAGGATTGTCAGTGGAGGTACGGCAGGTGGAAGGTGCTAAGGCTTAAACTACTACACCAAACTCAATCTCTACAATATGACTGTTGTAAAATTCAGATGAGGCATCATCAATGGTAAATAATCTACGAGATTTGCTCTAAAAACTCAAAAACCTCTTTTGTCTTTCTCTCTGTCAGTTACACCACTAACAATGACTGCATTTGGTACTTTAATGCCATATCTCTGGGCAAAACCCATTCTGACAGTATATGACTTGTTTTGTCAGAGGTCAAAGAGAATTCCAATGATGTCACAATTATTGTAGCACTTATGGTGCAGTCTCGTACCCTTAGCAATTTGGATTTACTTGCAACTTTAAAAGTTTGAGCTGTGCACAAAATATAACAAATAGAGTGCGCTTGAAAATTAATAAAATAAAAAAATACCAAAAAATATACTCCAGTCTTTGAATTTTTATATAGTCCTCTGAATGTTTGTTTCAGTCTTCAAATAAATGTTTCAGTCTCTGAATATTTGTTTCAGTCTTTGGTGTGTGTAACTGTAACCAGTCGGGTCACAAATACCACTTAATTCACTTAATACCACTTGATTCAGGCTTCGGCTCGCCATCCAGATCTGGAAATCCAGGTTCTACTTGAATCCAATCCAAAAACCTGACCTGGAAATAGGTTTTTTCACCTCCGTAATATTTCCAAACTGCGCCCCTCCCTCTCCCTTCCTGCTGCAGAGAAGCTCGTCCACACCTTTGTCTCCTCCAGGCTGGACTACTGTAACGCACTCCTCATCGGGATCCCTGGCAGGA
Organism: Gouania willdenowi; assembly: GCF_900634775.1. Classification (NCBI taxonomy): domain Eukaryota; kingdom Metazoa; phylum Chordata; class Actinopteri; order Blenniiformes; family Gobiesocidae; genus Gouania; species Gouania willdenowi. Next base: position 17,996,690 of record NC_041050.1, read on the forward strand.
GCATTCAAAAGCTCCAGTATGTGCAGAACAGTGCTGCCAGGGTCCTGATGAGGGTGCAGAAACACGAGCACATCACCCCCATCCTCCGTACACTGCACTGGCTCCCCATTCAGTCTCGCATAGAATATAAGATCCTCCTGCACACCCATTACTGTCTGCACAGTGCAGCCCCCACTTACCTCACAGAACTGCTCACACCACACACCTCAACCAGGAGCCGGTCAGGCCAACAGCACCGTCTGGTCATGCCCAGGACACGGCTCAAAACAATGGGCGACAGGGCCTTTGAAGCCACTGCCCTGTGGACAAATAGTAGAGAAAAAGATCAACAAACTGGCCAAAATTTTAAAGTGGTATTGAAATAGTATTTAGTGAAATATGTTTAAAAAAATAAAAGTAAAATTCATTGTCTGAGCTATGTAGTGTGTTTTGTTCATTTTACTTTATTTTGTGTTCCCAAATTTTGAAAGTGAGATAAATTTTCACCCTGTATGATTCTCAAGATGAGACCTCACCTCTGTATGTGCGTACATGCTACTTAATACTTTCCCTTCTTTGGAGATGTTATTGTAAAGGTTCAGCTGGAAATGATGACTAGGATAAAGGTCTAAATAAAACAATGGAAAGGACAATGGGTGTAGAAAAGTCACGGGGTTAAAACGCTGCCACTATAGAGAGTTCAGGGAGTTTGCTCCGTAACATCTCTGGTATTTCTAAACTGAGTTTTTTTTAGCTGTTGTTTAAATAAACATCACCTATAAAGCATTAGCGGTGTCATCAATCTCCTTTTTCTCCACAAAAACACAACACAAGTTTCAATCAATATGTTAGAAAGGGACTTGCACTTTGTATTTTTAGGGACACTTGTTTTTACTTTATAGAGTTAGCTTGTTTCAATGTCATCTATTAGAGGAGCACCCCAGGGGCGGACTGAAGGACGAAAGTGGCCCGAGAGTCATTGACAGATCGGATTTGATGTTGCTTTAGACCATAATCATATAGCAATCATTAACTTGAAGCCCTAAATAGCCTACAGTAAAATAACTACAGCAGTAAAGTGATTTTTACAGTATGTAGTGATTTTAATGCAAACAGGTCATTGATACTGATAGAATCTGATAGGCCTACCTTTGTTAACATTGAAATGCTGTGAACATTTGTACTAGGGCTGGGCGATATGGACCAAAATTCATATCTCAATATATTTTCTCAAAATGGTGATATATGATATAAATTGTGATAATTTTATTTCAAATGAAGTCTGAGCAGAAAGACAATTCTGGGTTAAATTTGCTGATGCAAGGGATAGCATGTGTGAGTGAGTTCTGTAGTGTGGCTTGTTACGGGGAAGGTCTGGGTTAGGATGCACTTGTTAATTCATTTAACTCTGCTTTACATGCTGTTCTGAGAAGTCAAAGCAGCAACTCCTAAAACAAGTATTTTTATACAAAATCTATATGTTGATATCGATATATATTGATATATGCAATATTGTAGTTTTCTATATCACCAAAATTTCTATATCGCCATAATAGAAAACTCGATATATCTTGAATCTCGATATATCGCCCCGCCCTAATTCCTAAATTATAATACAGCCTAAATTAAAACATAAATGGGTATATGAAGGGCATGTGTTTATTTATTATACTTACAGTTCATATACAAGTCAACTCATTGCATATTTACTGTTAATTTCAAATTGCTTGTCTTAAAGTTAGACATGTTATGTTCATGAATTAACATTTTATTTTCATTACATATTTTCTTGTAATTTCTCATGCTCACTCATGTGGTTCTCTGGTATTCACTAATGACTTATTAGACACATTTGTTGCAGACTTTACACTTTTTGAAAGCAGTATATTTGTGGCGCTTGTGATTGGCTGATTTTTCATGGTGACTTACGTCGTTCCTTTTCCCGTGGGAGACGCTAGAATCTCAGTTACTAATCTTACAGAATGTGTAACTGTGTCACATCCTGCTGCTCTTTAGGAAAGTAAACTCTCGGCCCCATTTTCCAAGGTATTTACACGAGTTCTTTGTTTTTTTTTTCGCCGGAACCTCTTCTTACATCCATCTTTCTTCTGAGTTGTTTCCAGGTTTGTTCCTGCTGTCGGCACTAATCGTGCGAGAACTGACACTCATGCCATTTCAGGTGGCAGTACTTGCATAGCTATTGATGGTGTTCAATTCAGTAAGGCAGAGGAATGTTTTTATTTATTTTTACTTTTAATTATTATTACATTAAAATACAGGATATTTACGGTAAAATACTAATACGGGACGATGGCGGGAAAGAGGGGTAAAATACGTGAGTTTCCCGGCCAAAACGAGATACTTGACAGGAATGTTTATTCCCCCTCACTTTTTCTCTTTCTCATGGCCCGGCCCACCAGCGACCGTCCCACCGAGGAAATCCCCAGTGTCCCCGTCCGCCAGTCTGCCCTTAGAGCACCCGTATGTACAACTTTGAGTGTGCCAACCCCAAAAAGCAAACACATTGCATGGTAGTTCTGTCACCACAAGTGTGGACAAAATGGCAACTTATGAACAACACAACATGCAGAATACATGGGTTGTAAGGTTGGGGAAAAAAAATTATATTACAATTTATCTTGATTTTTTGGGTGTCGATTTTAATCCTGCTTCCAGTTTCGCTTTATTTTTAATTGTATTTTTCACATTTTCGTGGGTGACCACAGGGTGGCGGTAATGCACCAACAAGTGAGTGCAAACACAAGGAAGACTTGCGGCACGAAAAAGAGTTGCAGCAGCTGGGACTTCCCTTTAGCAAACAAACTCTGCTCCGGACAAGTATTATGTAACACAACGAACATTACTGCTCATCTTTGTCCGTCACCATCCGGACATAAAGCTAGAGCAAGCAAGATAAGACACCAACAGCAGCAGACCAATGGATCCTGGATGGGATATTGAATAAACTTATCCAGGCCAGGGTGAGGGGAGAGGTAAGAGGTATGTCACGCGAGATGTTCTGAGAGTCACGTGACAGTCTGTGAAAATTCAACATGGCGGCTCGCTGCCTTGACTAGCATACCAACTTTGTTTATTTGCACATATTAACACTTCTTACCGATAAATCCACGCCACAAACGAGAACCGACCACGCGCCCTCTCACCAGCCTGAGTGGAGGACCTCGAAGACTTCATCGACCGATATTACGCCGAGTACGTAATGGAATCCGGACCGAAAGCCGCGAGCACATCAAGTAAGTCCGCTAAACGCCGAAAAAACGAATCAACATCAACAGACACGTCAGATCTGGAGGCAGAATCCCACACCGAGGTCCTAAAATCCATCAATAAGAGGCTGGGTGTGGTCGACTTGCTGCACCAAGATTTTCAGGAAATGAAAACCAGCCTGGAATTTGCATACCAACAAATTCAGGACTTACAGAAAGTCAATCAAGATATCCATTTGGCTTTATCTGCGGTGACCACGGAGGTAAAAGCGCTGAAAAATGAAAACAATCTTCTTAAAGAGACAGTCCTGGATATCCAATCTCGCAGTATGCGAGACAACGTAATATTCTCAGGTATTCCAGAAACCCCCAACGACGACCCAGAGGCTCTGCTGAAAAACTTCATGTCGTCTGCGCTTAAAATCCCAGCAGAAACCGTGAAAAACATCACCTTTCACCGTGTCCATCGTCTCGGTCCACGCAGAGGTAACCACCCACGCCCTATCATTGCCAAATTTGAACACTTTCAACAGAAAATCCAGGTGAAAAGTAAAGGTAGGGAACTTAAAGGTACGCAATTCGGCATGAATGATCAATTCCCTCGAGAAATAAATGAACGCTGAAAAACCTTATTTCCTATCTTCAAAGAAAACCGACAGAGATGCCGTAATTCCAAACTGGTCGTAGACAAGCTTTACATTGATGGCCAACTATTTAGGGATTCTAACATCACCCCCTGGCTCTACTAAGAAAAATAAAATAAAACATATAAAAAAATAAATAAAATAAAAAAACACAGGTGATTTACGAGTTAATATTGAAAGGATAATTCTCCACTCATGGTGTAGTTAAGGTAGCACTATTTAAAAGGTAAAATGTGTATGTGTGTGTGTGTGTGTGTATATGTATATATGTATTCTATGTGTATGTATATCTATATATATGTATGTTAACAAAATTAAAAAAAAAAAAAACAAATAAAAAATGAAATATAAACAATAATAATTAAATATGTATGTATGTATATATATATATATATATCTAAAATAATTGAAATATTTCAAAAGATAAATAAAATAAAATCATGGATATGTGTATATATACTAAGTGTGTGTGTATGTATGTGTGTGTATGCTTGCTCAGATGTTGGTAAACACGTATAGGCTCGTACAGTTTCACAGGACACTCTCTACCCCATGTCACCTCTTTCTTCTCCAACCCAGTTAACTAACTTCAAAACGTTATTTACAAATGTGTTTTTTTGCACATGTTGTTTACCTCCTTTCTGATGGAGGTTTTATATTATTTATTTTAGTTTAAATAATAATAAATCACTGAATAATAGTGATAAATCAGTGAATGACTGAATGTGCATTGTTTTTTGGAACTGTAACATACTGTATTTCTATAAGTTTAGGATTCAACTTGTTTGGATAAGGAATCCAGTATAATCGCAATACTTGAAAAATCAGAATCGCAATTTAAATCAATTCGGCAACCAAAAATCGGGATTAAAATTGAATCAGGACAAAAGGGTATCGTCCCAGCCCTAATGGGTAGCCACTGCCTCACACATCCTATGTCTTCCACTAATGGGTTTTATAGGACGTATATCATCAATGTTATTCTGTTTTCATGTCAGTAGTCATAATGTTGACAGATGTCTGCATAGTATGTTGTGTTCTCGCTCTTAGGAATCATTAATGTAGGCTTTTAAGATAAGCGATCCCATCAGCTTTTGAAATCATTCTGCTTGCTTTTAAGAAATTATAATTATGTTTTGCAGATCATCTTTTGGGATTGCGTTTGTAGCTGTAAGAGGTCAATCTGAGGACTCTGACATATTTATCTGTAGAGAAATCCTACTGCAATGTGGCTGTTTTTTCAGGGTGTCTTTTTTCCATAGTAAAAAAAACCTTGCCCGGGATGAAGTGATGAAACCCTCAAAGTACATCAGAGAAAAGTGTTTGATGAAGAGTGCTCTCACTAGCTGAGCAGCTTCGCTTTCTCAAAGCTGAAGTTAGCTGTCCTTTCTTGACGTTGCTGCTTGAGAGTTTGAAATGCGATACTGACATCTAAAAAGGTAAACAACGAGACTCCTCTCCCCAAGGAGGACTTACCTCTTTGCTGTATGACAAACATACAGTAACACTTTGTTTGAAGGGGTATACATAAGGCTGACATTACGCTGTCATTATGACATGACACCTGTCATTAGGACGAAAAAGGTGTCATGAAGACTGTCATTAAGTGTCATTCCAGGCCATACAAAAGTTGCCGAATCGCGGTTTTCTCGGCCACCTGTCCATAAATTCAATCAAAAAGGGGTTTTATGTGACAGCAGTTAGGATAACATAGGCTACACCTTCTGATGTACGATTTCTTAGCTCTATACTGAATACAGCATGTCCCTCAATTTAAAAGTTTCTGAGCCGTAATAAAGTGAAACTGTTTAAAGTGTGACCATTCCATTGTCCGATTCATTATTATTATGTAACATTGTAAATGTACGTATTAACAAAGTCGGCACTTTTATGCCAGCATTCTTTCCTGGATTTTTCTGAAGCAAAAGTCTTGCTTTAGGCCTTGATTTAATTCTTCATATTATTAGGGAAAATTGTCTGATTCTCTATGGTAAAATAGGTTGCTCTGCAAGGTTTCTCTGTGTTTGTGATTGGTCAGATTCTGCATACTCCACCCCTTTTAAGTGAGCACGTGTCACACAGGGGTGTGTTTTCAAATTCTTCACCAGCATGTAAATCATCCACTGATAGAGAAATTGTAATTATTTTAGTAATTAGTTTCTCCAAATCAGCTTAATAGCTACAGAATAGCTTAAGACATGTATTACACCACCACCTAAAGTTCATGTGAAACCAGCTGTCATAAATTACCAGCATTGGTATTGACCAAAATCATTTTTATGTTTCTCTAATGGTGACAAGTATGTAGAAGCTATTTAACTGAAATTATATTTTAATGCCAAAATATGATTTGGTCCAACAATTTCATTAACCACTGTATATAGATGTAACAATGGCTTTATGTGCAAAATAAAGCATGATGTAATGGTAACAATGGAACATTTGAAGAGGAATACAGAACATATCCATCTGTTATTGTCAAGTCCTCCTTAATTTTGTGCTGTTCCTGACTTGATGGAACCTCTCTTTACTGGATGTTTCCCCCGGATTTCACTCAAGAACCAGACGTTCATTTACTTCTTTCTTTTCTTTTTATTTTCAAGTAATGGCTTTAGGTTTGCACATCAGTTTAGCCTCAGCTTTAACTTCAGCCTTAGGTGAAAAACCTCGAAAGAAAAATACACAGTACAATAATAATCAGACAACCATTCATTCAAAGAAATAAACTTTAGCTTTCCAACTCTAACTCTTTTCACATAATTCATGCAGTTATCCGATTTTTAAACAAGTAGCACTTTCTAGACAGGGTTTCAACCTTCAATATAAGTCCATTATATTTAATCATTTTAACTTCCACACTTTTAAATATTTAACCTGTACCATAAATTTAGTGTTTATTTTATTTAACAAAGAAACAAATCATCTCTTTATAATCATTATTCTTTTTTACCACCTATTTAGCAAACCCAGATTGTTGAAAGAAAGTTAATTTAATACTTAATAACTCATGTCTCTTTTTCAACAGCTTTAATATTTCTACTGAATATAAATCATTTTAAACTACTTATTTAATAAACTATTTTTAACCATTTAATATTATCTTATTTATACTTATATGTTTATAGTTTTACCAACACAGTTAACTTTGCACCAGACATAAATTTAATAACCCCTTAAACTAAACAAGTATCAAACTCAAACATTTTTTCACTGCCTGTTAAACAAACACTTTTATAGAAATGAACAATAAATGGATTCAACTCAATTTTCCATTTTAGCAGTGTTTACGTCTTAAGTCTAATGAATTGTCCGATAAACAGAAGTTATCTCTCAGCGCTTACCAGCTGCCCATCCAATCATTTAAAGAGTCTTTTGCACCTCACAGTAAGTTCAGTCCCAGGTGAGGGGACAGAACACTTTACCACTGGAGCTAAGCACTGCTACTGTCTCAGCTTCACCCACAGTCACTGGTTTGCCATTATCACCCTCAGGTGTGCTCACTCACTGGTGGGAAGGACTTCTGCCTGGCCCCTCCCCTGCCTAGCAGGAGGGTGAGAGGCAGCTCACATGCAATTTAGCAGAACAGTTATTAACTATAAAAAATGACAACAACAATCCAGTGATCACTCTTTTGTATATAACACAGCATGCAAACAGATCTTGCTGTTCTCTGATGCTGCTTTCTCTACACTTCCCAGATCATCATACATCTCCAAGACAGATGCAGCCCTCTTGCAATATGCCATATGATGTCCAAGAGCATCCTGGGTCCATCCTGCCTGGAAAGCAATGACTGCCCTCAAAATAAGGGTCTTCCCTTGGAGCACCAGCCTGGAGCCAAATTCAGACAAGGCAACTTCCCTCTTTAAGGCATTTCTCTGTGATGGAGTTGTGAAAGAATGGCTGCCAAGGTCAGTGTCAATCCAGACAAGTTCTCCTAGACTGTAGCTGTGGGTAACCTTCCCTGAACACAGAACCATTCCCGTAGTGTAGTCTTGCTTTTTGAATTCAGGGGGACACTGAGATGTTCTTTGGATTGGACTGAGGCATGGAGAGTTAGGAAGGCTGAGTCCTTGTTCAACAGCTGCCTCAAGATGAGACAGGCCACAGGTCTGCAGAACAGCAATGTGAGTAGACAAGTGGAACTTCCCTCGTGACTTGCTTGCTTAGATCACAGTACTGTGAGGAACATTGTTTTGTGAAATAAACACTTGAAAGATTCCTCGTGGTTCTCTCAATTACAACAGAGATGTAGCATTGTGCATCAATTTGGAGGGCACCAGATGTCAGGTGGACAGCTTTAAACATTCCCCTCGGCATTTCTGCCCTCTGTGAGTATTCATGTTGGGTCACACTCTGTGTGACAATGGTTTTCACCAGCTGGAGGAACTTTTGGTCACATTCATGGCATATAACAATGTTTTTAAAAGAATAGCTGTCACAAAAAGAGCAACATAAGCTCTGAAGAACAGCATCAAATGCACAAATATAAAGCACGGAGACTCTCTATTTGCCAAGTTTAACAGGCTGTTGTTTGACTTTTTTCCAGCCCAGAGATGGGTCTGTGTGCAGACAGTCGGGACAAGGAGCAAGGTAGGAACTCATCTTCCTTTTTCCGGGTGGAACTACTTGGCCTCTCCGGTTTTCAACAGTGTCCTCATCTGTTTGAACAATGTTTGCAGCAGCAGCAGACTCCTCACAAGCATGAACATCCTTTTTTCTGTTGTCTTTTACGCTGTGGACTGGAGTGGAGACAGTGTCAGGTCCTGTGACAGTCAGTGAATCAGCTCCTCAGTTTTTTTGTTTTGCAGAACAAATCCACGTTTCCTTCAATGAAGGAAAGACGACAATGCACAAATCGATCCACCCGAATAGGCAGGTTTTCATGCTTGAAAAGCCCATTTTTAATGTTTTTGAATGCTGCTTCAACAGCAGCTGAGCTTGCGGTGATCTCTCACAACTTCTTAAACAGGTGCATCTGCGCAAATCCATTCTTGCAGCCACTCTGTGATAGCATTCACATCCTTTTTCTCTGACAACATTTGCACCACTGGGACACTAGAGCTGTTATGCCCTCTGAGAAAACCCTGATATAAAAAGATATGGCTGGAGAAGCCATTTGGTCTCACCAGTTTTCTGACTACTGAGCCAGTTGCATTAAACAATCAATCAATCAATCAATCAATCAATCTTTATTTACATTACAACATGAGCAACATCTCATAGCATCTTATATCTAAATATAAAGTTCATAATAATACGGGGAAAAAACAAAACAAAATCCACATGAACAAGCATTTAGCAACAGTGGGAAGAAAAAAAAACTTCCTTTTGACAGGCAGAAATCTCCAGCAGAACCAGGTTCAGAAGTGGTAGCCATCTGCTTCGACTGGTTGGGGTTAGTGGACAGAACTGAATAGAGCGACAAAACATAATAGTGTCCCAGACTAGTTGAGCCGTGAACCACAGATTAGGAACTGCCATCTCTAGCTTCACGACACCTGAAACAAAAAAGAGCGAGAAGGACAAGGAGAAGGCACTGACTGCAGAAAAACATTATACAGTATTATCAAGTCAGTCTGCCTTGGTCTTGAGCCTTATTACACTTATTATAAAGGCGGCAAATCTCATCCAGTTTATTGGTGAGCTAACAGCGACTCCAAGGTCTGTAGATGCGACCGTTTAAAGGGTAGGCTTTTACGGAGCGGTTTGAATACAGCGTTTTTTAAAAGCCTGTGGCATTTAAACTGTTATTAGAGATGTGTTAATGCAGTTCACTATATTAGTGCTAATTAGTGGAAAAGCATATTTAAATAGTGGAGTTGGGATTTGATCTAAAAGACAGGTTGTTGGTTTAGAAGCACTAACTACTGAGGTCAGTTCAGATAGACCAATTGGAGTGAAACAGTGTAAATAAAAGCTACATGTTGGAATTATTTCAGGAGTGGCTTTGTTTAAGAAATTATTGAGTACTCCTGCAGGGGAGACATTAGCTTTGTTTCTAATTGTGAGAATTTTATCAGTGAAGAAATTGATGATGTCATTGCTGCTCAGGTTGACAGGAATAGAGGGTTCAACAGAGCTGTGGCTTTTGGTGAGCCTGGCTACAGTATTGAATAGAAACCGAGGATTATTCGTGTTTTCCTCTATTAAAATTGAGTAATAAGAAATTCTAGCTTTGCGAACTTCTATATGAACTTCTACCATGTTTGATGAGAACCTTCAAACATTATACCAAGGAGCGACCCTTTTATGACATAACGTCTTCTTTTAAGCAAACAATCACAGCATCTAACTATAATAGCAGCTAACTATCACAGCAGCTAACTATCACAGCAGCTAACTATAACAGCATCTAACTATATCAGCTCTAACTATAACAGCAGCTAACGATCACAGCAGCTAACTATAGCAACATTTAACTATAACAGCAGCTAACTATAACAGCAGCTAGCTATAACAACAGTTATCGATCACAGCAGTTTACTATAACATCAGCTAATTATCACAGCCGCTAACTATCACAGCAGCTAACTATTACAGCAGGTAACTATAACAGCAGCTAACTATCACATCAGCTACCTATAACAGCATCTAACTATGACAGCAGCTAACTATCACAGCAGCTAACTATAATCACTTACACACAGTCTCACAGGTAAGCCAGGTAAGTCAAATTTTGTAGCAATATAAATTAAAAAAAAAAGTGGAATATAGCATTCCTAAACCATCAGCTACGTAGCATTTCAAGGTGAATATCTCAGATTCCAATGGTTTTTGGTGGATTGTAGAGAGACACTGAGCAGGGAGATGCAGTGGCAAAACAAAAAAGATTTTTTTAACAAGGTCTTGTACATATGCATTTGTGTTTGACTCCAGTAGTGACAGAAAAACTTGTCCAGTCCAATGTCTTTAATGCTGCTACTGTGAGGTGCACTGTACATCAGTAACTCCAATGACAAAATGGGATCTTTGTCACCTAATTCCACATCATTTTTTTTCTTGTTTTGCTTTGTGCAGGGTGTCGGTGTCACCATTCGTTTCAGGATCAGTTTCAGGATGACTGAATCCTAAAGCTGTCCAGATGTTGTGTCTGTTTGCCTTGACAAAGGTGTACAGGGCCTTCGCAGAGGTCTTGTTTCCCAGCTGCTCACTCAGATCTGTCCATACTCTGGCATTTGGAGTGGCAATGTTTCCATTTTGGAGTATGGCCTCATTTGAGGTGCAGAGAACAGCAAAAATTGAATCTCTGTCTACGACTGCTTTTTTGGGCATCTAGTTTAAAAACAAATTCATATATTTAGCAATCATTGCCTAAATAAGTCTGAACTATTACTACTGCTACTGTTGCAAATATAACCACAAGTCCAATTTCAAAATGTTAGCAAGCAAATACTGTATAAAGATTCCTAGTCATTGAGGACAGAATTTCTGCATTACCAATATTCTGTGAGCAATGTATTTGACTCCACATTGTATGGTATTGTTTAAACATTTCACTTACATTGGGCAGAAATCTTGTTTTGCAGAGGAGTTGTAATTATGTGCTCTGAAAGTGCATGGGAGGGTTGATTTTTTTTCCCGCTTTTTTCAAATAGGTGTGCTTAAATTGTTAGAGCACCCCTTAATGGCAAACTAAATGTAGGGCATGATGCTCCTTTCAAATAAAGTACAAGATGTCTGGCTGGAACAACATCTTTTTATTTGAATTTCAGACATGTTTTGGACAGGACAGTAATACAAGGAAGATGGATCAAGAAGTTATGATCAGGTAAAACCATCATGGGTGAGATGCGATTAATGTAGTAAAACCAATGTCTGATCCAGTACAGGTGTACGTGCTGTATTTAATACAAAAAAACGAAACAAAAATCAAGCATAGCAGTGAGTTACCAGCGTCGCTTCATAATAAAACTTTAAATATCAATAAAACAATAAAAGCACTTGAGCGAATATTTTTACGGCACAAACCAAATCTAAACATACAAGACCATTTCCGGGGTAATCCCCAGAGGGAGGGGGATGATGTCATCGTCCGACAATAAGACCTAAAATATCTATAAAACAGCAGAAACAGAAGTATTTACAGCACAATCCAGCACAAACGAAGCAAACAAACGCGACCATTCTGGGTCGATTCGGAGCAGATGGGGGGCTGACTGATGTCATTGCGTGAAATTAAAATGCACTATTTCTATAAATCCATAATAGCACAAACAAAAGTTTTTACAGCACAAACGAAGCATAAACAAACAAGACAATTTCAGATCAATTTGGAGCAGATGGGGGGGACTGGGTGACCACAGGATGATCTACATAATAATCTTTAATAACTCAAAAATCCAAACAGCACAAACAAAACCTTTTCACAGCACAAACAAAGCACAAACAAACGCAACCATTTTCCCAAAAATTTTACTAGTGGTGGGATGCTTTGTAGTACTATCTGGATTACAAATGTCTGGTTCAGTCAAGCCAGCTAACTGAGAGATATCCAGGATGAGTAAACGCAGACTATATCACAATTTAATTATATGAAAATGACTGAGTATATATCAAATATGTGTCTTCAGGCAATGTTTGTTTTGATGTAATGTGGTTGCTTGATTAGCTTTTATAGCCAGGAAAAAAATATTCTTCAAGAAAAAAAACATAAGAAGAAATACATTTGTCCACATTACGTGAGCAACCTTGAATCACTGCTTTATCTGCAGTGTGAGCATTTTAGAAAATACAACCAGCAGAGTTAAAAAGACAGAAACTAAAACAAATCTTGTTAGAGAAGGCCTTATTGCACCAGCCAAGGTCAAGGCTCAGAGGGTCACCCTGATTACACAATCCCGGGTTCAACAGCCTAATGCATCTGTAGACTGCACACTACATACAGTAAATAAAAACACAAGAGAAAACACTGGTATTTACCAGAAATGCCATCTCAACTTGGGGTAAATACGGCTTGTTTAAAAGACACCAAATATCTAACGCATACCTGTCAAGTTTTGATTTGAAAATAAGGGAATTTTTCTGGCGTCCACTACGAGCCGTCCCACCCGCCCAACCAAGCTCCAGTATTCCTTATATTATAAGATAGGTGTACAAGAAATCTAAACTAGCCACTTGTCACCCACTTACTAAATACACGTCTTCATTTATCATCTTTTTTCCGAGTTGTTTCCGGGTTTGTTGCCGCTGTCGGCACTAATCTCGTGAGAACTGTCACTCAGGCCATTTCATGTGGCAGTTCTCGCGAAGCTAGTGACGGCGTTCAGTTTAGCAAGGCATCTTTTACTTATTATTCCGTTAAAATACGGGATATTTATGGGAAAATAATAATACGGGAAGATGGCGGGAAAGAGGGGTAAAATACGGGAGTTTCATGGCCAAAACGGGATACTTGACAGGTATGATCTCGTGACCTATACAGTTTACCTGTATTTACGTTTCAAATTCAGCCATGCCCCTCTGCCATGGTTCAAGATTCAGGTAGTACAGCTTTAAGGGGACGCTAGCGCACTAATTTCGGTCTTTATGAAGTGAGCAGCTGTGTTTTGTGCTTCTATTTAATTCAATTCAATTCAACTTTATTTATATTGCGCAAATTATAACAAAGTCATCTCAAAGCGCTTAACAAAATATAGAGTCCATAGTAAGAAAGAAAGAATCCAACAAGATTACATGAACAATAATTTAGCAACAGTGGGAAGAAAAAACTCTTTTTTTATAGAAAGAAATCTCCTGCGGAACCAGGTTCAGAGACTGTTCTGTGTATTTGAACTGTGAGATGATCGGAGATAAACAAACTGCACAGCATCACATGAAATGGAAATGCTGAATTTTTACTCTTTATATTTTACAAACTTTATTTTCAAAATTATTTGTATTGATTGTATTTACATTTTCATAATATGTTTCAAGCTAACTCAGTTTTTAACAGTTACTTCTTCAATATTATTTTTGTATTTGAATATTATACAAATATTTAATAATAATAGATTGCAAAGAGTTGTCCAGTGCCTCCAGTGGTCAAAGATAAGCTAGGCTACTTCACAGTAATTAATTAGAACCCCCTCTAGTTAGATATGTGTACCAGATACTATAGTGTGAAATATTTAGCATTTTAACTTTTGCTGAAGTGAGCTACAAATACAAAGCTAAAACTCAATTGGAGAAAATAACTTTAGCTATTCTTTGCTATAGCCTTTAGCTCCTCTGCCTCTAAAATAAATGCTTGCCTGTTTTTATGTTTTTGTTTAGGTAATCATTATTTGTTCCTGAGGGTCCCTTGGTCCTCTTTTAATCCAGTTGACCCTGAATTTGCCCAAAATCAATGCACATAACTGAGATCAGAAGCCAAAGAATTAAACCCATGACAACAACAGGAGCTTCACTCTGTTAGACATTCATTAGTCTGAGCTTTCAGCCCAATATAGCCAGGCCCACCCTTCAGTTTGAAGTGATCTCTAAAAATAAAGATGTTTGAGCAGAATTCATGCAGGCTATACATATGTATGAAGCAGAGCCACTTCCGTGTGACATACAGTATGTAGTGGCATAAGGAGACACACTAACTAATTTTAGGCTCCTCTCTACTTCAGTTCATATATTCAGTGCTTTTTATTTTTCAGGATTTGGGTTGCTTATTGTATCTGAAGAGGGATGACTAGAGGAATGCATAGAGCACGTTCAACAGCATTGCTTTTAATTATTCATTGAGCCGCGTAACTCATTGAAGCTGTTTTACACACAAAGTCCATTAGACCAGGCTACTTAAACAAGCATGTAAAAGCATCGCTAATGTATACAGAGCTTGACAGGCACAGAAGCAGCTTGGTTTTCCTCTCTGCTGTTCTTTTTTTGATGGTTGGTAATGAATAACATGACTGCAGCCTTGATTTGCAGTGTGCAGCTGCAGCTTTTTGCAATTTAATTTATTGATATTGTGTGGCATCGAGAAGAGCATAATTTGCAGAAAAAAGGAAAAAGAAAACAAGTTAGGTGTCTAACAAGTTGGATTGACATGACAAAATGAGGGAAAGCATTTTCACTTTAGCTTTGTTTTTGTGTTTTTTTTGTATGAATATTGACAAAGGACAATTGGTTTCAAAAGGATGAAAGGTAAGTTCTTGTCACAAAATCAATGTTTTTATCTGTTAGGAATATTTTTGTTTGACACACTATAATTTTTTTTTCCAAAATACTTTCATGGATTTGATAAGTTGTTAGGGCTGGATGATATGGACCAAAACTCATATCTCAATGTTTGTCTCAAAATGGTGATATACAATATAAATTTCAATATTTTTAACTCAATAAAGTCTGACCAGAAAGACAATTATGGGTTCAATTTGCTGATGCAAACAGCCTCAGTCAGGTGCATCCACAAAGTCAACCCTTTCTTTTGTACCATTCATTGTGGAAAGTACAAAACATTTTTCTGACCTTACGTTTGTTGAAGGTGAGGTAGCTCAGGTGTTGGTCTCCCATCTTTTAAAAGCTGTCGTTTCTCCTCAAAAGAAAGTTTCTTTATCGTCTCTAGCGCTGTCATCCTGCCTGTAGTGTTATCCCGCCCACTAGCTAGAGAAAGTTGCAGCTGTAGCAGCCACGCTGGATCAATTCACTAATGCATTGTGAACAGTGTTGTGCTTCAGATGTTTCAAAGTAAAGTGTCAAGGTAGATTAAATTGTTTAGAAACGTTGTTCAGGTGGGCGGAGCCAGGTAGAAACCCAGAGTTTCTTCGATAAAACCTGCCAGCAACCAGGTTGAGTTCACGGACAATGTTGCCATGGTAACATACTCAGAGATGAACATACCTCGCGTTTAGGAATGGGATACTCAGAGTTTCCCTCATTTGAGCCCAAACATACTCAGAGTTTGAACATAACCCGCTTTATGGAATACCCCTCTGGTTTAATCCCACATGATTTCTAGCAGCAGTTTTCTGGTACCTCTCTTGTTTTCATGCAGTCTCTGATTGTTTCAGCACGTGAAAAACACTTACGTTTTGTTTTCAGTGCTATGGTCAAAGTAGTATCCAAATAAACTGGTGACTGACTGTCCTGGTGCTGGGGAAGCTGAGAGTTTTGTAGCACAGGCCAAAAAGTTGTAGAACAAGTGAAAAATATCTGATAGGCTACACGGTCTAAACAGCATTATGGACAAGGATGTTCATTATACAGGGAGTGCAAACAAAACTAAACACTTTATAGTTCTTAAGATAGGCCGTAGGAAGCAGGCTAACATTGGGGGAACATAATGTGATCATGTCTAATTCTACAAGTATTGATGAAGTAGAGCAACAGGACTATGTGCAGTTTATTATATTTACCACTGGCTGCATTCTAGAGGAGAAAGTAACAGATTACAAGTACTCACATTACTGTAATTGAGTTTCTTTTAAGAGTACAGTTATTTGATATATAACTAGACTTGTGCATTATTACCATTGATAGTGCTATTGTTAATTTTAAAATTTTACATTTGATGTAATGAATATGTTATTTCCATGTTAATTTATGATCAATTACAACTTCAAGGAATTTGGATTCAAAAAATGTTTTTTGTAATATACTCTTATTTTCTTCTGATTCCCAAATACCATGAATTAAGTTTTCTTTATATTACAGTCTATTTACATCAAACCACATTTTGACAATTTCTAACAAACACATTTTTATCATCTGCAAAAATGACACATTTAATGAAATCCGTACAACTGCATATTTCATTAATATTAAGTAGAAATAATTTTGGACCAATCACAGATCCTAGAGGTACTTCACAGGTTACATTTTTAAACTCTGACACTTTTTTGTGCTGTTTTCTAAAAAGCTTTCCAACCAGGAGTAAACAACACCTTTTATTCCATACCTCTCTTTTTTTCTCAGTAATTTTTTTGTGATCTATAGTTTTTTTTTAGTTTGAAATTTCCTCCACTATTTGCAACACTGCATAAGTAGTGGTCTCATGCTGGGTTTCACTCAATATTTTATCTTTATTAATAAACCGATTTTATTTAAATTTTTTTACAAATAACTTCTAAGATTTTAGAAAATGATTGGTATAATGGATATTAGTCAATATTTGTCGCCATTTTTAAAAGTTGAAATTATTTTTGCAAATTTTGTTTGTCAGTTTATCATTTGTTTTTCAGTTTTTTTTACAATTTCTGTTTTAACAGTTTCTCCCACCCCACTTACTGAACTTTTCTTTTTTGTCGTCAGAAACCATGAACTTTAAAAAAATAAGTAAATGATTCATTTGTCATTTTGTTTTCTGAAATGTTCTGTTTTGATTCATATTCTGATGCTGAACTGAAAAAAACTGTTTTGACCAATCAGATGAGCAGTTATGGGTCACCGAGGTAACAAGCCTACATGTTCTACAGACAGTTGTCTTTCATCTTCAGTAGCTCATCATTTGTAAGAGTGTGAGGAGAGTTTCTCTGCAGTTCTTCAGATAGATTTTCAAAAACTGTGTTGATCTCAAACTACATCATGTGGGGAAACAACATTTCTAGCTGTGTGAGTCAATCCACTGAGTCTATGCATTGTCTTTTCACAACCAAACGTGGTCTGAAAAGAAAGTGGGTTGATGACATTGAAGACACAAGTGAGGAAAACATCTCCCCTTGTGCACAAAAGAGACAATGTAAGACCCAGGACCATGAAGTTGGCAGGTAAGGCGTCTTTGACAGTAGTTTAACTCAAATATAAACCTGATAGAGGAAATTCACTTCAGAAATTCAATTGACTTTATTGTAATGTAATGATAAAACATAAATTATTAATTTAGTTTTTTAATCTGAAGTGAGGCTTAACTTGTAACTGGGACTACACACTTCCAGCTAATATGATGATAAAATCATGGAGGAGAGGCTGAAAGACAATGATTAATATTTTTAATTTCTTTATTTTCATGAGACACCTATGCATCCTAACCTCATTCTATGTCTATGCTACAGTTCACAGAGAAAGGACAAAGTCAAGCAGGTGTGGATAATCGGCTCTAGTTACATCCGGCGGGGCGAGGAGGCTGCACTAGAGTTTTTTGGTGATAACTTGGGACTAAATGCCAACGTGCGCTGGTTTGGAAAAGGAGGGATGAGGTGGGAAGGAGTTCTGCCTCGTTTTGATGGGCAGCTTTCCACCCAGGGGCCGCCTGATATCCTCGTGGTTCACGCCGGAGGGAACAACTTGGGCATAAACGTTGCAAAGGGTCTAGCCATCAAAATCAAAGAGGACTTGACCAAACTGCACAAGAGATTCCCTGCAATGAAGATCATCTTCTCAGCCATTAATGAGCGCCGATCCTGGCGGTACGGGAAGCTGTCCCAAATCATCAGGGACAGAAAGACCGTCAATGAGTTTGTCAAGAGGACGTCGGACTGTTTCAATGGATACGTTGTGGAACATCCTCTCCTGAGGTTCTACAAACGCTCATTGTTCATTGCAGACGGAGTTCATTTCTCTGATGAGGGAAATGAAATCTTCTTATCAAGCATCCGCTCCACCCTCCAGAGCTTTCTCAAAGAACCAAAGACACCAACAATGACCATCTCTGGGGCAACAATGCCTATGAGGACATTATCAGCAGCAAAATGCTCTACAGCACCTGTCTCTGGACTAAAAAGGGCTATAACACCAATCAGCTGGCCCTAAGCATGAGGACAGGCTGGTCATGGTCACCTGAACTTTTCATGTATATACTGTAAATACAGTGAATAGGTAATCCTTCTGACAGTGTTCATTTAATCCATGTATCATTTGTTCTTTTTGTTTCAAAACCAAATAAAAAAAACAAAGAAACAAACAAATAAACTGTGTTTTTTTTGTTTTACTGAGTCAAAACAAAAATGGAAATACAGAAAAAACAAAAACCAGATAAGCAGCATTTTTTTTGTTTTAAAATTAGAATATTAATGGAGAAATCTCTTTGTTTGTTTTAAATTTAGATATTCACCGGGAAATTGTTACACGAGAGAGAGGGTCGGACTGTTTAAGTTTCAGCTGAGGGGTATTCCATAAAGGAGGGTTAACAAACTCTGGGTCAACATACCCAGTGATGGGAAAATCTGGGTATCTGATTATATTATAGCTGGTATGAAGTAGGTCAATCAACCCTGAGTATGTAAACCTTGGGTTACTTACCTGCATGTGCGCGATAAAAAACCAACATCAATGGATCGACGATTACACAAACTACCATGGCAACCACCCGGAAGAGAGTGATTTATTCACCCTGATGGGTGAAATAAGCCAGTGTTTGAGGAACATGAGCCTGTTCTATAGGTGCGTTCACACTGAACGCACCTTCAGTGACGATACTGGCTTAAACCACCCGTGATTAGTCGCGCTTTTTGGTCCCTTCATCACATTCTCACTGCAGTGATGTGACGAGCGGGGAATAATATGAATAAAATGTGTCTGAGGAGACGTGGCAGCAGCATAGGATGGCTGCATAGAGAGTTTTCCCGTTACACTGGCTATAAAGATAGTGACTGCCGCTTGATATCAAATCAATTATATTGATTTTTAATGTAATATTGTTGCCAGATTCATCTCAACGTCCAAAAAATATGTCATAAAAAAAACTGAAGCGGGACGCGAACCCACGACCAGTTTTGTGCTAGATACTGAGAAAAAGTAATTTGTTACCGTTACTAGTTACTTCATTTACAAAGTGACTCAGTTACTATTTTGATTACTTACACCAAAAAGTAATGCGTTACTGGAAAAGGTAACTTTTGAGTTACTTAGAATTAAAGAACGTATTATTTTTTTTGGGTCATTTGTGTCCATACAGCTTCATATCAGTGCTCTAATAATATAATAATCCACTGTTGATCAACTGTGCCCCTGTATTGACATTGTTTTGGGTAAAAGCCTCTGATAATATAAATGTTATTGTATCCAACCCTACAGTTTCTAATCATTTACATTCACTGTACTAAACTCTGCTCAGTATTAGTCTTTACAAACACCAATCTGACTGAAACACTTCAGATTTTGATTCATATTCTGATGCTGAACTGAAAAAAACTGTGTTGACCAATCAGATGAGCAGTTATGGGTCACCGAGGTAACAAGCCTACATGTTCTACAGACAGTTGTCTTTCATCTTCAGTAGCTCATCATTTGTAAGAGTGTGAGGAGAGTTTCTCTGCAGTTCTTCAGATAGATTTTCAAAAACTGTGTTGATCTCAAACTAGATCATGTGGGGAAACAACATTTCTAGCTGTGTGAGTCAATCCATTGAGTCTATGCATTGTGTTTTCACAACCAAACGTGGTCTGAAAAAAAAGTGGGTTGATGACATTGAAGACACAAGTGAGGAAAACATCTCCCCTTGTGCACAAAAGAGACAATGTAAGACCCAGGACCATGAAGTTGGCAGGTAAGGCGTCTTTGACAGTAGTTTAACTCAAATATGAACCTGATAGAGGAAATTCACTTCAGAAATTCAATTGACTTTGTTGTAATGTCATGATAAAACATAAATTATTAATTTAGTTTTTTAATCTGAAGTGAGGCTTAACTTGTAACTGGAACTACACACTTCCAGCTAATATGATGATAAAATCATGGAGGAGAGGCTGAAAGACAATGATTAATATTTTTAATTTCTTTATTTTCATGAGACACCTATGCATCCTAAACTCATTCTATGTCTATGCTACAGTTCACAGAGAAAGGACAAAGTCAAGCAGGTGTGGATAATCGGCTCTAGTTACATCCGGCGGGGCGAGGAGGCTGCACTAGAGTTTTTTGGTGATAACTTGGGACTAAATGCCAACGTGCGCTGGTTTGGAAAAGGAGGGATGAGGTGGGAAGGAGTTCTGCCTCGTTTTGATGGGCAGCGTTCCACCCAGGGGCCGCCTGACATCCTCGTGGTTCACGCCGGAGGGAACAACTTGGGCATAAATGTTGCAAAGGGTCTAGCCATCAAAATCAAAGAGGACTTGACCAAACTGCACAAGAGATTCCCTGCAATGAAGATCATCTTCTCAGCCATTAATGAGCGCCGATCCTGGCGGTACGGGAAGCTGTCCCAAATCATCAGGGACAGAAAGACCGTCAATGAGTTTGTCAAGAGGACGTCGGACTGTTTCAATGGATACGTTGTGGAACATCCTCTCCTGAGGTTCTACAAACGCTCATTGTTCATTGCAGACGGAGTTCATTTCTCTAATGAGGGAAATGAAATCTTCTTATCAAGCATCCGCTCCACCCTCCAGAGCTTTCTCAAAGAACCAAAGACACCAACAATGACCATCTCTGGGGCAACAATGCCTATGAGGACATTATCAGCAGCAAAATGCTCTACAGCACCTGTCTCTGGACTAAAAAGGGCTATAACACCAATCAGCTGGCCCTAAGCATGAGGACAGGCTGGTCATGCTCACCTGAACTTTTCATGTATATACTGTAAATATAGTGAATAGGTAATCCTTCTGACAGTGTTCATTTAATCCATGTATCATTTGTTCTTTTTGTTTCAAAACCAAATAAAAAAAACAAAGAAACAAACAAATAAACTGTGTTTTTTTGTTTTACTGTGTCAAAACAAAAATGGAAATACAGAAAAAACAAAAACCAGATAAGCAGCATTTTTTTGGTTTAAAATTAGAATATTAATGGAGAAATCTCTTTGTTTGTTTTAAATTTAGATATTCACCGGGAAATTGTTACACGAGAGAGAGGGTCGGACTGTTTAAGTTTCAGCTGAGGGGTATTCCATAAAGGAGGGTTAACAAACTCTGGGTCAACATACCCAGTGATGGGAAAATCTGGGTATCTGATTATATTATAGCTGGTATGAAGTAGGTCAATCAACACTGAGTATGTAAACCTTGGGTTACTTACCTGCACGTGCGCGATAAAAAACCAACATCAATGGATCGACGATTACACAAACTACCATGGCAACCACCCGGAAGAGAGTGATTTATTCACCCTGATGGGTGAAATAAGCCAGTGTTTGAGGAACATGAGCCTGTTCTATAGGTGCGTTCACACTGAACGCACCTTCAGTGACGATACTGGCTTAAACCACCCGTGATTAGTCGCGCTTTTTGGTCCCTTCATCACATTCTCACTGCAGTGATGTGATGAGCGGGGAATAATATGAATAAAATGTGTTTGAGGAGACGTGGCAGCAGCATAGGATGGCTGCATAGAGAGTTTTCCCGTTACACTGGCTATAAAGATAGTGACTGCCGCTTGATATCAAATCAATTATATTGATTTTTAATGTAATATTGTTGCCAGATTCATCTCAACGTCCAAAAAATATGTCATAAAAAAAACTGAAGCGGGACGCGAACCCACGACCAGTTTTGTGCTAGATACTGAGAAAAAGTAATTTGTTACCGTTACTAGTTACTTCATTTACAAAGTGACTCAGTTACTATTTTGATTACTTACACCAAAAAGTAATGCGTTACTGGAAAAGGTAACTTTTGAGTTACTTAGAATTAAAGAACGTATTATTTTTTTTGGGTCATTTGTGTCCATACAGCTTCATATCAGTGCTCTAATAATATAATAATCCACTGTTGATCAACTGTGCCCCTGTATTGACATTGTTTTGGATAAAAGCCTCTGATAATATAAATGTTATTGTATCCAACCCTAGAGTTTCTAATCATTTACATTCATTGTACTAAACTCTGCTCAGTATTAATCTTTACAAACACCAATCTGACTGAAACACTAAGTATTCTTTCAATACCAGCTTATTTACCTGAGACCAGCAGAAACTGAAAATGTTACAAGGAATTGTGAAATAAATAAAACACAAACAACCTGAATATTATTCAAAATCAAAGATCAAAAATTAAAGTGGCTTCAGCATCATAAAACGGTTGTGTTTTGCCTTAGAATGTTCACTTACAGCTTAAGTACAAAAACTAGCATAATGTTCAACATAAACACAAAAAACCTTCTAAAATAAATAAATGACAGCAATCTGAGTAACATTCGGAATACATTTATACCAACTCTGCTTTACAAAAACTGCTATAAAACAACCATAAATTATGTGCATATAAAGCACAAAACAGCTGCTCCAAAATTAAAAGAGTCATTTTTCAGCCTTAGCACAGTAATGTAAAGTAAGCTGTGTGTATTCCAGGTGCACATTCTGCTGTTGAAAATGCTTATAAAAATAAATGTGGAAAAACAAATTCACAGCATTTTTATCAGCTACACAATGCTTAACATATCAGGCTAACAAGCTACTACTGCGGTGACTCAGCAGTAGTAGCGACAGGCTTCTTATTTACAACAACATACAGTGCAATAGCTTTGCTGATCTGTCCCTGGATAACAGTCACAGTCCATTAAAATCCATACGCTGTTGTTTCGGTGCAGAGGCTTCCATCACGTCCTCCAAAGTAGCGTTAGCTTAGCTTCACCGATGCATCTTTTGGAGACAGATGACTAAAAAAATACGCGTATTTCCACTCTGAGAAGCTCGTCCTGCTCTCGCATTGACTGGCCATGATTGGCGCACGTGATGTAAACAGAGACACGCTGACAATGCTTCTTTTTCTTCTTCTTTTTTACTGTGTTTGGCACAGCGTCCTGCAAAAATATGTACCGCCACTGTAAACAGGAAGTACACTGCAGCTAGCAAAGTAACAGACAAACGCACCATATTGCAACGGTAACGGCATTATTTCTTTAAAAAAATATTGCATTATAGTACTAGTTACTGTCAAAAGTAACGTTGGGACGGTAACGCGCTACTTACCGCTCAACACTGCCCACGACCCATCGCTTTGAAAAGCAGTGTCATAATTCTCTGCGCCATCATAACTTCGAAGTTGTGTGATCTATATATCAAACTCTAATACAATATAAAACAACAATTGAGCCTCAGTGTATGATTTATTAGTGAGGATGCATTGGCATCCTCACTATTGTAATCGTGAAACTTTATTAGTAGTTATTCTTCCGCCGTCGCAAACAACTCCAACAGTTTTCCACCGATTTTAACAAGTTTGGTAAAAACGTTCAACTAATTTTTCTCTCTTCTGTTATGTTTCAACGTTCTTGTAACTTTTTCCACTTTTTCACTTTTCATTTTCCTATTCATTTTCCCATCCACTTTTGAGAAAATTCAACTTTCAACCCTCCAACTTTGAAGTTCCACTGTTCAGCCATTCTTCAACCGATTTTAACCATTCAACTTCTAAAATGTTCACAAATCTGTTGTTTTAACTTCTATCTTCATGTTTTTCCGATCTTTAACTGTTTTTGACCTATGAAGTTTCAAGCTCACCTACCAACTCTTCACATTCCTGAAATTAGAGTTAACTCAGAGTGTAGCAGCCCCTGTTTTAATCCTAAAAAGAGTAAAAGACCTAATTTTCTCAAAAGTAATAGATATATGTGCTAAACCACTCACAATACCACAGTTTTTGCCATACGTTCAGCAGTTTTTCAAATATCAAGCCTGAAGTGGACATAGGTAACTTGTTTTCAATGGAGAATCGTCAGGTCACTGCTTAAAATCCATGGCCTTTCTCTCGTCCTCCTGGTCTCATCTTTTGTCCTAAAAACATGAAATTTAACTCATTTGTAGCCTAAAGCCTTGTGATTCTCACAAACTGCTCGGTTTTTCTGTAAATTATACAGTTTTTCAGTTGTAATGTGTTTTACACAAGTTCCCCCTGGCTGTAACAGCCTAAATTCTGCCTCGTCATCCTGCACATACATTTTCCCACAGGTGCATGTGATTAGTGTAGTTACCATGGTAACTGACAGCCCTGATGATGCAATCCACCTTTCTGTGTGATTTACATGTTCTCCCTTTGCCTTTTTTTTTTTTAATCAAACTTTTATCATCCAGCTCATTATTTAACCTTTCACCTATGACTTAATCTTTTAAATCTTCCTTTATGTGTGGACTTTGCATGTTCTCTCAAACCTTTTCTTCCCTTATTGGAACTTTTAACCCCTTCAGCCATTTTGTAACTGATTCGCGCCAACCTTTAACATGTTCAGCTACTACCTCCAACCCATTACAACTTTTTTCAACCTTTTCAACAAATTTTAACACTTTTCCACAATTTCAACTTTTTTAAACTTTTTCAACTAATTTCCACTTTTTCAACTTTTTCAACCGATTTCAACTTTTTCAACCCATTTCTACTTTTTTCAAGCTAATTACTAATAGTAGGCTATTGCTAGGTTATTGCTATTGCTAGGTGAATGCTAATGATAGGTCAGTGCTAATGCTAGATGAATGCTAATGCTGGGGAATGCCAATGCTAGGCTATTGTTAACGCAAGGCTAATGCTATTGCTAGGCTAATGTTAACGCGAGGCTAATACTATCGCTAATGCTAGGTTAATGCTGGGTTAAATTGTTAATGCTATGCTAATGTGATTGTGAGGCTAATGCGATTGCTAGCTTTATGCTAAAGTTAGGCTCATATTAATGTTAAGTCAATGCTAGGCTAATGCTAATGCTAGGTTGATGCGAATTCTTGGTGAATGCGTTTTGCTAGGTTAACGCTGAAGCTAGGCTATTGCTAAGGGTTAGGGGTTTCAACTTTTTTCAACCTTTTTCAACTTTCAACAATGACGTGCTGGTGACGACATAAACCAAGATGGCGGCGGCCCGGACTACAGCCGACATTATGTAATAAAGCCTTAAAAGACATGGATATAATGAAAAGAGTGGATGGACAGAGGCATAAACATGCAGACTTTCACACGGACACACACAGACTTATTAAACACACACGGACCTCAGTAAACATGGTAAACGGAACAGGCTTCACCGTTCGGCTGGCACTAGGACCCAGAAGCAGAGTAAGTGCGTCCCCTATCCAGCCTTCACAGGCTGTAATATCACCATTTTATTATTTTACCTGTTGTTAGAGCTACTGTCTTTACCAGGGAGATAATATTTATTACTGGTGATTGTTTTCTGGAGTTTTACTGGGATTTTTACCGGTGATTAGTTCATATCTCCCTTGCGCTCCACGGTCCAAACTGACACCATCGCCAGACACACGTATGAATGTGTCACACACGTCACTCAGTCACATTAAGGAAGGTTGTGGTCATTATACGGGGTGGATTAAATAATGAATAAAGGATTGTTTTATCCCGTTCTTCTCCGTGTTACTATCACATTATCAAAAAGTTTAAAAATAGCAGGAATTAGTGCTGGTCTCGAACGGTCTTGACGGAAAATCCCGAGTCCGGGCAGCCCGAGTCCAAGACAAGACCGAGTCAAAATGCTTCAGAGTCCGAGACAAGACCAAGACCTTTAAAATTTGGTCTCGAGACCAAGACCAGTCTTGACCACCACAACACTATTCCTTTCATACTGGGATTTTAACACATAAAACTGTAGAACTGGACTTCTAACTGGTTTAACTGTTTTTTCCTTTCATACTAGGATTTTAACACATACTACTGTATAAACTGGACTTCTCACTGGTTATACTGGTTTTTGCTAAGTTATTACCACGTTAATGCTATTGCTAGGTTAATGCTATGCTAATGCAGTGTGACGTGGGCCAGCACATGCATCCTCACTTAGATTTTATTTAGGACATGCAAATATTCTAGTTTAAATTGTCATCTCCTCCTTTATATTATCCACAGGTTTGTATCCAGGGAACTTTACTACAGACGTCAGTAGATGTTTTAATGCAGATAAACCTCTCAGTGACTTTCCCTAAATGCTCTGCATCTACAATGTTATAAAGAAAACTACCGTTTGCACATAAAAAAAAAAAAAAAAAAAAAAAACGTAAAGCAACACAACATTAGTAATGATGTGAGCACGTCTGTGGTGTCTGACGTTACTAATGTGTTTCAGAGTAAAGTGTCATGGTACATTAAAGTGTTCAGAAAAGGTGTTCAGGTGGGCGGAGCCAGGTAGAAACCCAGGGTTACCCCGATAAAACCTGCCAGCGACCAGGTTGAGTTCACGGACAATGTTGCCATGGTAAAATAATCAGAGAAGAACACACCTTGCGTTTAGGAATGGGATACTCAGAGTTTCCTTCATTTGAGCCCAAACATACTCAGAGTTTGAACATTACCCGCTTTATGGAATACCCCTCTGGTTTAATCTCACATGATTTCTAGCAGCAGTTTTCTGGTACCTCTCTTGTTTTCATGCAGTCTCTGGTTGTTTCAGCACGTGAAAAACACTTACGTTTTGTTTTCAGTGCTATGGTCAAAGTAGTATCCAAATAAACTGGTGACTGACTGTCCTGGTGCTGGGGAAGCTGAGAGTTTTGTAGCACAGGCCAAAAAGTTGTAGAACAAGTAAAAAATATCTGGTAGGCTACACGGTCTAAACAGCATTATGGACAAGGATGTTCATTATACAGGGAGTGCAAACAAAACTAAAAAAATTATAGTTCTCAAGATATGTTAATATTTCCAAGGGCGTAGGAAGCAGGCTAACATTGGGGGAACATAATGTGATCATGTCTAATTCTACAAGTATTGATGAAGTAGAGCAACAGGACCATGTGCAGTTTATTATATGTACCACTGGCTGCATTCTAGCGGAGAAAGTAATGGATTACAAGTACTCACATTACTGTAATTTTGTTTATTTTATGAGTACTTGTACTTTTTTGAGTGTATTTCTATGTCAGTAATTTAATATACAACTAGACTTGTGCATTATTACCATTGATAGTACTATTGGTAATTTTGAAATTTTACATTTGATGTAATTAATATGTTATTTCCATGTTAATTTATGATCAATTACAACTCCACGGAATTTGGTTTCAAAAAAGGTTTTCTGTAATTTCCTCTTTTATTTTCTTATGATTCTCAAATACCATGAATTAATAATTAATTTTAATTACAGAGTCTATTTACATCAAACCACATTTTGAGAATTTCTAACGAACACATTTGTATCATCTGCAAAAATGACACATTTAAAGAAATCCGTACCACTGCATATTTCATTAATATAAAGTAGAATCACACCAATCACAGATCCTAGAGGTACTCCACAGGTTACATTTTTAATCTCTGACAACTTTTATTCCATACTTCTCTTTTTTTCTTAGTAATTTTTTGTGATCTATAGTTTTTTTTTTTCATTTGCAATTTCCTCCACTATTTGCATCACTGCATAAATAGTGGTCCTGTTTTCCATGAACCTATTCTGGTTTTCACTCAATATTTTATCTTTAATAATAAACAGATGAATTATGAATTATTAAGTTCTTGAACTTTTCTTTTTTGTCATTAGAAACCATGAACTTTAAAAATGAATAAATAAACGAGTTGTTTGTCATTTTGTTTTCTGAAATGTTCTGTTTTGATTCATATTCTGTTGCTGAACGGGAAAAAACTGTGTTGACCAATCAGATGAGCAGTTATGGGTCACCGTGGTAACAAGCCTAACTGTTCTACAGACAGTTGTCTTTCATCTTCAGTAGCTCATCATTTGTGTGAGTGTGAGGAGAGTTTCTCTGCAGTTCTTCAGATAGATTTTCAAAAACTGTGTTGATCTCAAACTACATCATGTGGGGAAACAACATTTCTAGCTGTGTGAGTCAATCCACTGAGTCTATGCATTGTGTTTTCACAACCAAACGTGGTCTGAAAACAAAGTGGGTTGATGACATTGAAGACACAAGTGAGGAAAACATCTCCCCTCGTGCACAAAAGAGACAATGTAAGACCCAGGACCATGAAGTTGGCAGGTAAGGCGTCTTTGACAGTAGTTTAACTCAAATATGAACCTGATAGAGGAAATTCACTTCAGAAATTCAACTGACTTTTTTGTAATTTCATGTTTTTGTTTAAGCAGTAGGACTCAAACCCATGTAATTGCTGAGTCAGTGTTTGGAGAACAACATTGTATGGTCAACATGAAAGCAGCTGTAAAAAAGAAGCTGGATGAAGATGAAAGAGACAGTGAGCAGGTCATCACCCTCCCTCCTGCAAAGATGAGGAAAATAATGACCCAGGAGCATCAGGTTGAAAGGTAAGAAAAATAAATAATTACAGCTGTACTTTATTTATTAGTTAAAAATAAAAAATACTAATGACTTTTTTAATCTGAAGTGAGGCTTGATTTATAACTGGGACTACACACTTCCAGCTCATATGATGATAAAATCATGGAGGAGAGGCTGAAAGACAATGATTAATATTTTTAATTTCTTTATTTTCATGAGACACCTATGCATCCTAACCTCATTCTATGTCTATGCTACAGTTCACAGAGAAAGGACAAAGTCAAGCAGGTGTGGATAATCGGCTCTAGTTACATCCGGCGTGGCGAGGAGGCTGCACTAGAGTTTTTTGGTGATAACTTGGGACTAAATGCCAACGTGCGCTGGTTTGGAAAAGGAGGGATGAGGTGGGAAGGAGTTCTGCCTCGTTTTGATGGGCAGCTTTCCACCCAGGGGCCGCCTGACATCCTCGTGGTTCACGCCGGAGGCAACAACTTGGGCATAAACGTTGCAAAGGGTCTAGCCATCAAAATCAAAGAGGACTTGACCAAACTGCACAAGAGATTCCCTGCAATGAAGATCATCTTCTCAGCCATTAATGAGCGCCGATCCTGGCGGTACGGGAAGCTGTCCCAAATCATCAGGGACAGAAAGACCGTCAATGAGTTTGTCAAGAGGACGTCGGACTGTTTCAATGGATACGTTGTGGAACATCCTCTCCTGAGGTTCTACAAACGCTCATTGTTCATTGCAGACGGAGTTCATTTCTCTGATGAGGGAAATGAAATCTTCTTATCAAGCATCCGCTCCACCCTCCAGAGCTTTCTCAAAGAACCAAAGACACCAACAATGACCATCTCTGGGGCAACAATGCCTATGAGGACATTATCAGCAGCAAAAAGCTCTACAGCACCCGTCTCTGGACTAAAAAGGGCTATAACACCAATCAGCTGGCCCTAAGCATGAGGACAGGCTGGTCATGGTCACCTGAACTTTTCATGTATATACTGTAAATATAGTGAATAGGTAATCCTTCTGACAGTGTTCATTTAATCCATGTATCATTTGTTCTTTTTGTTTCAAAACCAAATAAAAAAACAAAGAAACAAACAAAAAACTGTGTTATTTTGTTTTTCTGAGTCAAAACCAAAATGGAAATACAGAAAAAACAAAAACCAGATAAGCAGCATTTTTTTGTTTTAAATTTCAGAATATTAATGGAGAAATCTCTTTGTTTGTTTTATATTTAGATATTCACCGGGAAATTGTTACACTAGAGAGAGGGTCGGACTGTTTTAGTTTCAGCTGAGGGTTATTCAATAAAGGAGGGTTAACAAACTGCACGCGCGCAATAAAAAGCCATCATCAAAGGATTGACAGTTACACAAACTACCATGGCAACCACCCGGAAGAGAGTGATTTATTCACCCTGATGGGTGAAAAAAGCCGGTGTTTGAGGAACTTGAGCCTGTTCTAAAGGTGCGTTCACACTGAACTCACCTTCAGTGACTATAGTGGCTTAAATAACCCGTGATTAGTCGGGCTTTTTTGGTCCCTTCATCACTTTATCGCTTCAGTGATGTGACGAGCGGGGAATAATATAAATAAAATGTGTCTGAGGAGACGTGGCAGCAGCATAGGATGGCTGCATAGAGTTTTTCCCGTTAAGATATCGAATCAATTATATTGATTTTTAATGTAATATTGTCGCCAGATTCATCTCAACGTCCAAAAAGTATGTAAAAAAAAAAATGACCAGTGTTGTGCTAGTTACTGAATAAAGTAACTAGTCACCGTTACTAGTTACTTTATTTACAAAGTAACTCAGTTACTATTTTGATTACTTACACCAAAAAGTAACTTTTGAGTTTCTTAGAATTAAAGAATGTATTTTTTTGGGTCATTTGTGTCCATACAGCTTCAAATCAGTGCTGTAATAATATAATAATCCACTGTTGATCAACTGTGCCCCTGTATTAACATTGTTTTGATAAAAGTCTCTGATAAATGAAATGTTATTGTATCCAACCCTACAGTTTCTAATCATTTACATTCACTGTACTAAACTCTGCTCAGTATTAGTCTTTACAAACACCAATCTGACTGAAACACTAAGTATTCTTTCAA
Source organism: Gouania willdenowi (assembly GCF_900634775.1). Classification (NCBI taxonomy): domain Eukaryota; kingdom Metazoa; phylum Chordata; class Actinopteri; order Blenniiformes; family Gobiesocidae; genus Gouania; species Gouania willdenowi. Next base: position 18,027,628 of record NC_041050.1, read on the forward strand.
TACCAGCTTATTTACCTGAGACCGGCAGAAACTGAAAGTGTTACAAGGAATTGTGAAATAAATAAAACACAAACAACCTGAATATTATTCAAAATCAAAGATCAAAAATTAAAGTGGCTTCAGCATCATAAAACGGTTGTGTTTTGCCTTAGAATGTTCCCTTACAGCTTAAGTACAAAAACTAGCATAATGTTCAACATAAACACAAAAAAGCCTTCTAAAATAAATACATGACAGCAATCTGAATAACATTCGGAATAAATTTTGACCAACTCAGCTTTACAAAAACTGCTATAAAACATCCATAAATGATATGCATATAATGCACAAAACAGCTGCTCCAAAATTAAAACAGTAGTTTTTCAGCCTTAGCACAGTAATGTAAAGTAAGCTGTATGTATTCCAGGTGCACATTCTGCTGTTGTAAATGCTTGTAAAAATAAATGTAGAAAAACAAATTCACAGCATTTTTCTCAGCTACACAATGCTAAACATATCAGGCTAACAAGCTGCTGTTAGCGGTGACTCAGCAGTAGTAGCGACAGGCTTCTTATTTACAACAACATACAGTGCTATAGCTTTCCCTGGATAACAGTCAGTCTGGTCAAATCCATACGCTATTGTTTCGGTGCAGAGGCTTCCATCGCGTCCTCCAATGTAGCGTCAGCGTAGCTTCATCGATGCATCTGTTGGAGACAGATGAGTAAAATAATACGCATATTTCCACACTGAGAAGCTCGTCCTGCTCTTGCATTGACTCGCCATGATTGGCGCACGTGATGTAAATAGAGACACTGGTATAAAATGGGTTCATAGTGTTATTGATCTACACATTGGGTTAGCCACAGCTAAGCTCCATCTGATCCTGAGACCCAAGATAGAATAATATATTATTATTAAAAATGTATGGAAAACATCCAATTTAATACTGTGAAGCAAAAGTGTGGTTCTACTATCAGTGGTTCATACCCAGAGGTGAAAGTAGCAGATTACAAGTACTAACATTACTGTAATTGAGTTACTTTTATGGCTACTTTTCCTTATTTGAGTATATTTCTAAATTAGTAATTTTACTTGTACTTAATAAGTATGTTTTAAAATAAGTAATTCATTACATTTCTACACCCAATTGTTACTAAGTAAATTATTATTTTTGTTTTAAAATAATCAACATACATTGTGAAACTACAAAAAAATTAATTGACCAGACAACAATTAAAATGCGTCACATCATGGCCGATCAACCAGATTAAACGTAATGCACAGCGCCAAAACATCATTGAATGGAGGTTATTTTCTCAATTTTAGAGTTCATAAATGCAGCTATACTTAGAGCCTGAGAATGTATTTATTTAATTTAAATTTAATTCATTGGTGTTATTTTTTTTTTTTGTAATTATTGTACATTTTATTTTCTACAGAAGCCTTTGTGGAAAGTAATTTAAGTTCCAATTGTGCAAGATTTCATCTCTTCCTTTTTTTAAGTCCATACATGAAATGTTTACTGTATGCAAGGGAATCGTGGCAATATTTAGTACCAACAATAAACATGGGGGGTGAAAGTAACTAGTAACTTTTACTCTGAGTACTATTTAATTGAGCTACTTTTTACTTGTATTTGATTATTTTATTTATGACTTACTTGTACTTGAGTACAAGTTCAATCAAGTAACAGTACTTCTACTTGAGTAGAATATCAGTACTCTTTACACCTCTCATCATTACTAGTTCTGTCAAATCATTAAAAATACAAAAAGGTGTTATGGATGTACTGTACATCAATGCAAAGCATCATTTGTGAGCATTTGGTACATTTTTTATGCTAAATGTATAAAATCATATCTTATCTTGTTTTTGCCTTTTGGAGACAACATGCTGTAATCTAGTGTAAGCAGGGCTAATGGAGTGCGCTTTGACCTGTATGTAGATCCTAAGGGCCAGTTATGTGAGAGTCCAGACAGCCGGAGATTCAGAGTTTAGAATAGCCTGTCTGTGCTCCTTCTCTGCAGCGTTGGCTCGCCCCAGCAACCTGACATCACCACTTCCATGCATTTTTCATGAACAGCGTTGGGTGACAAGCTCTCTCTGCCCTGTCTCTCCGCACCTCACACCTACTCTGTCACACACAAACAGCATCTCAGACCGTTTACCACACATTCCTTCACTCACGACTAAGCTATCTCCCGGACCCCTCAAAAACCATCAGTCTCACCAATTCACTCTGTAATGCAGAGTGGCGTTTTACTCAGAGAGGACAGAGTGGGCAGAAATGACACTAAAGTGGATGAAAAAGGTAGAAAAGGGGACTGAATTAATCTCACAAAAGGCTCCTTAAAGCTTGACATTCTCGCATTAGCCTGTCAATAATGGCTGCTATGGTACCATTAAGCTACAGGGTAACATTGTTCACATAACAAGATTACAGCATTAAAGAGCCTTTTGCCATCAGATGCTTTTCTAAGTTGGATTTAATCTGCAGTATCGATACAAATTTCTGCATCTCAAAATAATGTCATATTGATGATGATTCACAGGAAATTGAACAATTTTACTTATTCAAAAGCTTTCGGGAACACATGGTTGTCATCGTCCTCAGAATTGGTCACAGCAGCACACGTAGGACCAACTCAGTCTATTAAATTACTATTTAAACAAATGACCATCAGCTTATTAAGGAGTGATTTAGTCCCAGGAAAATGAGTTTGTTATGAAGACAGTGTTTACTGGCCACCGCTCAATCACCCCTGCACCTATGATTACCATGCACATTCTTTTAAGTTTTTTAGGACCAGCTGCCTGTTAGGACATCACTAGATTGCCATAAATATGAGTTTTATTAGGTTTTATTGTAACTAGTAAGAATTTATTCTATTTTTGGCCAATAAGTGGGTCAATCAGCTTCAGTCAAATCATAATCAAAACAGCCCAGTGCCTCAGAATATGTGCAATACAGGTAATTGTATCAGCATAATAAGGCAGGTATTTTGGAAAAAGATGTGCAGATTGCTAAAAAATTAAATTAAAGTCCGAACAATATTGTGATGGTCTGGTCTAATACAGAGAGGAACAAGTTGCATGTGCTATCAGAGTTTACAGAACCCCACTTCAAAATGTTCCTGCCCCACCTCCTGGGACAGAAGTCTAAATTGCTGCCCAATGAAATTCCTGATAGTTCATATTTATCTCATGTCTGCCGTTCATCATGCAAGAATTTTGGTTACTGTGCTGAGAGACTGAGACGTCTGTTTGTCACCCACTCACTGTTGCCCAATATATCCACCCTCATCAGCCTCTACAGCTTTAAGAAGATACGTAACTCTTCAATCATTCCCTGCCAGACTCTTGTTACAACTACAGTGGTAATACTTGGCCTTGTGACAAACATACGCATTTGTGTGCTTTGTGACTCTTTGCAAAAACAGATTAATTTTCCTCCTTTGAATTCAGGACCACTCTTTCAACTGCCACAACTGCTCACAAACTCATCTTGTGCCATTCAGGACTCTCCTTTGATGTAAATCATCCTTTTGGAATCCCCCTCCAAGCCTGTCTGTAGCTGGGTTTCATTACAGATCTTTGCAAAATAAAAGCACTATTTCTAAATGTCGACAATGGCCAAGAGCCTCGTAACTCCTGTGAAATCTCATCTCGCGAGATTTTCTGCAGGAAGATGGATACTCCAAACCTCCTTATAAAACTCTGTATTTCTTTGTTGTTGACTGTCTAAAGCAGGGGTCCCCAAACTTTTTGCTGTGAGGGCCACATAACTTTTCCCTTCTCTGATGGGGGGCCGGGGTCAGTTTGTAACAGAAAAAGTGTGACGATCACAGGGGTGCCTAAACGTACACATTTATTGTTTTCCAGAAGGCCACACATAACCAAATATTAATAACCCTTTCCAGGATCTTCACAGAAAACAAAGTCAGGAAATAAATAAAAACACTATTAATGAAATGAATAACACTATTAATGAAATAAATTATAACCAAATAACCCTCTCTGGGATCTTCACAGAAAAAGTCAGGGAATAAAAAACACTTTCTGAAATAAAATTACAATATTTATGAAATCAATAAAAAACAAATAACCCTCTCTAGGTTCTTCACAGAAAAAATAAAGTCAGGAAATATATAACAACACTATTTATGTAATAAATAATATCCAAATAACCCTCTCTGGTTTCTTCTCAGGAAATATATAATAACAATATTTATGAAATAAATAATCACCAAATAACCCTCTCTGGGTTCTTCACAGAAAAAAATAAAGTCAGGAAATATATAATGACACTATTTATGAAACAAATAATAATCAAATAACCCTCTCTGGGTTCTTCACAGAAAAAACATCCATGGAACATTAACTTTCTGTTGTGCCGTGCACAATCTTAAGAGGTAAAAGTTCAGCTTAGTTGTCAGAGCAGAATGTAGGTTCTAGTAGGCTTGTAGACACCGCTGTTTGCAGCCCTCTCTCATCAACTTCCCTGTGAAAACCACAAAGCCAGCAGACTGAGAAACCAAACTAAGTGATACAGCACAATACATTTCACTACCAGTATGGTTGTGGAGATGGATTTTATCCCAGTAGATTTTTTTATGATTATATTTGTTTATACTCAGAACGACTCATTCAAGTCAGAAAAGTGAGCTTACCTGTATGTTCATCAGTGTGAACTGTGCGCCTGCATCTGGCTGGTGAGAAGGTTAATGTCAGGTTCCATTCTAGTCACAGCCAGTCTCAAACACTGATGCAGATGTTCATCCGTCAGTCTTGATCTAGTCGGAGTTTTCAGGTGTTTCATGTGTGAAAAGGTTTGTTCGCAAATATACGTACTGCCAAAAAGTGTGGACATCTTCATTGCGTGTTTTTTTATGTTAGGGTACGTGTCGTTTGGGAGGGCGGCATAAAAGTTAATGAGACTGTTGGGCTTGAATGCGTCTTTCAGAACATCACAGTTCTGTAACTCAGCCAACTCAAACTGATAAGAAGGCTGGGCTTCATCGATGTCGGCAACAAAGGGGTTCTGAAAAAGACGGATTTCTTTTGCATTAACATGTAGTTCACGGAATCGCACACCGAACTCCGCCTTCAGCATTTCCAGTGCTTCCACACACTTTTCAGCTGGGAACGGGACTGCTGGGTTCTCTGTAGAGAGGTTTTGGGTAGCAGGGAGATGGATGAAGTTGTGCTTTTTCACTTGTTCCAAAAGCAGCGCTAGTTTCACCTCAAATGCTTTTATGTGGGAATACATGTCGCAAATGAGTTTCCCCTGGCCCTGTAGCTGCAAGTTGAGGCTGTTCAGCATTTCTGTCACGTCTGTTAAAAAGGCGAGGTGCCATTTCCATTCTGGGTCAATCAGCTCTGGGATTGTTTTGTCTTTTAAATGAAGAAATGCGTTAATTTCGGGTAGCAGCTCGTAAAAACGCCTCAAAACTCTGCCCCGGCTTAACCATCGGACCTCCGTGTAGTACAGCACATCGCCGTGCGCAGACTCCAGTTCAGTCAGGAATTGTTGGAACTGCCTGTGTTTAAGTCCGTTTGCTCTGATAAAGTTTATGCATGACACCACAACCTTCATGACAGAATCCCACTTCAACACTTTGCAGCACAGTGTTTGCTGGTGAATTAGAAAGTGGACTTGTAGCGGGGCGGTGAGACCCCGTTTTTCTATCTCCCGGTTCATGCGTCCTATTAGACCCCGAAACGCACCCACCAAACTAGGAGCCCCGTCAGTCGTAATGCTGGCAAGCTTTGACCAGTCCAGGTCCAACTCTTCCATGGTTTGACATACTTTGCCGAAAATATCCTCCCCCATTGTAGTCCCTTTGAGACTTTGGAGGGCTGCCAGCTCCTCGCACATCTCAAAGTTTGCACTAACTCCACAAATAAAAATGAGCAGCTGCGCCGTGTCCTGCACGTCCGTGCTCTCATCCATTGCTAATGAAAAAAAGTCAAATTCTTTCATCTTCTGCTGCAGCTGGGCATATACATTGCCCCCGATTTCTTCAATGCGTCTGGTGATTGTACTCGCAGACAGACTCACGGCATTAAAAACATCTTTCTTATCGGGACACACCTCCTCCACGACAGCATTCAAACATTTCTTGACAAACTCTCCATCAGTGAAAGGTTTACCGCTGCTTGCTATCAGTTGAGCAACCCAAAAGCCGGCCCGAATGGATGCCTGGTTCAGCTGAGCTTGGCGTACAAATGTATTCTGCTGAGTTAACAGTCCACTTTTTAGCTTTGCGAGTTTGTCTGCGCGCATTTGGCCTTGCAAGCTATCATACTTGTCTTTGTGACGGGATTCATAGTGTCGGCGCAGGTTGTATTCCTTAAATACTGCCACCGCCTCCTGACAGATGAGACAAACAGCCTTTTCTTTGCATTGAACAAAAGAATAATCGTTTGTCCATTGCAGGTTAAATACCCTGCATTCAGAATCAATTTTTCTCTTACCTAACCTTTTCGCCATTATTCTGTTCTAACAGGGAGGGGCAAGTCTAGGAGGGGAGGGAAGGGGAGTGGAGGGGAGGGGAGGGAGGGAGGGAAGGGCACACACTGCAGAAGGGTGGAATAGCATGTCATGTTCTATGCGGGTAATCTCGATCGCGTGGCCAGACTTTAAAAAAATCATAAGGTGTCTCTGGTATTGTTCAGGGGGCCGGGCCAAATGTGGAGGAGGGCCGTATCCGGCCCGCGGGCCGTAGTTTGGGGACCGCTGGTCTAAAGTATAATGCTATCCTCTTCTGTTTACACGTACCGGGCCATGTTTTCACGGAGATAATTGGTCATGTGACCAGGCACCTCACGTCATGTGTCCATGTACATCACGTTCTGTGCCGTGTATTTGTGGGAAAAGTGTTTTCATAGCGCTTTTGCGACACAATATAGAAACGTCTGAAATTCCTCCTCATGAAAGCGTAAAAACCTTTTAGCGATATTTGAGTGTTTTTTTGAAATTCAGGTGTTTCCATTACCAATTTTTATTGCGCTGTTTAGATTTTGCGCATTTCCAAGGGTAACGGAAACACAGCATAACTCTGTCCTCTGATGTTACCGTAATGGTCGTAGTGTCACTACAAAGTTTTATTTCTTGATCCTGCCCTATGCTTTTTCAATGCATTGATGTATTAATTCAGTCATACACCAAAATCTATTTAAGCTGAAAAATGTGGCCTCTCACATCAATTATTGTTCTGTGATTTATTTAGATTATTAATTACAATGTCTTTAATTATTTAGATTAAAAATAGAAAATACAAATTTAATCGAGTCCCACCTATATAAGTATGAAGTAGTGATATTGATTGATTCTTGTCCAACTTTTGACATTTTAGTGAAAGTATCAAGATTTGGCACATTTTCTTTCAAAACTATAAGAGTGACTGTCTTCTATGGGTTGAAACCGGGCAATTGCAATTGAATTTTGTTATTTGCTAAGAGCGCGCTCCCGATTTTACGCATATCCGCACACCCGCAAGAGTTGAAAATATCGAACTCCTGCTACTGTTTCGCATGACGAAAGCCAATCAGAGTCTTTGCTGACGATGATATCAGGCCGTCAACACAGACACCGGTCTGTTCACCCATTCAACCATGGAGTAGAAGCTGTGTGTGACCACCTGGAGCTGTATGACACAGCCTTTATAACTTTATGACTAGGAAGGATTTTGCGTGGAGAAGAATCAGCGAGGAGGTGGTAGTAGCAGATAAAAGTTCTCTCTGTAGTTTTCATCTTTGAAAGTCGGCACTGAGCTAGGATAGCATTAGCCACTAATTACACCGGCTTTTTTCACTGGTGGTTTATGTTTATGAGAGTAGAAAAAGGAGCGCAGCTCCTCCCTTCAGCAGGCAGTGAAACTTATCGAGTTGGATGTGTCGCTGGTGGGTGGGGCTTCGCTTCAGATGCACGTATGATGCGAATGAGAACATTTTTTGATCCAGCGGACCCTGCAGTGCGTTTCGTATGGCAGATGCGTCCGATGCTGCAGAAGACGCATTCGGTGTGCAGCATAAGTCTGTCCTCTGAGGTAATCGTCACAGTGCAAAACCACACTGATGCTAATGACAATTTTTTTGCCATGTTTTATCAGTTTTTAACTGATTGCCTTGACAAAACTAAAGACAAAAACATAGAGATGCCAAAACTGTTCATTAAGGATGGAAATGATGTGCAGTTAGGAGAATTATAACGTAATTTGTTCGTAATGTATTTTTTTTTTTTTTGGCCCTGTGTCAGAAAGTAATGAGTTCATCTAGTTATCAGTCTTTCTGAACCTACACTGTAGGAAAAGACACTTCCACAGAAACACGTTTGACTTTAAATATGGCTTCCACACTTTCTTCTCACCTCACACACAGTTTTCCTTCACTCATCCTCATCTTCTGACCTTTTTTCTCTTTGTTTGAGACTTATCAAGATTCAGTGTGCAGTGTCGCTATTAGTCATGTCATTTTAGTGTGGCCCTCTGTTAGCTAAAGGTCTCTTTTACCAACTACTTGACGCACCATCTCCTCTCTGCCCCAGGGACCACAGTCTTCAGGTTGACCCCACCTCTTACCTCTGCCAAGTCATTCTCTCATCACCGATCAACATTCTGGCCCCCTGTGAACAGCACACAAATACCAAGTTGCCTTACATGATTTACAGATAAACTACAGACATGTCTGTTCATTTTGCTAAATATGTTGTTTTCACTGGGCTCTGGTTTGATTAGAGCTTTTTTTGGATCAGTTGGCACAATCCACAATGGTGTTGTTAGCACAAAATACTTGTGTCTTTATATGGGCTAATTAGTTTTGAACGCAAAGTTTCCATCCGCCTCTTTATAAAACCATGCCTCCTAAATGAAGCCAGTGGAATGTGCAAACAAACATTAAAATACTTGCTTTTCTATGCTGTTTATAGATTTTGATAATTTACCAAGATTGCATGTACACTGCTACATTCTGGAGGAAACATTTGAAATATACTACTTCGTTGTTTGAGAAACCGGCTTCAATGGGATTCTTTTTTTGCAATTTGCAAGTATCCATTGTTTGCATTCGCTAACGGTACCAATGTAACATGGCAAATACATATCTTATCAATACATATATCAATGAATACAGTATATAGACTCTCGAATAGTAATGATAGGGCTGGGACTTTGTCACATTAATTGCGATTAATTATTTACAGAAAAATAACGCACTTTTTTCACTCCAAATAGAACGGAAACTTTCTAATTGCACGAGAAAAAAAACAAAACAAAAAAAAAAACAAAAAAGATGTGTGCAAATTGTTGATCACCGTAAATCTTCCACCTCCAACCTTCCAGTGGAGCTCTTCCACATCAATGCTAAACATGTAGCAGCTAGTCACCTAACTACACCCGACAAGATGACAGGGTTCAGAGCCAAAATTAATAATTCCATGATTGACAAATTAACAAACTCACTGGATAAATGGATTGCAGTGGATTGTCGACCGCTCACAGTGGCACAGGATATGGGGCTCGAAGCGCTGCTATAGATAGCGTTTTCGGACCAACTTATGAACTGCTACATGGAAAGACAATGTCAAACAAGATTCATCAACTTCATTAGTAAGTCTGTTTATTTCATGCCATGGATATTCTAACTTTTTTGCACTGTTTCCACTTCTCTGGAATGTACTGTACTGAGCACATTTTTTTTTTATTTTAAAGAAGCATAGGGCAGGATTTAAAAAACAAACAAACACTAATTTCAAGTCTTTTATTGCTAATGGGTGCTGAAGCATTCAAAACCAAAGAGAATGAGCCCACACATATCTCCCTATTGCCTTGAACAGGCTGTGTGATGCATTTTGTTCTGCAATTTCGAGGCAGAAATTCCTGCGCCATCTGCGGACGGGATGTCAAATGTCACTGATGCGCATCCTCGGCTCCACGGCTTGGAGAGGCATTTACTCTGCCGGAAATAAAAAAGAAGAACAAGACGGCTTGGAGACTGAAAGACCAGGCTACTCTTTGGCTCCGCGGAGGCATACGTAGAGGTCTTACAGTAAACAGTCAAGTGACAGGTGAGTAAAAAAACCCTTGTCACAGTATCAGCTGCACATATAAAGAGTTCACGGGTGCTCCCGTGGCAGCTTGGCTGATGACTGCAGTTACCCTAATGGCCGTGGTGTCACTATGAAGTTTTATTTCTTGATCCTGCCCTATGCTTCTTTAATGCAACAGCAAATTTGTTTTAAAAAGTCAGGAAAAGCATGAATATAGTATGTGCCTTGTGAACAATGCAATCATAATATTCTTTATTCATATTGCACGTGTTATTTTAGCACTCAGTGATTAAAATAATAAACACAATTTTGTTGTTTAAGCTCATTTATTGTTTTTATTGATTCAGTCATACACTAAAATCCATTTAAACTGAAAAACGTGTAGCCTCTTATGTCAAATATTGTTTGGCGATTCATTTAGATTAATTGAGATTAATTGATTACAATGTCTCTAATTCAGTAGATCATTTTTTTTTAATCGAGCCCCACCTATATAGGTGTAAAGTAGTGATATTGATTGATTCTTGTCCAACTTTTGACATTTTAGACTGACTGCCCTCTATGGGTTGAAACCGGGCTATTGCAATTTAATTTTGTTATTTGCTGAGAATGGTACTTTGTTACATTTTGGACCACTGTCGGCACCGCCCCACCAATAAAAACTATCACCTGTCGACTCTGCAATGGAATAATGAATATTGAGTCGGAAGTTAGCATAGCATGGATTGCTCTTTGGAGGTTTTCTGAAATACCCCCTAGTGGCATGTCAGTCAAAACCTGTTGTTTAATTATTCTTTAAGTATTCATAAATTGAAACAATCATCAGTAAGAATTCTCATTTACCTCAAACCCACCGTTTATGTAGCATTTGGATCGGCACTATACAAATACAATTGAATTAAAAACAAACAAACAAACAAAAAAAAAAACACAGACAAATATAAGTTGCGGTAATTTGCTTTGCAGGCTGAAAGAGATAAAATCACCTCCCTGCAGTCATTACACTTTGTTAGACAGAGAAATTGAATGTTGTCTTTGTTTATATCGCAAAGATGTTTGTCATTTTAAGAGTTTACATTATGTCGCTGAGACACCTGTTCGCTGGCAAATCAAACAGTTTCTCCCAGAATGACACCGACCTAAATTGCACTCCTTGATTCGCAATTTGAAACACTATCAGAGGATATTTTATCCCCGTGATGCACATTTCTGTGTATTTTGGATGCGCCGTAATCTGCCCTCGTCAAACTTTGCCTTTTTTAAATTCTTTGTTGTCTATGCTGCTGTTTTGTGCCGACTTAATTATACTAATCATTTATCAACCACTGCTCCAAATAGCAATTTTCCCATGGCTGAGGTGTTTTCTGCATCTGTTTAACGAGCAACACTTTCGTGCTTTGCATTCTACAGTCTTTATTTCCATCATAGCATGAACGATGTGCCGTCTTTAATTTGAAATAGCTTCAGCGAGAACCTTGCATGAGTGTAGCCTATGGGGCAAAACAAAGCAAAATGTATTAAAGCATCTGAAGCAAACGGGCCGGTGAGTGCTTTACGTTTCCAGATTTCAATCAATAGTCCAACCTTGGTTCATTTTAATCATTCATAGTCTAATCTCAAATTTAATAGTGGCTTCAGGGTGTGATAGGCTTAGCACCTTGTCAATAAATGATAGCACGGCACCAGCCTCAGGCTGAGAAATGACAGGGAATCAATGTGAATGGTGCTTTTCCAGATGCAAAAGGATATTTACCTGTATGGCTTTAAATTAATGACAAAATGAGCTCTTGAAATTAAAATCTTTTTTTGTCTAGCTGCTAGTGTTACATCTCCAGCATTGACTCCAGGAAGCACCTGCCTGCTCTCACATTCCCCATATTCCCTTTTCAAATGTAGTTTTCCAGCTTCTTCATCTATTGTGTGTCTGGAGCGCCAGCAGAGTGCACAGGAGCGCCCTTTCACACCGACCCCTGTGCCATGTAGGTTGGTTCATGGGAGGCAACCGGTGTAAAATAATAATCCTGTAACTATTTCCTCTTCAGTTCTCCTCTGCTGTAATGCATAGTGCATGTGGAAGGAGAGCTATGAAAGACTGCCCATGTTTTATGGAACAAAGCTTACTGCTGCACCTAACACACACACATACACACACACAGTTGTGTTTCAAGAGAAAACACTGGATATCCACAGAGTATCCTGTCAGATAGTATGTGTTTTTGTCTGAGTCTGGAAAGTGGTTGAGGTAAACCACACTTTTTTTTCTGGAGCTCGAAAGTTGCTCCGAGTAATTAGTCCCTCATCAGTTTCATACGGTTCAATACATCAACAGAGGAATCGAGTTCATAGGGCAGAATGTCATGATCACGAGTCAATAGTTTCACGCTTTGTCAAAATACTAACTGCTAAGTAAGAATAAGACATATTGAGCGCAAAGGTGTTAACTTGTGTTGATATACAAACTGCCAACAACGTGGGTTTGAATTTAGAAATTCCATTTCAGTCAAAAATACTTGACTTTTACAGACACGAGTCATAATTCAATCATTTAGTGTCAATAATCCTCCATTAAACATCCATCATCACGAGCACCCATTCTCCTTTCAGCAGCATCAGTACCACCCGCTTATCTTATCGACCCACCATTATCTCGCAATAACTTGTTATCCATTCTAACCATTACATCCAATCATCATTCATCCATCTTAACAGCCATTCACCCTTCATCAATCACCACAACTACCACCACCACCATTAATCCTTTATAATCACCATCACTCAAGCATCTTTCTTTATCATTTCCATTACACCATTATTTATTCAACATCTACTCTAACACTGTCTAACAATTACCACCACACCCTTTATCTGAACAGGCCTTTCGCTATTTAAGAGTTGGCTCTTCTAAACAGTCTTTATCACAAGTTTATTAAAAGCTTATCTGATATGCAACTATTTTTTATCTTAAAGGTCCCATGTCATGCTATTTTTCAACCATCTCCAAAAAAAACCCCAAAAATACAGTATTTGAGCTTTATTTTCCCAAACTTGCCTGTTTTCCAGAGTTTTAGCCCTCTGAAAAGTCACTTTCTGAGCAACTCTCCACAAACGGGTTGATTTGCGGCCTACCTGTGCACAAACCTGTCAAGTTTTGGATTTAAAAATAAGGGAAATTTTCAGGCGTCCGCTACGAGCCGTCCCACCACCCCAACCAAACTCCAGTATCCCTTATATTTTAAAACAAAATATCACCTAAACACAGTTAGATGTTTAAGTCTTTTTTATACCAAAACTTAAAAACAACCTGAAATTAGTGGTGACTCAAGTCAATCACCTTTATTATGCATTATAACATTATGTGTTTGAAAAATATCACATAAAGCTTCCTTAAGTCTCTAAATCATTGAAACAATGAAAAACATCTTCTCCTATAAATACATTTAAAAAAAACAAACTCAAGGCTTACAGAATATTAAATCGTAACTTAATATACACTTCAATGAATAAGTGCATCCCATGGTCCCTTGTTGACTCTGAGCTTTATTCTGTCTGTTGTCTGTCGAGGTGATGAGGTTTGGACCAGATGATGGAAACTGGATGTCCAGGGAGGGGCGGGTCCACTCTGTATGGACTTAAAGAAGAAGAAATAAAAGAAGAGTTTGATATTGTCATTGCATTGGATACTGCAAAGTTTAAACAAACACACAAATACTCTGTCAAAAAACATCTCACACATTAAAAGCATCCATTTACACTTACATTAATGTACACAAAGACTAGCTACACAAAAGCAGAACAACATTTATTGATTCAGAAATTAAACTTATGTTACCTTTATAGGCTCGGTTTCCTCCTTGGTTTTTAAAACCCTTTGAACCTCCATTCATGGTGGTTTTTATCATCCAAGAGAATCTCCACTTTCAATTAAATCCACTGCTATTTGGTCTCTTTCTCTCTCTTTTCCTCGTGTCGATTTTGTCAAATCAAAGCGGCATCTTCAATGATTCCGTCACGTGTGAGTAAAATTGCCGTTATTACACAACAGTGGCTGTAAACAACATCTCCTTAGCTTTCAGAACCTAGTTGATTTTTTCAGTTAGAGCAAATATGAGAGGAGTTAAGTTGTTGCATTCAGGGGCCCTAAGAAACCCAGTCAGGTTGTTTAATTCAGCCGTGAAAAGAAGACGTGTCGAGGTAAATCTGGACATAAAGTTATCCTACATGACAGAAGATATGAAATCAACATGTACTGTCAAAAACAAACCCAGAGTTAATTTATGGTGACGTAATGTCATGCGTATGTTGTAAATGAACGCGATGACGTGTTTGTCTGTAGGAACCGGGTTGAGCTGGTGATCACGTCCGCTAACCCATGCCACAGGCCAAAGCCAGTATTTACAGTATTTACTCTTTATCTATATCTCTGCGTATCCTCCGCTAGATTTCAGAAACTGCATGTATAGGTCATATTAACAAAAGATCTTTGTTAAATATTGTAAGTTTTATTATCTACACGGCTATGATCTACTGTCTCTCCTCTGTTCTTATGAGAACCCTCAGACATGATGTGCAAAGCTTCAAATATCTGAGATTAATTGTAACCAACCAGGGATCACATGCGTGGTCTCTGTGAGGCCCTCGTTTGACAGGCAGGTGTGTAGTAGCTGTCAGCTTTACGCACATTTTCATGTTGGAAACAAGGAAAGCAGAGGAGAGTTCTGCACAGCTCTGTGGTTTGTTCCGTCTGTTGCACCGGGTGCAGAGAGGTGTAGAATTGTGTTTTCTGCTGGATGCTGCCCCGGGGCGCGGTGCATTGTACTTTGAAATAATCCATACAAGAATCTGGATTCAAGTAGCAATAATCAATACTTCCATTTCATTCACACAGCCTTGTGCGCAAAGTTGACACTTATCTGAACACCTGGCTGTCAAACAAGTGTGAAGAAAGAATGGAATAAGTTAGATCCTTTGTTGCCCCAATGGTCTTGCTGACTACAGGGCATGCAATGTGATGATGTCGACTTATCCTTCAGCCCAAGTGGGAGTAGAACAGAGATAACAGTGTTTTTACAACCTGCCCTGTGTCAAGGATATGAAAAAGTACAACCCAGAAATAATTAAATAAAATAAATCAGAATGTTAAAAAGAAAACCTTGTGTAAATTAACAAAAAAGTTAACAACAGACTAGATAAATAAAAAAAGATCTCTGACAGGGATGCATTACAAATCAATCCTGTAAAACAGGAGGAAAAAATGAGCACCTGTGATGTATCACCATGAACTATAATCAAAAGGAAACAAACAGTAGCACACACAGTATAGTTTGCAGCACACACAGGTCTTTGCAAACAGTGATTCACAGGCACAGCAGGACACAGGGGCACACACCACAACAAAGAAACCCACTGGCCCTCAGCATTGTTTGAGCTGCTCCTTTATATGAACCTGTGATTGGCACCACCTGACACTGACAAAACAGTACAGAAGTGTTGGTAAAGTTCATTTTCTACACAAACTAGTTCAAAGTTGAATTTACACATTTTTAAAATGAACTAGTTCAGTTTATAGTTCATAATTCATAAATGTTGCACTAACTTCTCAGTTTCAATAATGAAGTAGTTCATAGTTCTTCATAATATATTGCTGTGACATATTCCCTTCAGAATCCTGGCATTTCCCCACGTAACACTAAAACACTAGTGTGGACTGAAATGGGATATGATGTTTCCACGTTTGGAAAATTATGGCACCTTTCAGACTTCTGTCCTTTTTTTGTTTTAATAATTTCTCAATGAAAAAATATAATTCAAAAGCAAGTCTTTAATCCAATTTTTGAGAATATACTGTAGGGGTGAAAGCTTCAGCTGCTCCTGTGAACTGAATGGATGCCTTTTCAGGTTTGCTGTTGACGATGTTGATGTGCACGTTGCTTCTTGAAACCTTCGGGCAATGTTTCCAAAAATGAGTAACATTTTTCTCAGATGGATCATCACTGACCTTCTTTTAAGTGATCAAATGGAGATCCCATATCAATCCCAGATACAGAATCTGAGGTAGAGCTATTGGTGCTGCAGTCTGCTGCCTCTGGCAGTGTGATTTGGTGATTTTACATCTTACATACAGTATGTTATGATGTTTCCATCTTTTTGTATAAATCCAAACGCTAGGTCAATAAGATTATCTAGGACAGTGGTTCCCAATCTTTTTTGTCCCACTTACCCCCTTTGCATTTTTGTCAAATCATGTGTACCCCGTCTTCATAGCATAAGTACAGTCTCCATAATTTCAAATGCTTATTTATATGTGGAACAGCGGGCTCTCATAAACCCCTGAATGTGTCTCAAACATTGGTTACCTAAGGCTTAATCTACAAATTCAAAACAATGTGTGCAAAGTGTAAATTATCGAAAAAGAATATATCATGCAACTTATATGTGATTACTTCAATCGTAAATGAATAAGGTCTCCTTTGTAAAATGTAGATAACGATTGTCTCCTATTACCAGAAGTGTGATAAAAATGGCCTCTACTGTATAAAATAATCCTGTTTAAATAAATTACAAGAAAATATAGTGATTTATTGAGCAATATTACTTGTAGTTTTTGCTGAGTTTGCTCAAAAAAAGCTTAAAAAGGAACTAGGAACATTTCCCAACAGTTTTCAACCATTTGTTAAATCTGTCCGAGTACCCCCTGCAATGTGCTCATGTACCCCTAGGGGTACACGTACCCCAGTTTGGGAACCACTGATCTAGGACTATTCCTATCTATGTAAACCCTGTGAAAAATGAGTGAGTTCTCATAGTCCCTCAAATACTGGAACAGGCTTCAGTACTTTACAAACCGGGACCAAATACGTACAGTAGGTATGAAAGATAGATGAGAGTTGGATTAAAATCAGGATATTGTCGATATTTTGTGACAAGAACCTTGTTATCTTTTATTTATATCATAATCACTAAATCATATCTGTCAAGTCTCCCATTTTGGCTGGGAAAGTACCGTATTTTACCCCTCTTTCCCGCCATCCTCTCATATTAGTATTCTCCCGTGAATATGCTGTATTATAATGTAATAATAATTAAAAACGTTCCTCTGCCTCTCCAAACCGTACACTGTCGCTAGCCTGGCGAGATTTGTGCCAATAGCAGGAACAAACCCGGAAACAACTAAGAAGAGAGATGGATGGATGGATGTAAGAAGTAGTGTAAATACCTTAGAAATTGGTACACAAACAGTACCTTCCTAAAGAGGAGCAGGATGGGACGCAGTTACACGTTCTGTAAGATTTAACTGAGATTTTTACCATCTCTCACGTACTGAGTCACCATGAAAAATCCACCAAGCACAAGCTCCACAAATACACTGCTTCCAAAAAAGTGTTAAGATATGTAAAGTCTGCAACAAATCTTTGTAAAAGTCATGAGTGAGCGTGAGAAATATGAAAGATATTATAGATATATAAAATAAAATATGTCATGAAAATAAATTGTAAATGTCTTAATTAAAGACAAGCAATGGGCCCCTAGACATCTTGGGGCTCAAGTGGTAGAGGGTCGTCTTCTGATCGAGAGTTTGGGGGTTCGATTCCAGTACCTGACTATGTGTCGAAGTGTCCTTGGGCAAGACACTGAACCCTAAGTTGCTCCCAGTGGTCGACTAGTGCCTTGCATGGCAGTCCTGTCCCACTGGTGTGTGAATGTGAGAGTGATTGGGTGAATGAGCTGATATGTAAAGCGCTTTGAGAATGCTTCAGTGTGGTGATAAAGCGCTATATAAAAAATCAAGTCCATTTTTTAGTCCATTTAAGCGAGATACCTTATGGGGGCCCCACAATGCCAATTATGGAGAGTAAGGAACAGAAATGCAGATACCATATTCTATTTTAAACCAAATGAATTACATTTTTCCCTCTATGAACATGATGGCCATAGTATACTAACTGCTCCTCTACTGTCCGAATGATCGTCATTGTTGAACATTTTAAAAGACATTAACTCTGATGAACCACTTTAACCTTGAGAGTAAATTAAATGCATGTAAAGCCACTCTAATGGAAGATAAATAAATAAAATAAATGTTTTTTGAAGGATGGGGGGTGTTAAGTAGGTTGCAGTTCACTGTAAATAACAGGTTAAGGAAGTGTGATGGACAGCCATCGTGGGGCCCTAAGCAACCGCTTATTCCGCCTAGAAGTAGGGCCTGCTCTGCTTGTACGTAAACTATAGTAGGTATATACACTACCGGTCAAAAGTTTTTGAACTTCATCCAGTTTTTTACTGAAAATTATTCATTTTATTGTGTCATTGCACTCTGAAGTGAAAGCACAGAACAAATAAGTAATTTGATTTGAAAAAGAAATCATGGAATTCATGAGCAATACTGTTCAGTGTTCCAACACTGCTTTTATGCAGACAGAGGGGGTTGGAAGTAATCAAGAAAAGTTGGAACACCTGTAGGAATGAGTAGCACCAGCTTTCAAGGCTGATTCAACCTTCATTGGTGCAGAACAGCTTGGAATTGTTAACACACTTTGTGTTTACTGAAAAAGACCTATTTGTATAATTCTGAAATGTACATTATTTTTCAGTTTTAGGTAACCAAGCCTTTTTTAAAAACCTCTGGCTGTTCAGTATTTACCTTTGTACCATTTCAAGCTATTCATTGGACTTGCACGAATTGCAATAAATAACTGAAAAACTTTTGACCAGTACTATATATATATATATACAATTTTATGTTGTCGTTTAGGCTGTTTTATAATGTAGGAATGTTCAAAGCATGTCATCAAAGCAAGGCCTACCACATTCCGAATCACCTAATTGTATTTAATAAGTGGTTGACATGTGAGTATTTTAGATTTCTTGTACACCTGTCTTAAAATACAAGAGATTCTGGAGCTTAGTGGGGGTGGTGGGACGGCTCGTAGCGGGCGCCGGAAAATTTCCCATATTTCCAAAACCGAAACTTGACAGGTACGCACTAAATGTGTTCTTTAAAAAAAACTCTTCTATCCAAAAGTCTTTTGCACAATACAAGCTGCCGTGAAACGTTTCAATTCAACGTGTTACAAATCTATTCATTAGCCAATCTACCATTAGATAGATAATTGACTCGAGAAGCAATCGCATATATGGGTGCATTGAACACATCCTGTAAAGTCTTTTGTAAAGGGATTCTCTGCAACCCAGTGGGAAGACAAAGGATAATGGCGCCGTCATCACATATTCAGAAAATGTCCTCCTGTGTTCAGCAACATTAGGGCCCAGATGGATGAGAGAGTGCTGTACTTTAGCTGCCTGATCTCAACATCAAAGAGATTTGTCAGAAAATGAACTCACCCTAATGTGGATTATTAAATTACAACTGTGTCCAGCTTCGATTTAATGATAACCGCCGCACAGCTCCAGGTGATGTTGGACTTGTATAGGTCAAACTGTGAATTAGGAAAATACATTCTTACAGCTATAATTACACACTTTTTATTTCCTTTGTAGCACATAATAAGGAGGCATTAGATGTGTTGTAAAGACATGCAGGACGCTGCCAAGTACCTATATTTTCACTCCTACGACACAAGGCTCCAAGCAATTACAAAGATGTTTATCACTGATCGTTTATCACTTCAATGCTTTCTTTTTCTTTCTTGTTTTGCTGTTTGGCCCCTCCATAATCACATCAAGCCAAAGCTGATCTGTATGCGTCCCATCAGAGCCGTTTTCATCACAGGCAGAATGAAATGACAGTGTTCTGCTTTTGTAAAGGCCAGGGCAAAGAGAAACTTACGCAATCAAACTGTCAACACTCTCATTTCTGTCTCTCAATGTAAAATTGTGAGCACCCCTCTGTTATTACATTTGATATTCAGCATATATGTAAGGTTAGTACGAGCATACCTCACAGACTGCCAGAAGACACCATTTGTATTTGTTCCTCCTGGGAACACATGCTAGAATTTTCAAATTCAAATTGCTTGCTTTTTCCTGACTACAGCGCTTTAGCAGCAGCTCGTTGTGGCCGGTGTTTGGATGATTAGCTTCTCGTGCGGCTGCAGTTATGGAAAGCTTCTTGACATTCACGTAGCTGGAAGGAGCAAAAACGGGTCAAAAAGCTAATTAAACAGGAAAAATGCAGATTGGCGTCTAATGAGACACTCTTTATATTTACATGCAACATACATACAGTAGCCTATATATGAGAATGCAACACGGTTACCATCTAAAGGTTAATTATGTACGGTTGAGCTATAATGTCACGTGCAGAACATAAGTGTTAAAAGCTTTCAGTGTGTGTGCGTGTGCGTGTTTAATTTGTGGAGAAGAAATTAGGTTTTGCCTGTTCCTGGTCCCTTAAGGTTTGCTTGTGTGGAAATATATTCTTTCTTTCAGTAGAATTAATGTCAAGCACATATACACGTTTTTAACGTCTTTATATAAAATGTCCTTATCATAAAGAAATATTTTACTGCTGGTGATGCTATGTTTAACGACTGAGGTCCAAATCTTGCATTACTGTTCACACGTTACACAGCAACCAAAACATACAAGAACTACACATAAGAAAGGGATCAGCCTTTCTTCATTTTTACCTTTGGCCCTGAACAGAAAGTATTGTTGATGAAACAAAGGTTATTGAATTTTGAATCTTATTATAGGCTACTTTTTTTTGCAGCACTATGTTTTTAAACAGTGTGTTCATTTTTAATTAAACAATACAAAAATAAATGAGTTAAACAAAAATCCATTTAAAAAATTGGAATCATTGAATTATAATTACAATTGGCTTTGTTAATTTTGGCATTACAGTAATTAAATAGAATAGAATCAAATCACAAGTTCATTTTTTGTGGAAGCACAACAATGCATGGGTGCCATTGGAGTATGTAGTGGTGGAAACTAAATGGAATAAAGCTGATTTATCCTGAACCAGTTCTAACAGTCTTGTCAAACATCTTGATGTACTTGATAAACAAAGCCCTCGAGATCAGTGGTTCTCAAACATTTCACAGTCCCGTACCCATTCAGACATTTCACCTGAAGCCATGTACCTCCTAAACCTGCACACTTAACAAACAAAAAAATGTGATTTAATATACAATGTAGTCCTTCAGTGAAATTTGCCTTTGAATTGTATCAATCCTGTTGAGGAATAATATAGAATTAAAAAAATAATATATAAGCACACAAGAAAACATCTTATTCAGAATGATGAATCCATTTATTTAATTAATTAGCCTACTGCCATTTTCAGTGAGAAACGATCTCTTTTTTATTTTGGGAAAATAAATGTACCAAAAGCAGTAATACAACATAATTCCTCACCCTGAAACTGTGAAATACAACTCGCTACAACTTTAATGAGAAGTGTGAGGTTGAGAGGATGCAGAGAACTATGAGAGTCTGAGTCATAAATTGTTCTATATTTTATTTTCATGTTTGTCAGAGCTGAAAATCCACTTTCACACCAGTACATGGTGGCAAAGGGCATCAAGCACGTTTGACTAGCGCAAAGAAACATAGCTCTCGCAATATTTATTTCTCTTTTTAATTTTTTGATGATATTGTCTCTCTGTCACCACTAGAGGGCAGTCTAACAGAGAACAATGTGTAATTAGTGGCAATGCGTGGAGGCTCCTGACTGCTGCTCTATTTACATTCTAGTTTCCAACGTTGTCACGCTGTTTTTAATTTCTAGTCACTTACCCCCCATGACAATCTGTGTACCCCGTACCCCACTTTGGGAACCTAGGCTCTAGATAATTGGCAAAACACTTTAATAAATTTGAAAAAAGAAATTTTAAAGTCTAGTCTTACTTGTCCCCTCAATGTGTCTCATGCTAATGAATGATTTTAACTCTGTATAATATCTTACACTATTTGACATCTGGGTTCCCTAAACCAGTGACTCCTAACCAGAGGTATGTGAACACATTGGAAGGGATATATTAAAATAATGTACAATATATAAGAATGGCATTTCTTATCTTCTAGAAGCAAATATGTGTGTGCACCCAAAACTGTTCCCTATCCATCGATAAACTATATATACTGACAATACATACTATAATACATGACTAAAAGGTCATGGATTATTGTTGCTATTGCATCAATGACACATAATAGGACATAAAAAAAAAAAAGGTTCCAGGGGTACTTGAGACAGTTGGAAACTGTCTCTGGTTTTCCCACAATTTGTTTCCACTTTGCTGCATTTGTCCACGTTTCTGGTAGAAATCTGTTGTTATTTTGCTGAAATTAGCTTTTAGCCTTACTTCTTTCACATTATTATTTACTTCATTCCTGATGTTGTTTATGATAAAAAGGAATTCATCAACCAGACACAGACAGAAAGCATAAGGGTGCAAGGCATGAGTCCTGCTGATATAAAATTGACATTTAAAACAGACCCTTGTACACACAGCTTCAGAGTGTGTATAATACAGACTGAGCTGAGCAAATTTCAAAGTTGCTTATGAATATGATTGTTCTCATGAAACACAACAGTAGAAAAGTTTGGCACTTTGCCGTGATAATAATTACTTTTTTCTGAGGTCTGTGCTGGAAACTTAGCCAAGTCTGGTGTGTTGAAGAGAGAACAATGTAGCTAATAGAAACTATACCCCTTACTTTTAGACAAATCCTCGTTTTAGCTCTAAGTCTTGTAGACCCTTTGATTGTTCTGACACATTTTGTTGGGCGGGGCTTAGCCTGGAGGCTATAGATATATATAAAGCTGCAATTTCAACATATACAAGTATTCTGTCATACCTACGTATAATAAGGTTTGTAATAAGGCAAACCATTTGTAAATCCGTCAATATTTCATCAATTTAAGGGTATTTTTGTTTAAATACCCTTAACTACTAGCTACCGTAGAGCACATCAGAATGTCAGAACGTCAATTGTCTGAGGTAAGATGGCCGCGGCTCTGGCCGCCTGCTGGTCGTGGTCCTTGGCTCCTCTGCTGGGGTCTTGGGCGGGGGGCTCTCTGGGGCCTCCCCTAGGGGGTTGAGTACTTGGATGTGGGTGGGTGGGATGCTGGCGGGGGACCTTGAGGTTGGGGGTTGGGGTCGGTGGGGGGATGTGCTGGGTGCTCGGCTGCTTGGGGCTTCCTCGGATGTGTGTGTGGGGGGCGGTGGCTGCCTCTCGGCCTGGGATAAAACTCATAATGGGCTTAACTTTAGACACGTTAATCCCAAATACCTGCTTTAGGTATTACCGCTCACTCCTTCCCCCTGTCCACAGCCACCAACTTTATAGCTAAGCTTCACACTTGTCACTATACTGGCTCGATTACACAACATAATAAGCACAATATGTTCTACAACTTCACATCTCACCCTCACTGTAAAATAATCTATTCTTCCCCACCCTTTATATTTCCTACCTTGATTCTATCCTTCCTGCACCCCCCACCTAGGTGAAACACTGCTCTCCCTTTTTATATCCTCCCTATAATAAAATATTTTTTACCCTTCCTTAGGGAGGGTTGGTGATGGTCACAATTAAGCAATAAAATTGCTGTCTCATAATGATTGCACTTCTTGTAGTGTTGACCTTCGACAGCATGTGCAGACAAGGTAAAAAAAAAAAGAAAAAGATGGCCACCATTGAGCTACGCTGGCGAATCCCGCTTGCGTCATCTCGTGTTTATATATATCTATCCGTTAGCCATCGGCATTTCCTGTTTTTGCCTCCAGCATGGGCCATTAAGGGGTCTATAGGCACACATGCTGAAGGTTTGTTAACCTCCAAATCCCAGAACGGTCTGTTCCCCAAAACCCTTTGACGTAGTGAACCCTGTTTCCGCATCTGACCACCAACCCTCAAGCTGCCAGAAAAGTCCCCATTTTTGGCTTAAATCTTCCCACATGTCAAAAGCTAAGAAATCCATCTTGGAGTCTTGTGAAATCTAAAAGTCAAGTCCCAGCTTTTGAATCCAGTTCAACTTAATGGCCAAAAAAATCTCACTACAACAGCTAGCTGCTTGCCATGTCCCAGTTGCATGCTAGAGTCAAGTGTTAAGTTTAAACATTGCTCATTTTCAATCAAAACCACACCTTTATTTTCTTATCGATTAGATATAGTGTTGTTTTTCAGTTGCTCCTAATGTGGTTCAAGAAGCCTGAGCCCCCATATTTTTTTTTCTGGTTCTCCCCACTTCATTCGCTTAGACCATTATTCAGTCAGTGACTTGAAATGTCCGACAAGGGCTACAGATAGCTTGTTTGAGCTAGTTGTCCAACATAATTTTTTCTGGTCAAACTGACTCAAACATTAACAACTTTAAATTGTAGTGTTGTAGTAGTCGAGACCGATCTTGGTCTCGAGACCAAATTTTAAAGGTCTCGGTCTCGTCTAGGACTCTGAAGCATTTTGACTCGGTCACACTCGTGTGTGTGTGTCTGTGTGTGTGTGTGTGTGTGTGTGTGTGTGTGTGTGTGTGTGTGTCTGGCTACGGTTTCAGTTTGGACCGTGGAGCGCAAGGGAGATATGAACTAATCATCGGTAAAAACCCCAGTAAAACTCCAGAAAACAACCACCAGGAATAAATATTAGCTTCCCGGTAAAGATAGTTGCTCTAACAACTGGTAAAATGATAAACTGGTGATATTACAGCCTGTGCAGCAGTACAGGGACGTATTTACTCCGCCTCCGGGTCCTGGTCTGCCGACTGGTGAAGCCTGTTCCGTTTACCGAGGTCCGTGTGCGTTTAATAAGTCCGTGTGTCCATGTGAAAGTCTGCACGTTTATGCCTCTGTCCATCCACTTTTTTCATTATATCCATGTCTTTTAAGGCTTTTAGTAAATAGTGACGCCGCCATCTTGGATTATGTCATCGCCAGCACGTCATCGCCGCAAGTTGCACTAGTGCAGATTGACACAAATAACTGTAAAGAGGTCATATATTAGTCTATTTTCTTTTTAAAGTGGTGTTTTTTTGTGGCTTTAGACTCCAGTTACATTAATGTATATAGTATGTTCCCCACAGTATAAATAGGTTCACAATATAATTTTTTATAGTTTCTGTTTCCACTGTATCCAGAATAATAATAATCTTTCTTAATTTGTCACATGACTGTTCCAGGGTTTGAGTTTGTTTTATTTAGTTTCAGATCTACCTGTAGCTCTTTGTTTTTTAGACTGCTGCCAACTTGTTTGTAGTTTTATTTCAGTATTTTTCACTTTTCCTCCGTAATCAGCCGTTGAAAGGAGCAAGTTTTAAACAAATCACTTGTTTCAGAGCAAAAAGCTGAGAAAAAAGGCATTTTCTAAAAAAAAAATTGTCAGTGACTTTGAAGCACTGACAGGGCACCAGTTGGTCACTGCATCACATTACAGCTTAGATATTGATGAGGGACGTCTGCCAGGGTGTATTCTAGTAATCTCCATGATAAAACGCAATTGAAGAGTTTTCTCGTCATTGGCACTGAGCGTTCGGATTCGAAATGACGAATGACAAACATTAAGCCTGAAGTGTGCCTTAAGATATTCTCTGATTCACTTTCAAAAATAATTGTTGTCTGTTATATTGATAGTGTCTTAGTAGTAGTAGTTGTAGTAGTAGTAGTTGTTGTTGTTATAGTAGTAGTATTAGTAGTATTTATTTTCCTTACTGCAGAAACTTCTCTGTTATACATGTTGCTGTCGGTCTAATAATTTTAAAAATCTCTCCTTTCCTGTGTTACTAGGGATAAGAGGAATCCCGGTGCTGATTTAATTTTAATACCATTTACATATCGTGGGCGTGGACAGGGAGGGGGCATATGTGTGCTCACATCCACGCTGGTTTGGTTTAAATTTTTTTTTTCTATTTCCCTTCTCTTTTTCATGTGCTATGTTCTAGCCTTCTTCAGCTCTCTCCGACTCCACTAGATACTTTTAATTACTGCCTCTGTGTTGACAAGGAACACCAGGAGGATGTTATTAATGTCTACTCTAAAATGGGATAGATCCCTGGACACAAACACTTCTCTTGCGCTTTTCAATTAATGCACAGCCAACATATTTAAAAAATGGCATGAAAATGATAGATTTTGAAATGGTGGTTTGTTACATTGTGTGAAAACTCAAACTTGGCATTAAATGGTGGTATATAGCGCTGGTGCCCACACCTTTTGGGCTTTCAGTCTTGTGAAATGGCTGGTGGGTGTGTGATGTATGCACACACCCAGTTAGTCGAGGCATACACTGCCTAAATTATAATGGACATAATTGAGACCTCTTGTGCAGTATATTTTTCTCTAGCGGAACATGATGGAGCTTTTATCTACCAACCCAAAGTTGAGCTAAGATTTGGGACACAGGTAAAAGCAACACCTTTACATTTTACATTTATATTTACTTTACACATGTTACAAGTATTTTCTCTTTACAATACACTTTTAGGGTGATTTCGTACTGTACTCCGTCCACATGGGCAGAGGGCAGCTGATCATTTTATCGTCTTTGGCTCGATTTGCATTCAGAGTGAAACTTCTGATCTGTTCCAAACAGCCACTGGTGTTATTACATGAGCCAACCACTTGAGGGCACCGTTACTGGAGTAGAGACTTCTCCAGGCAGCATATCAGAAACCCATAAAAAAGGCTCTCAACAATGTGTCAAAGCGAGCGTTTAACAGTGCAAGAAAACTTCACAACATTCAACAATGGAGCAGCAACAAGTTGTTGTGCTTTTGGTGATTTTCATGCCCTGTTTTGCGCTGTCACCAGCTTTGCTGATCACCCACAATGCCGTGTGCTCTGCATCATTGCCGATACTGCCTTTGTTTGAGCCGCTCCGAGAGCAGTTGTGTTCACGGTGCTTCTAATCGCTCTAGGCTTCAAAATGAAATGTGAGAGACTGGCAGAAACAATCGCCCCTGTTTGATTCGCTCCAGACTTTGTTTGCGTGTTCACACTGCCCAAATGAGGTGGACCATCAGAGCAAACAAATCCTAGAGTGTTTTAGCTGCTATAGGATCCATCGGTGTGAATACCCCAACTCTTTAAAATTTTGATCATAGGAGGGAAATTTTGCCATTTATTTTCCAACTTTTTAATTTAGCCTTGAGAAGCAAGATGGATGTAAAACAAAGACAATGACAACCACATTTTCCTCCCACCAAACTGTTTAGTTAAAAGGATCCTCCACTGTTTTTACAAATGTGAACTAAAACCTTTGAAATGTCCTTATTAGATCTATGCCTAACAAAACACATTATTTTTGTAGGGAACTAAACCCCCAAGTTGACCTGACTTAGAACACCGGCTTCACCAGTCCGTGGAGTCAGAGAGTCTACCTCTTGCTGTGAAATGCAAACGTGCCCCAAGGGGGGTCTTCTTCCCTTCCTGCCGAACAAAAAGATAGAAGGATCCCAGAACAGTCGTCGCCTGTTATCACCTCCCTGCTACATTACGATCAAAAGAAGAACATCCCTCTCCTTCCCCCTTTGTCAAACAGATACCTCTGGATGCTGTAACATCAAAGAACTGTCCCAATGACCCCTTTGACCCCCTGCAGATGTTGTCACCTCCCGAACCCAAACCAATGGTTACACAGGACAATGGAATAACCCCAGTTCTCCTGCTCAAATGAGAACAAAGGACATGTGCTGGACTGAAAAGTTACAAATGAAAACATTTTTGGAATGATTTCTACAGAAATTGAAATTGCAAATATTGTCTGTTCGATCACACTCGTTTCATGTAATGCAATAACCAACAGAATGCTATTTTAAAGTGTTTATCATTTAAAAGTGCTTAAAAATACCAGAAAACATCACAAACGTTAGTTTGAGGTATCTACGGAAACCATATAGTTAAGAGGAGGCATAACATGATTTTTGACATTTATGTTATGAGTAATTACAGGTAAAATGCATTAATTAGTTCCTAAAGTGATTCGAGGCTATTTCCTAGTCGTGTTTGGTATCAAACTCTTTCGTAATACATGATATTTCAGGATATGATGTTGAAAAGATGTTTTGAAATATGTGGAATTAATTATTAGGCATTCTTTTATGTTTAGAATCATCCCTTGTTGTCTGTCTCTGTCTTACACTTACACACACCCAAGACACACCCAAAGGCACCCAGCTGAGATGCTGGCAACTTTAAACCAATCAACGAAGTTCCCTCTTCAGGAGGCAAACCCCAAAGATAAGCCTTTAAAAAAAAAACGCGCGACCAGAAACAACAGTTTTGGACGCGGGCGTTCATGCTCACCCGTCTTCCCTCATGTTTCCAGTCTTTCATTTCATTTTTATTTTTAGTTGAAACAGTTAGATTTTGTAATCAACAGCTGCTTGGTTCGGACGAATTCCGCACCCAGTGACGTGCGTAACAGCCGTAAGGAAGCCCGGCCCGCGACCCTTGGGGTTAGCCAAGAGCCATTATCGAAGCCAGCTGCGAAGGCCTAACCGCCCGGATCGGCTGAAGGGGCTAAATTCTGTGGAACCGAAACAGAACCAACGGTGGCACGTCCTGCTACATTGCTTCAACAGCACCTCCAGGCCCAGCCTGACCTCACCTCCAAGGTACAAGAATGAACTTTCATCAGCAACTTCATCCACAATAGATCACATACATATTTCCATAACTACAAACTTACACGCATTAACAACTTGCTACACACACAGTACATCTCATTCATGTTTGTTCGTCTCCCCCTTGTCCGTCCTCCTCTCTTTGTTATGAGCTCTCTTTATTTTATTCTTTGATTTTATGATTTTATTATTGAATATGTATCCTGCATTTTTATTCAATATTTAGTAGATTAGCATCCTCCTAGATTAGTGATTTCACCTTATTACATATAATCCTCACTTTTATTAGCCTAGAAATGCATTTTATCATGATTTAATTATCCCATTTCAATTGATATTTTGACTGTGTTAATTGTTGACTTTTGAATAAAAGGTTAAACATAATATTTGATTCCTCTGATTCATTAAAGCTGTGATGATGGTGTAGATGTCTGGTAGAACTCACTTTTCCCTGGTTTCACATTGATGAGTTTAGTCTAAAAACTTAGACATATTTCTCCTGTTAAAAGGAGTGGCACCCCGCAAATTTGAAGTAATATTAATAATCATAATTAATATTCTTAGTTATATAACCCATTAATAATAACTCATCTCATCTTCCTACATTTTGCAACATATTTGTTTCATTAACTTTTTAAAATGGGACTACTTTCCTGTTTTCGAGTCTGTGCGGCGCCACGTTGAAATGACGTAATTGATGACACAAATCGCCCCATTAGTCCATTGAGTTCTATAGGAGAGGAGGCATTCAGGATCATTAGGCAGCTTTTTCAGTCAAAATGACAACTTGTTTTGCTTTGGGTTGCTCTAAAAAACAGTAAAAGTTAAAACAGTTGATGTAAATTTCTTTTGTTTACCAAAATTTGATAAACTACATCCGTGACCCAAAAAAATCTGTGACCACAGGGGGCGACAGTTCCAACTCTGCTGTTTTGTAGACGGCAAGAAGAAGAGAAGAAGAGCTTTGTGCATGTAAATCATACCTGTCAAGTATTCCATTTTGGCCGGGAAACTCCCTTTTTCCCACCAACGTCCCGTTTTAGTATTTTCCCGTAAATATCCCGTATTTTGAATGTAATAATAATTAAAAGATGGCTTACTAAACTGAACGGCGTCACTTGCCTCGCAAGAACTGCCACCTGAAATGGCCTGAGTTCTCGCGAGATTAGTGCAGACAGCGGCAAAAAACCAGGAAACAACTCAGAAGAGAGATGCATGAATGAAGATGTTCCGGTGGAAAAAAAAAAAGAAACAAAGAACTCGTGTAAATACCTTGGAAAATGGGACAGAGAGTTTACCTTCCTAAAGAGCAGCAGGATGGGATACAGTTACACGTTCTGTAAGATTTGTAACTGAGATTTTAGCGTTTCCCACTGCGGAAGGAACAACGTAAGTCACCATGAAAAATCCACCAATCACAAGCGCCACAAATATACACTGCATTCAAAAAAGGATGTAAAGTCTGCAACAAATGTGTCTAATAAGCCATTAGTGAATACCAGAGAACCACATGAGTGAGAATGAGAAATTACAAGAAAATATGTAATGAAAATAAAATGTAAATGTCTAACTTAAAGACAAGCAATGTGAAATTAACAGTAAATATGCAACGTGTTGACTTGTATATGAACTGTAAGTATATTAAATAAACACGTGCTTCATATACACATTTATGCTTTAATTTAGGCTGTATCATGATTCAGCAATTAGGGCTGGGCGATATATCGAGATTCAAGATGTATCAATTTTTCTATTTTGGCGTTACAAAAAAATTACATAATTGCATATATCGATAGATATCGTATTTTGTATACAAATACTTGTTTTAGGAGTCGCTACTTTTACTTCTCAGAACAACATGTAAAGCACAGTTAGATGGATCAATGAGTGCATTCTAACCCAGACCTTTCAAATAACAAGCTACACTACACAACTCACTCACACATGCTGTCCCTTACAGGAGAAAAAGCCAAAGGTGGCACATATTGATCAGCTGTTTGTTAACAAATGAGCCTGTGTGGCATTTAACCCAGAATTGTCTTTCTGGTCAGACTTAATCTGAAATAAAATTATCGAGATTTATATCGTATATCACCATTTTGAGAAAATAGATTGCGATATGAGTTTTGTTCCATATCTCCCAGCACTAGTAGGAATGTTCACAGCATTTCAATGTTAACAAAGGTAGGCCTACCAGATTCTAATCACATAATTGTATTTAGTAAGTGATTGACAAGTGGCTATTTTAGATTTCTTGTACACTTGTCTTAAAATATAAGGGATACTGGAGCTTGGTTGGGGTGGGTGGGACGGATTGTAGTGGGCACCTGAAGGTTTCCCTTATTTTCAAATCCAAAACTTGACAGGAATGATGTCAATACAGGCAACCAGGATTGGAATGCTGCTCAGAGCAGCAGTATAGGTGATGGTTTCACGCCAAGAGCTCATTTCACATTTGTAAAAACAGTGGAGGACCCCTTAAATAGGTACAACACATTATTCAAGCTTTATGTGTGATGAACTATGATGGGTTCACAATATTTCCTGCTGTCTTAGTCAAACTGTAATAAAATGGAAAAAGGAGAAAGGATGACTTTACTTGATGTGCTGCAAAATCAAAAAAGAACAGATAAAAGTGTTTGTGTGTGGGTTTTCTTGTGGATTCTGTCTTTCTCTCAGCTACCTCCACCTCTCTTCCTCTGGTGGATGATGCTGGTTTAGACTTTGTTATTGTTTCTTTTTGTTACGCTGGTGAGCCAAAGAAAAGAATGGGGCACAGTGAACACCACAACAATACCATGATGGATGAGGGTGAGTGCTGTAATTATATGAGGACCAACAGGTAACGGAGCACAGAGACAGGGAGCGAAGGCCTGCTGGGGGATGATAGCGTGGAGCTTCGTTGCTCTGTTTTGTTTTGTTCTGTAATGCTGCAAGCTGCAGATACCATGGCTAATACACACTAGCACACTCACACCCATGCACACAAAATGAGAATTACAGGAGTGCTTCCTCAGACTGTATGTTAAAGTTTCCTTACAACTCATACAACATTTTACGCCATTACTACAACTTTGCCAGAAATGGCAGCTGTTTTGGTTCTATCTGAAGTTGGCGAATCGTCTTTGAGTGAAGGCAGGACAGCCCTTTAGTTTTTCCCACTTGAGTATGTAAAGGAATTATTGTTGCAGACATTAGCTAACAGAGACAGACAGATTGAGGTCGTTACACAAGAGAGGCAGATGAGAAAGGGAAAGACATAGACGATGAAAAGGCCTTGGGGTACATTCCTGCTGTTGCAATGCACTTTGGTGCCAAGAACAAGGAAAAGAGGAAATGGTGAGGATTGTTTTTGTATGTATGACAAACTGCTGTAAGATACTTTGGAGCGAGAAGTTTAGGGTAAAAGTTCTAGAAAAAGCGATTAGTTGATGTGATTCCGTAAGTGTATAGGTCTTGTTTTTTCCCCACGTAAACTGTTATAAATATGCAATGCGGTAAATTGGCTTCCAAGATGTTGGAATTTTTGCATTCCAATATGATTCAATGCCAACAAAAAACTCAACACATAAGGTGCGTTCACACCAAATGCAAATTCAGCGACTAAATCATAACGCCATGTCAAGCAACCTCCCTTCAAGCGATGCAAATCGATTGCATGATCTGAGTCGCTGGAAGTTGGTCAAAGTTGAAAATTTTGAACTTTTCAAGCGACTTAGAGTGACACTGTGTCACCGACATCCAATCGGCAATGAGTTTCTCCCTACGTCACTCCCCTGGTCGTCACTGTGTGCAGAGCCGGAGGCTGCACTGAGAGGGCTGCAGCGAGAGGGGAGTACACTTAACTTACTGAGGCCAAAATGAAAGTGAATGTTTAATGATCTTAAAAGTTAAGAAGTCATTCTTTTGTCTCTCCCTTTTGCATTGTATTCCAGACATTAGATATATTAATTTGCAGTGTTTGGAATAACAGCGTTTAAAGTAACGGCGTTATGTAACACCGTTTGTTTTTCAGTAACGGGGTAATCTAACTAATTACTTTTTACCCCGTTACAATGCCGTTATCGTTACTGAATGTTAAATGCGGTGCGTTACATGCATTGATTGAATAAAATGTTATCCGAAAGCATCCCTGGCTTCTGACTCAGCTGTTGTGAGGAGGTGGGTTCAAAACAAGGTGAGCGATTATGATTGGCTAAGGCGGCGTCATGTTCCATGGTAGCCAATCAGAGCCAGTGTTTTTACACATGTGCCAGCAAGAGGAGGCGGGTTAAAAACAAGGTGAGCGATTATGATTGGCTAAGGCGACACACACACACACACACACACACACACACACACACACACACACACACACACACACACACACACACACACACACACACACACACACTACAGATTTGATGAATCAGCAGAGATGGTGAGCGTGGAGCAGTCTGATGAAAAGTTGACATTTTTAAGGTGACGATACAAACACTACTTTAAATTAATTGTGGTCAAAGGCAAGAACGTGTATGTGAAGTGTTCATTATATCCAGGAGTGAAGACTTTGTCGACATCCGTTGTAAACAACTCAAAATTAATGAAACACCTCACGACACACGCATCTAAAAAATGTGAATTATTTGACATAGAGCAACTTTTTTTTTTTAACAGTAACGCAAATAGTTACTTTCCTTGGTAATGAGTTACTTTTATTATAGAGTAATTTAGTTACTAACGCAGTTACTTTTTTGAACAAGTAGTGAGTAACTATAACTAAGTACTTTTTTAAAGTAACGTTCCCAACACTGTTAATTTGTCAATGTACCAAATTCCATGTGTATAATCCAGTGTATAATAGACATGAGTGGGTAAAATGAAAGCAAATGAGCTTGTGTTTGTTGAAACTACACTTTGTAATGCACAATAAATTATAATAAGCTACATTTTCCACTTGATTAATGTTGCAAATAGTGTGGGGAAAAAAAAAAAACAAAAAATGGTAAAAGAAGTGTACACTATTAACTTGAATTTGAAGAAATGTAAAGAATAAAATAAAAAAGGGTTGGGTTGGATTCCAGATGTAGGATGACAGATTATTTGTATCCAACAAAAACCAACAAAAGTCAATTAGTAGTTCAAAAACATTCACATACATTATCATTCCCTACTTTTTTAATATATGGAAAATGATCTTGTTTCAGGTGAAGAAGGTGTTTTTCTTGCCTGTTCTGTTTCAAAATATTTTGTGAGATGTCTCACTATGGGATGCATATTTGAGACGTCTCACTCATATTACTCATAGAACGGTGGTTATACACATAACCTAAAGTTTTATTTACCCATAACTTGGAAAAATGACTATGGCAGTCTATAGGTACCTTGTTAAATGCTGGTAACAGTTCAGTATCATGATAAACCAGGTTGCTTTCACAAAGGATTGAGTGTGCTAAGGTGGTAATGGGGTTATCTTCTAATCAAAACATTGGAACCTGAATTCCAGGGTGTACCCTGTATATGTTTTCAAGTACCTTGAAAAAAAGAATTAAAAACGTGTACTGTAAATTGTATAGTAAAGCAATACAATAGCCCTATAGGACCATCTGGAACATATCTGTAGGATCAAGAGAGTTTATAGAAGGCAAGTATAGAAGATGAATGACTAAACACAAATATCATCATAATAAAAGTTATTTTTTAATACACTTAGCTGTCCTTATCTGTGCAAAGTTTTCAATACTCTGCAATATCAGCTACTATACAGTATCATTGTTCACAACAATTTGAATTGTAGTTTAAACGTAAGTAAGCACATTAAGCTTATTATACAAGATGTAAATTACATTAAAAAGCTTGTGAGGGTTCCTCCCTTGTGGAAACAACATTACGAAACACCATTGTTGATCTCATCATTAACCTAGACACAGAAAGGATAGCTTCTGTTTAACCTGGTCACACTTTAATGCTGCAGTCAGTGTCCTTTGTTCAGTGGCCCTTTCCTCGACTTTGCAGTCCCAAAGAACAAGGTTATTGCCCTGATGCAGTGCACTTCATCATGTATATGTTCATGCACTAATATGATTGCATCATAATAAATGAGCTGATTATCCACACCTTGTGTGTGGGTGGGGAACAGCAGCGGAGTGTGTCTTGGGGAACGTAGACATTATTGTGTGTGTAAGTCACAGATGGCATAGGCAATGGGAACAGGTGTATTAGAGAGCATGGGCAACCCATACATCATACTGCTGCAGGTGTACGCACTCTTCATCACCCTTGCTTGAACCCCCCAACACTACCCCTCACTGGAGAGCTGCATGTGCCCAGAATCCTCCCTCCACGCAAGTGCCCCGAAGCACATGAACACTCATACGCACTCTCATAAAGGCACGAAAGCAGACTACAACCCCTGGAGCTCGACCTATATTGTGTGTCCTTTTGCTTTCGATCTGACTATTCATCACCACATGGCACCAATTCCCTTTGGGAGGGAGGCAGTTTTTTTTTGTGGGGCATGCGAGTAGGACTGGGGATAAAAGTGTTCTATACTATAGCGTTTAGGACAACGCGTCCTTGGCGGGGTCAGAGAAGACAATTCAGACTCAGAGCAATTAATTAGACATTAAATATAAGAAACTGGTATTTGAGTATTTTAAAACTTAGTCAATTAAATACAACTGTAAGGTCGACAAAGTGCAAATTGTGTAATAAACAGGAGTAGCGTATTTACTCGGATTGGGACGATTCACTGAGTTTACGATACTATGCGAGAGGCGACATAAGTCTCACGATAACAATGCTATATTTGTAGAAAGGAAAAAACGCCAAAATAATTACAGTTGTAAAATCAATTGACTAATTCATTGATAAAATGAAACAAATCATAACAATCTGGTGTTTAGTATGTCGTGTGGATCTTTTAACCCACCCTCCTCCTCCGACTTGTACCCTCGATGATGCATTTTGTCACATTTTAATATTGCAATATCTTACAGCATGATATCAGTGTTTGGGTAGTTACTCAAAAAAAGTAAATCATTACTAGTTACTCATTACTTCTGGAAATTGAAGTGATATTACTTTACATATTACTGCCTTTGAAAAGTAACTTTACTACTTATTACTTTACTTTTTTCTTTCTTAATACCATGTACTGTAGATACATAGACTAATATTATAGCCATAACATCACTTAGCCTGTCTGCATATAGTTTATGGATTGATTGATTATTGATTATTTCTAAATTATTAATCCCATAACAGGGAAATTCACTTGTTGCGGCCTCAAACAAATACAATAAATATAAATAAATATACAATAAGTAACAAGTAAATATCCATAAATATAAATAGATTATATGTGGCCTGGAATTCATCCTAATCTCCTTGTATGTTTATTACAGGCGATTATTCTGGAAGATCTCACAAGGTGTTTGAGTTCTGGGGGGTTTAGCAGGGTGGGACAAACATGCAGTTTAACCAATCAAACGAAGAGCAGACGTGACGAGAATAATAATAATAATAAAAATAAAAAATAAAAACTTCTGAAAAAAAGTTGAAAATCAAAGTTGAGATTCTTTTTTCGGAGGTAAAAAAAAAAAAAAAAAAAAGTCGAAAAATTATATCGAGATTTTTGAGATTGAAGAAAAAAAACGTGCACTTCAAGAAAAAAGTCTAAATTCCATGTTAACTTTTTTTTGCCGAGCAGGCAGTTTGTGGAACTGGTTAAACTATACTTTAGAATTGGCTTTAGTAACTAATAACACTATTTGTGTTATTAGTGCATTACGATTTTTTACCCTGTGATATTTTTCTTTCTTCCGTGACCCTAAAAATTCTCGACGTTGTTTTCGGCTTTTTTATCTTCATGGATAAAAAAAATCTTTTGTTTTGTCTCAGAATTTTTTTCTTCTTCTGTGGCCCTAATACTCTTCCGTATTTCTAAAAGCAAATACATATAATAAAGATGTGCTAAGTAATCATTTTTAAGAAATTACAGCCTATTGCAGGAAGATACATGTTCAAAAAAGTCTTATTGACAAACATTACTTACTAGGATAGTAAGTAGACACAATTCTTATTTTTTTCAAAATGTATTTTATTTTGAAGGGTTTGTTTACTTCTTGCCTATCTGTTTATGAATGCAACCATGCATAATACAGATTATCCAGTCATATTGAAACACTGTTTTCTCATTCATGCAATTGGGGTTCCATTTGTTTTGTAATTGGTGGATTCAGAAGATCAAACATTCGTGCTGATCATACAGAGGAAGTGATGTTCTTCTTGTTTAGTGCCTCTGTTTCCATTCATGGTTCATTCATTATCACCCTAAAGCTGTTCACCGAGGCAGCTGAGTACATATCCTCAGTAGTATGTGTGGAAGCTTGAATCTGATTTATGCATTCCCATTTGGTCCTTGCATGTGTACTTATTTAACAGGAGGGTAATTGGTGACACGCTGTGGAAGTAGTCTACTTTACAAACCTTGCAAACATTAATGGAATTCATTGGTTAGAGCTGCAGTTATTTTGGGGTTTTTATGGAAATGTACAAAATCAACAAAGCTAAAATGTAGAAACTACATTTATTCTGAATGTAAAACCACCTCCCAGTAAAAACCAGCTTCTGTGAAAATCAAGCAGCTTGAAGCAGCTGATAAGTAGGCTTTTTTGTGTGGGGGGGGGGGTTAGTCTATTTGTTTGGTTCAGTGATTGCACAGGTCTTGACTGTTTTTGTTGATTGGAGAGTCTGAAAGTGATGGTCAGTTAAGCCTCCTCCAAGAAAAACAGTGTTCTCGGGTTTAGGTGCAGATAATAGTCTACTGTGGAAACATTGCATTATCATATAGTTTACTTTGCATAACCTTCTTCTGTGATTGTAAATAGCCAACTTTATAATATTGTTTTTATCTTTTCAATTTCAGAAGAAATGCACATGTCAAGGCAGAGAATTGTCCCATCCATCCATTTTCATACCCGCTTATTCCTATTTATCAGGGTCGCGGGGGTCTGCCGGTGCCAATCTCCGGCTCTCATAGGGCGCTGGGCGGGGGTACACCCTGGACAGGGCGCCAGACAGACAACCACTCATTCACTCCTATGGGCAATTTAGAGACTCCAATCAACCTTACAGTCATGTTTTTGGATGGTGGGAGGAAGCCGGAGTACCCGGAGGAAACCCACGCAGCACGGGGAGAACATGCAAACTCCACACAGAAAGGACCCAAGTGTCCACCCCAGGGCTTGAACCCAGGACCTTCTTGCTGTGAGGCGGACGTGCTAACTTAATGCAGACTTGTGTTGTTATATCAGGTTTAAAAACACTTGCTCTGAGGTGCTCATATGGGAAAACAATTAGTCTGTAGTCTGAGTGATATATTCATTAGTGGCAAAGTTTCATGTTTTGGCCCAATCTTAAATATGTGGGTGCCACATTCAACCCGATAGCTGGAGGAAGGGCATCCAATAAGAAGAAGTAGTTCAATTGTCCTGTTCTAGTAATTGCCAAAATGTGTGCACACTATTACACTCAATCAAACATTTACTGGACTACTGGGTTTTTAATTTCCTGAAATTAAACTTTTTAACCAAAGACGATGAAAGTGAGGGGTTGCTTGGTCTAAAATATTTCTAAAGTTCATATCAGGCCATATGGTTACAAAAAATGTACAAGAACTGTTTGCCCACCACAAATGAAAATACTGACTGTGGTTCCTTTAACAGCCAGTAAGTGATTATTTTGTCTTTTTCCAATTTATAGAATAGACTTCTCTGATTAAGACAAGATGGATTATTTTCTTCTTCTAACACCAGACAGAATCTTAGTGTCTGCCTTACCCCTCTGGAACAGAAAGGGAGAGGAAAGATTTTAATTGTTCTCCTCTCATCCACAGCTAGCCAACCACAATCATCAGCACATCCTTCCTCCTTTTAGAAAAAGGGCTGGAGAGTGCAGGGGAGAAAGGGCCATAGGGGATTATATTTTATTATTTTGGGATGATGGGAGGATTCTCTCCTGGGATGGGGTACATCTGGGAAGGTGACGGTGATGGAGGATAAAGGGATGAGGCAGAGGGATATGTGCTGTGTGTGTAGGAGCTTGAATTGGAAATTACGTTGAAGAATGTTCCTTGTGTGTGTGTGTGTGTGTGTGTGTGTGCGTGTGTGTCTCATGGGGTCGGGGGAAGAGGGGCTGACTAGACAGGGCCTCAGATCCACAGGGAGTCTGTGATTTGGAGGGAATTGCGGAATTGGGACTTTGGGGGGTTGATGAAGGAGAAAAAGTGGAGCTGTAAAATAAAAAGAGTAGAAAGGTGATGAAAGTGGGCGAAAAAAAAAAGGCAAATCAATGTAAAATGAGTTCGTATAGTCAAGTGAGGTTTCCAGGGTTGAATAAAAACCAGAGCATGCAACCAACTTGATAGTGGTACATGCAGTAAGAACCGTGTTTCATAATCTGTTTGATTTCTGTTGAATATTTCGATCACATAAAGCACATTGAATTTCCTTGTGTATAAAATACACTATACAAATGAAATTGACTTGCCTTTACAAGAGTGGTGAGCAGTGGACTGCCTCCCCTGACCACTGGCCTGCACTGTTAACCCGAATAAGTTAACACAACTCAAAAACATTTTTTTTTTTAAGTTGATTAACTTAAAAGACAATTTATTCCAGAACTTAAAAGGTTGGATGACTGGCTACTTGCACTTTTTGACAACAGTTAAACTAAAGTTTGATATGAATTAAGTTTATTTTAAATACAGTGACAGGACTCTGTTATTCTTAGCATGTAATTACTTAATTATATTAAGTTGTGCTTTTAAGTTATGCTTTCTTAGAAACAAATATTGTTCCATTTACTAAAAAAAATATTACTTAAAGTTACTCAAAAAGGACAAAAACTTTGCACCAACCAGACATAATTAAGTTAGTAGAATTTTTTCTATAACTTTGAGTATAAAATATTTAATCTATGTAATTACTTTACAGTTTACAGTGTGTTGTACACAAATATTTCATCTGTTTATCAACTGAAGCATAATTGGCAGAAAACAAAGTAATAAATCACTGTGTTTGGTGCTAAACTCATTAAAGCAATTTACTCTGAAAAAATGTTTGCTCTACAGTTTTTCTTAGTTGCGTGAAAAGTACTCGTACAATCTTCACATCTTTGTTTCACTTGTGCACGTCAAGAAACACTTTCTCATTTCATTGAAAACGTTCCAAATGCTTTGCTACATCATGCAAATGATCGTGTACAATTCTCTGCTGCTTCCTACATTATCAATTGCTCATGTCATGATGATAAAAAAAAGTATTATATGGGTCTCTGTTGAATAGTCTCAGTCGCATTAGTTCATCGCCTAAGTCTTTACATGCAAATATATACTGTATATACCGTAAAATACTGAACGCATATGCTGAGTTTGCGGGGGCAATGCCCCCTCATAGTGGTCAAAGGTTTTCATTACAGTTTTCCCAATTTTTAATACCATTTACATAATATGCAAATATTTTTGATAAAAAAACACAATGAGTAGTGTCAGGACCGGCTCAAAGAGGTGACAGGAGACAAGGCATTTGAAGGCATAAAGGTGATCAGATGGCGTTTATTCACAAAACTGTGCAGCAATAGTGAGAGAGTCCAACAGGGTGGAGCAGAGCAGGCAGCCGCACATAGGTGTCTCCACTCTCCTTAAATACCAGCCTGACGAGGAGCCAATCAAAGGTGGCGCCACTGGCACCCAGTGGATAACCTGCACAGAGGAGGAAAAGGGAGGAGCAACTGTGGAGACAGACTGATCCCCACCCACAGTCTTCTAGGCTATACAGCTGGGCTGAACTTTTTTCTTTACATTAACATTATTTTTTAATACACACGGTAGTGTGAGTGTTTGACGGTGTAAGACGGTTCTTTGTGTGTTTGATTGTTTATTTTTGGCGTGTTTCTATGACCTAAAGCCTGTAAAACTGTGATAACGGCTCAAGTCACGTCATTACAATACCTTTTGGGCTGCGGTGAGTGTGTGCGTGCCCCCCCTCTCCCCCCTCATTGTGCGAGGCACCGCGCTAATAATCTATCTGCTGCAATACCTTCAATAAAATAATGATTGGCTTCGGGCTCGAGCCTACAATTTAAGTCAGGCCTGGGTCGAGTCGGGCTGGATTTTTTGGGCCCGATCTAAACTCTAATCCCTATGTATCCTTTTATTCCATCCTACCAGTGTCTAATTTAGTAATTTACAACTGCCAGCAAGTGTATCCCTGCATGTTAAAGTGTATCTCCCATATTAAAGCATGTGTATCCAGTGTTGTATGATATATCGCGTGGATCATTCTCTCATTCTTTAAGTTACAAGAAGTGCTGAACATTTTACGCTGCATTTTGAATTGCAGAAGTTCAGGTATGGCACTGCGGCAAAAATGAAGCAGAAAGCAGCCTCAACGCAATTTTTTGGAGTCAACATTATCATTTATGTTACCAATTGTTTTTGCATTATTGTATATGTTACACACATTGTGGTTGGCGCGAATCTTGAGACGTTCTATATATGTAATTATTACTATTATTTTTTTTATTTTGTTCCCCCTGGCAAGAATCTCAAACTCCGACTATGACTAAATGTGTTTCTATATGTTTCGATTACATTTTTTTTCTAAATCTGTCCTGCTTCTCAGGTGAATTTTCACTTCCTCTAACAAAGGGATTGTGTGGAGCATTAGATCAGCCAATGATTGACCAGTTTTCTGAAATCGCTGAATGGACTGATGGACAGACAGATCTAAAGCAACCTCCTATCACTCTGATACAACAGCATACATAACTAATCACAGCTTTTCATGTGCAACCTTTCTCATTGGATGATTAAATCCATGGCACAGAGGAGCTGTTGCTGTTTACAGAAGGACTGTGGACAAGCACAGGTGAGGTGGACTATGAGACAAACTTCACAAGTGAGGTTTGGCACTGGATCTCTGCAACCACAGTCAGACTTGGAGTGTTTTAGATGCAAACGCTGGACTGTTACACTTTAAAAAAGGAATTGGTTGGTCACATGGAGACAAGAACAAAGAGAAGAATAAAGTCAAAGGATAAAAAAGAAGAAAGCAGTGGGAAAAGTGGGAGAACGGAGCGGCGGTGAAGGAAAGAGACTCCCAAAGGTGTTGTCCCGGTTGCTGCGAGGCCTCTGAGGACCATGGAATGATTGTCTCTGACCTTCCCACTCTCCTTGAACTGTTTAAGAGTGTAGACTGTGTGCATGTGTATGTGTGTGTGTGCGTTCAACATTATACTAAGGCAAGGCACTGTGCGATTGTTTGCTGTAGCGATGCGTAACCTCTCAGATGTGTGTACAAGAAGTCTGACAAAGTGCTTATAATTTACCCCTACTAAATTAAGGAGACATGCACCTTATTCAAACAGCTATTGTGCTATTTGTTATTCAGATCTTTTTTTTTTTTTTTTACCTTTATTTGTAAATCAACATCTCATGTATATTGCAGCAACTGATGCCAGAGGCAAATGAGTCAAGCAGTGGGGAGGTGCAGAAAAACACACATCAAAACACGGAGTAAAACAGTGAAGCGGTAGATTAGTCCTAATTATACAGCATTAATCATCTTTAATCTGCTCTTAATCCAATATCTTTACCTCAGCCTGTTAATTAGCTACACGTCCAGACTGGATTAGA
This sequence comes from Gouania willdenowi, assembly GCF_900634775.1. Taxonomy (NCBI): domain Eukaryota; kingdom Metazoa; phylum Chordata; class Actinopteri; order Blenniiformes; family Gobiesocidae; genus Gouania; species Gouania willdenowi. The sequence goes on from NC_041050.1 coordinate 18,069,862, forward strand.
CTGCAAATACAGCCTGTGAAAGATCTCAGGGGAGAGAAAGGGACGTGTGCAGTGGTGGAACAAGGAGGTGAATGATGAGACACACATGAGAGATGATGGAATGATACTTAATGTGCCTCACTGAATGTTAAGATGTCTTTTTGATGTGGGAAATTTGAGCGAAGGTATTTTTTTTTTTTTTTTTTTGGAAATATCTCACAGGAACCTTTCAGTTTTAAAATGAGCGAAATCAGCAGTTTCATTATCACTCTGCATTATCGATACATTCCCAGAGTCTTAATGAGATTTTTGTGTCTGGGTGGCACCAAAAGATTGTAAAATGGAATGACTGCTGCACAGGATCCTTCAAGCAAATGATTCGAGATTTAAGTCAACAGATCACAAAAGCATGTAAGTGCCTTTGTACGTAATGCAATTATATCATAGAAACAGATGTGTCTAGAACCAGGTTGTATAGATTTCAGGAAATATTATTTCAACACGCAATGTCAACATTAATGTGCCCCAGTTTGCACTTCCACTTATAAATGATATGTGAAGTATGTCTTTTGTGAACATTTTTTATATAATTTCGGGGGAAATTAAGAGTTTTTTCAATCATTTCAAATTAAAAAAATGACTGCCATCATGTGATATATGCACATAGAAAGTCAAAGCCATGGCAAATGTAATGTGATGGAGAAAACATCTAAATAGATTGATATTTTGTTAAATAATAAAAACAAAACCACAATCTCGCCACAAAATCCAATAAGAACTCATGTGTCATGAGGTATTATGCAGTGATCACATTAAATCTGTTTGTATTTATCTACAAACATTAATACCGTCCAATACCACGTTAATAAATGGTATTTTAATCTTTTTTTTTAAACTTGTGGAAAGATTTTTACAGAGAAGCTGAAGCTTTTACAGCGGTGAGCCAGTATTAGCCACTATTTTATGATTGTTATTTAATTTAATGTGCGTGAAGTAGAGTTTAGATCGGGCCCAAAAAATCCAGCCCGACCCGACCCGAGCCCAACCCATTAACTTAAATTGTAGGCCCGAGCCCGAAGCAAACCCGACGTAAATTATTATTTTATTGAACGTATTGCAGCCGGTAGATTGGTAGCGCGGTGCCTTGCGCAGCGAGGGGGGAGGGGGGGGGGTGAGCGCATACTCACCGCAGCCCAAAAGGTATTGTAATGACGTAACTGGAGCCATCATCGCAGTTTTACAGGCTTTAATGGAGGTTGTAGTAACACGCCAAAAATAAACAATCAAACACACAAAGAACCGTCTTACACCGTCAAACACCCATACTACCGTGGGAACAGAATTGTTCACTCTTTTCCCAGCTTACGCCCGCCCTTTCCCCAGCCTCCCAGCCAATCAACACTCAGAACACATGTAAACAAAGACACACATTGGCAGAGAAAGCTGCACGTAACCATGATGCCTTCAGGGCCGTGGGAAATCTCAATATCAGCTAACCACTGAATACACACAAGTGGAGCATAACCAGAACATTTACAGTATGCAGACCAGACCGGGCGGTCCATACATGGAGCACAGACCTGACTGAAGCATACAGTCATATTTGTTCCCTGCGCTCCAGCAGCAAGTAAGAAATGAGCAAAATCAGCACATAATATTCAGTGAATGTGAACGCTGAACAACAAAACGCAACACAACGCCGTCAATATCCCGTCCCACTACTAGCATAAATGACTTTAGAAATGATACCATAACAATATAGTTGTTCTTGTGTTTATTAAAAAATAATAGAGACTTAAAAAAACAAAAAAAAAAAAAAAAAAGTTAAAAATGAAGCCCGACCCGAACTCGGGCCAAGAACCAAGAATCTAAACTCTAGCATGAAGACTTACTGTATGACTGAGTCCACATTTAGTCGACAAAATTCTTAATATAATTTAGTTGACTAAAACTAGATAACTGATATAGTCCTGATCACTAAATTTGGACTAAAAACAATCTTCATTTTATTCAAAAGAATGTGACTGTGTGCTGTAATAATCAACATTGCTTGTAAGTAGTTATTATCATTAAGCACATATCTTCTAATAAGTACAATAGGAGAATTCAGAGCAAAATTTAGAAATAGAGTGGGGAACCCCTGAAAAAATAATTCTAATCATTTTGTCACCAAGCTCGTCAACATGAGCAGGGAACCTTTTCTACTGATGAATGAAGTCACATTTACAAAACAATTTAGAACAAGCACACTTTTCAAAAATGTTATCAACTTCCATGTCACTAAAGAAAAGCCTTTATAGAACTATAATTATCTGTATGATAATGAATGATTAAAAAATCTCCCATTGTTTGTTTCAGCCTTTGAAAGCAGTCTCACCTTGAGAGTTTTTTACTGGCATATCCATGGTAACACGGTCTCACCAGATCCATCGAGCTGTTTCAGCTCCGTTTCATACATTTATGGTTACCAGACAGAAATAGAGATGAGAGAGAAGAATGGAGGAAAAGGAAGCAAAGATAGACCAGGATCAAAAACGAGGAAGATGAAGAAATAGCTCAGTCATTTTGACAGTCGTGCTTTCTGTCTTATTGATAAACATCCGCTGAGAGATTTGGAAAATGTTCTAATACAGCCGTGTTGTTTGAAGGTTCCAGAGCAAAAAGCCTGCGTTGGAACTACTTTAAGGTCCACACACGCACGCACACACACACACACACACACACACACACACACACACACACACACACACACACACACACACACACACACACACACACACACACACACACACACACACACACACACACACAGCCCAGTGAACAGTCCAGAGTTATGATCACTTTGGCCCAGTATTAACCAGGAAATTAACCACGACCCCAACTGGGGTCCAACAAGAAACAATGTGATGACAGTTTAGAAATATTGACCGCATAGTCATACACATTGAACAAAACATGATAACACTTTACTTGAAATTTTATACGTAAGGCTGACATTACGCTGTCATTTTCTGTCATTAAAATAACAGTGCCCGTCGGAAGTATGCATTCATGTGGGCGGATAAGTACAGTTGTCAATTATGGCCAAAAGAGAATGTGTTTGAAGGTTGGATGTAAAAAGATGTGTACATACTCTGTACTCTGTAGTGTTATGAAGGGGTATATCTGCGGGTGCAAAATAAAACAGCGTGTGCGATTTCCCTGGTTTAATTTTATGGGACATGTGCATGATAAATGTGTTTGTTGTTTCTTTATACTCATTTTTATATTTTTTTTGTTTGATGTATTTTTCTGTAATGTATGTTTTTAGAGTCATTATGTGTAATTTTGTATCTTTCTGTTGTCTTTTTGTGCATTTTTTGTATAATGATTGTTTTTTGTTGCCATTGCAGTGTGATTCTGGAATCATTTTGTGTAGTTTTGTATCTTTTTTGGTGTAGTTTTGTGCATTGTTGTCATTTTGTGTATTTTTTGTATAAGTATTTAGTTTTGTGTATTTTGAGTCATTTTCATATTTTTGTTGTTGTTTGGTGCATTTTTCTGTAATGTGTGTTTTTTGGAGTCATTTTCTGTAATGTATGTTTTTTGGAGTCATTTTCATATTTTTGTCATTTGGTGTGTGTGTGTGCGTGTGTGTGTGTGTGTGTGCCAGCAATCTCCTCCGTGCGTTATCTATCACACGCGCGCACGCACGCGTCTTGCACATAATCCATCGCAGGTTGTTGAGAGAGACACGGTAACTACGGTAACGCCGGTTAAGTCAAAAAAGTGAAAATGACAGAAAAAACATGAATCATTGTGTAAATGAAAGCCAACAATAATGGCAGGGGATCACAGTTTTAGTGTATGATTGCAGTCATTCTTAATGTTAAACTGTTGAAAAAATTCACAAAAAGTTAAGGTAAGGGTAACAAACAACACTTAATTACCACCTTCATGACACCTTATTCATGCTAATGACAGGTGTCAAGTCATAACAATGACAGCGTAATGTCCGCCTATATGTATAAAGGCTGACTTGTGTAAAACTTTAAGTAAATTGCTACCCAAAACATTTAGCAGAGTGAGCTTTTTCACTCAGTGCTTTACATGTAGCCCTCAATTGACGTACTGCAGCATTTGGTTAATTAAATGCATTTTTTAAATCTGATTTTCATCATTTTGAGAAGGAAAAGACCGAAAGTTAACTTCAGTGTTTTCTAGTTAGAGAGTGACACTATGAAAAACATTCTCGCTGAGAGATATTGCCAACAGAGGGTATTTACACAGATAGTGAGTGTGCACCTTGGGAGTCAGTGTCCACCTCTTTGCTTCTGCCATTCTGCTTCTCTGCTCGCTCACCCTCCAACACTTAAGACACATCTAATCCAGCTTGTGAATCACACTGGCTCCCTGCTTCCTAACAGGCTGTGCAGGTAGGAGTGAGAAAAATAAAAGGAAAAAACTGAATTCAGCACAATTGGAGAGCGTTTCACATTTAAAATACGTTTATTTTATGCTTTTGCTTTATTGTAGTAAGTTTAGATAGTTATAGTTTATTTTCCAATGTTTTAAAGACAAAGAAAATGACGTCTTTCCTCAATTCAACACCTTGATGTGTCATCTTTAAACCAAAATTGGTGCCTCCATTTGAGGTCCAATTTCTATACTTGTGCAGAGACACACAATAGGATTGATATTCTATAACCCTATTGATCACTGACTATCCTAATGTCAGTATATTTTAACCCTATCATTAGCCAAATGAAAATAACATCATTAAAGAATAACACTATTAATAAATAATGCTTTTTGCTATTGTAAATACCTATTTGTTTTTAAACCATAATTATGGTCTAAAAGTGTGTTGTTAAGCCAATTTGTAAAAATTATAAAAAACTTAAAAATCCCATATGAAGCAATCTGCTCTTGGTCCCATAATGTTTAGAAAAACAAAAACATAAATCAATAAGCTTACCTTTATATTAAAATGCCTGTTTGACAAAAACAGTCAAACTGTCACACAGTTACAAATGTGTGAAATGAAAACATGTCTGTGACGGCAAGACATGCTGATGCCATGACTGCAAATTCACTTAATATTGCTTGAAAAACTCTACAATCCACTCACGATTGTTCAACTTGTTGATAATGAGGGAGGGACAGAACCATGCTCAGCACATCTGCTGTTTTCTTCTGAGAACTGTTGAGTGCTTTCTGCTCCATGTGACTCCCAGTGGATCAATAAGGAACAAGGGTTACTTTCAATAAAAATACTGTACCTGCTCTGTGATGTTTACTGGTAGAAGAGAATAGAGCCTCCTGTTGGTGTGATGTTTAACAACACTCTGTTTTACACTTGAAGCTGTTCTTGTGACAAGGAAATGTCAAACCTATTGTTGAGAAGTACAGCCTATGTGCTTTATGTTATAACAGGTGTAATACTCTTTATTAACCCTAACCCTTTACATTATTTTGTTATTATGTTTTATGATGTACTTCTTGTCACCAGACTGCCCAGTTAGTGTCAGTAAACACATAGCTTAAAAATCTAACTTTGGACGTTTTTTGATCAGTCAGCTCTAAAGAAGACATTTGCATCATCTTAGTTTATATTAGGACTAAGGGTCAGATTGAAAAACTAAAATAAAGTTGTTGTTTTTTAAGGAAATGCTGTGTGGCAAGAAAAAGAAAATAAAGATTATTATGAATTTTTTTTTCTGAGTTGTGGTAAAAGTTTTAGTGTGATGAAACAACAGAGGGTATATGTTTTTTTTAGGTGAGCAAACAATAAAATTGTAAAAAGGACTTGAGGGGTAAAGGATGTTACATTACTCACAATTTCACAGAATGCATTGACGTTGCTGACTCTCCATGACCTCTACTCTTTGGCAAAAACTGAACTAATGGTTTTTGCTTAGAAAACACAATCACATGACCTTTTACGGCTTTGTATATTTTACATTTTATAGCAGCATAATAAAGAAGATTATCTACTTTAGTCATTCAAATAACCCTAAAGAACCCTATCAACCAAATAAAGAGAGAACCCCTAACCCTTGAGGTCGTGTATGAGCTTAGAATAAATTATTTTACTACAAATGTGTAACTTGTATGTTTAACCAGGCTACTGAAGCAGTCCCATTCTCAACACCAATATGCACATTAGAATAAAACGACAACTACAAGAACAGCGAAGTGTTGTTGTTTTACATTATTCAAGCAAGCAGCCATCCAGGAGGAAGCCAGTCAACAGTGTGACACCTGTTGAACAGGTGTTAGGTTGCAAGAAAGAAAAATAGCAGGTCAAAGGTTGGGGATAAATCATTGGGAGGGTATGTACCTCAACTGCTTATTCGAGTGAATGACCAAAAAAAAATCATCACAGAGCAATGTTACATGAAAAAGAATATTCATGTGCAGTTTATGTGTTTGTGTGACAAGGAATTAAAATGTGAACACTTGATTCCACTTTCAAAGACAACTCATCTACCTTTATGTTTACATGTTATACCTTTGTAGATGTAGATTTTAAAGTGGGTCTGGTTATGAGATGGAAAGCTGGAAGATCCTGTCAGCTCAATGGTAATTGCGATATACAAAGGCCTGGAGAGTTGCAGGTTGAAACACAAAAAAAAGAATACTATTTCTTTCTTGTTGATTTGTTATTTAAGTATCAACAGACAATATATATTTTTTTGTGTCATTGGCGTAACCCTTTTAATTCCACATTATAAAAAAAAAACTTCTCTTAAGGTGGACTTACACTGTGCAATGTTTTCAATCCTTGTACTTAGCTCCAGCTCATATTGTAATACCCAATCGCAGAGTCCAAATTTGTGCAGCTCACACACTCTGACACAACCTGACTGCTCACACTGTACGTCCATACACGACACGTCTGGGTCTCGTTTTCGGAAATGCAATGTAAAAAAATAGAGGACGAAGAACTTTGAAGCGTTGTCATTGAAGAAGAAGAAGAAGAAGAAGAAGAAGAAGAAGAAGAAGAAGAAGAAGAAGAAGAAGAAGAAGAAGAAGAAGAAGAAGAAGAAGAAGAAGAAGAAGAAGAAGAAGAAGAAGAAGAAGAACGATCCTATGGTGTTCACGAATGCGCAGTGTGAAAGTTTGAGGTTAGCCAGTCCGTGGCACTGCTTCAACAGTGCGATACCCTCAAGAGGGGCAACCATGATTTCAAACCAGTTTGATTTTTTTACGACCATAAGATTGCTGATCAGGAGCTGGTCGTGAGGTGTTAATTGCTTCTCGTAACCCCATGTATACTACACGATGCACAAAACACGATTTGACCGAGACTCGGCCAGATCCCAAAATCAGACGCACGAGTGAAAAATCGGTTCAAAATGGGCCAAAAATGACAGTGTATGCCCGTCTTTAACCAACCAAAAGTTCTGTTGTCAGCAGAATAGCAGGACAAAAGATGTTTTAACTGCGAAATCAAATCAGTTCATGTCAGAATTGTGACTAAATTTATAAATTATACTTGCTTGTTTGAAAACAGGATGCACCAAGACCAAGGGCCACATCCACAAAGAATGCTTGAAAAACTCTACAATCTACTGACTCGAGTTCAACTTGTTGATAATGAGGGAGGGACAGAGCCATGCTCAGCACATCTGCTGTTTTCTTCTGAAGATTGTTAGAGTGCTTTCTGCTCCATGTGACTCCCAGTGGATCAATAAAGAACAATGATGACTTTAAATAGAACATGTGTAGAAAGTGTGATTTTCCGCAAAAAAATTATTACATTAGAAAATGTCTAAATAAAAGGCAGTTGGATTTAAAGAGTTTTAATAAGTGAAGCTAAGCCTTAGGTAAATACGTCCAAGGTTGTTTCTGTGGAAATCGCGTAAAAGAGCAGCAGCAGTTAGCGTAGCGAGTAGCAGAACCTGTAGCAACGATGCTCATGCATGAGGACCTGCCTTCAACAGACAGGACACAGGAGGAGTATTGTCCAGGGGACATAAGGAGAAGTATTGTCCAGGGGACATAAGGAGAAGTATTGTCCAGGGGACATAAGGAGAAGTATTGTCCAGGGGACATAAGGAGGACTCAGGGACAGAGAGATGAGGACACAACGTTTAAAGTTTTGCTATTGACATTGAGACAGGGGCTTAGTTGATGAGCTGCTACTCTTGGCCTACAAAAGACAAGGCAGGCCTTGGCAGTTGAATATGTGAAAAAGGATACAAAGTTCTCCTTCACTTTTGGACAAATAAAAGGTAAGCACACGTTATATTTCTCATACAGCTCTGCATTTAAACCACTTCCGCACGCTTCGTCTGCAAACGCCTCACAAGCTTATGCATGACAGCTCTCAAACAGCTAGCCTTTCTACTCACCCTGCCGATCGTCATGTCGACTTCAGCCCAGGAGGAGGATCATGCCAGGCCGACTGCTTCCCGGAGTCAGTGCAATCATCAGAAACGAAGGAAGCTATCTCCGAAGAGAGCCCGCCTCCAACAAAGGAGAAGCCCACCTGGCTAACAGCCAAGCCTCCCAAATATTCAAGAACATCCCGGTGCTCCCATCAGCGCTCCTCACAAAGACCACTCACTCTCTCCTTAAACAAGTCCATAGTCAACCACAGCTCCTTCCACCACATTCACCCTCCAGAAAAGCCTTGAAGTAGAGGAAACATTGCTTTAGCTTCCCTGCCCTGCCTCAGCTCGGCATCTGGGCCTACTCCAGCAGCCGCTGCCACACAGTAGATGGCCCAGTCTGTCAGCCTGTAGAACATCAGTCTCAATGGTGAGCACGAACTCCCGCATCAGCTGGAACCCACTTCCGCTGTCCACCAGCTACCCACCCCCAGTCGGTTCCCCCGGCAACGGTGCTTCCGGGCTCGTCGATGCAGCACGACGTTCCCAGCGCCCCACCATGACATCATCTCGTGGAGATCTCTGGGAAATAAAGTAACCTTCTCCTTCAGTGTACCCTTTTCCCTTCAGCTGCTGCATGTCTTCAATCTGGGAAGTCAGATCCTAGCAGGTAATAACATCCGCAAAAGCTGCCATGTCCATCCAAAGGTCAACCAGAACTGGGCTGGTCAGTCGTTGATCTAGCTCATAAGCAGGTATTTCAGAGGCCATCGACCCATCAAATGCTCTATCTGCTGTTTTACTCACTCACCCAAATTATGCCCAAGATCTCCTGTATCAGTGTAAGCTCTGAGCGCGCTGGGTGTCTGTCTAGCCCATAGCACTGAGAAAACTAATGTACTTGTCTCATAACTCCTGCGCCTTAATTAAAAAAAAAAAGGCTAATGCGAACGCCAGGTTGATGATATTGCTAGGTTAATGCTAATGCTACATTAACACTATTTCTTGGTTAATGCTGATGCAATATTAGAGCTGGCTAATGCTAGTTAATGCTGATGTTAATGCTAACTTATGTTAAGGCTGGGTAATGCTATGCTAGCTAATGCTAACTGCTGGCTTATGTTACTGCTAATACTAGTTAATGCTAATTGTGGCTAGCGCTGGTGCTAATTGGTGCTGATGTTATATTATTGTTAATGTTATGTTAATGCTATCCAATGCAATGCTAGTTCATACTGAGGTTAACTTATATTCATACTATTACTGGTTAATGCTGATGATGCCTAATGCTAATGCTTGGTAATGCTAGTGCTAGTCAATGCTAAATGTTAGTTCATGCTCGTACTAATTTTAGCTAATGCTAATTCTGGCTAGTGCCGGTGTTAACCTTCATTCATGCTATGTTAATGCTAGTTAATGCAAAATGCTAGTTAATGCTGATGCTAATTCTAGTTAATGCTACGCCAGTTATTGTTAATGCTAGGTAAAACTAGCAAATGCTAGTTAATGCTAATGCTTGTTAATGCTGACACTGGCTAATGGTAATGCTTGCTAATGCTGATGCTGGCTAATGGTAATGTTATGCTAATGTTAAATGCTGGTTTATGCTAATGTCAGTTAATACTAATTCTAGCTAGTGCTGGTGCTAGCTTATGCTAATGCTAGCACTGGCTCCTGCATCCTTGCTCCCATTTCTTCAGAAAATGCTAATATTCAAGTTGTAAATGCATGCATGCTTGCAGCACTGTGGGGATTACCACCCAAGTCTGCGCGTCCAAATCAAACTCTCTTTGTCAGATGGGAAAAGAAGAAATAAAACCTTCCAACCCTATCAATGTCTTCATGCTGGGGGAAGCTTTACAAAAGTATCCCAAAGGTTGTTTGTCAATTAAATTGGGCAGAGAGGTCCCAGGACAGAGCCTTACCGCCACATCTGAAATGCATGCTAAAGTGATCCTGACTGAAATATTTTTGCCTAGAAAATACAATTACATGACCTTTTACGGCTTTGTACATTTCACAATTTTTAGCCTCATTTTTTCAAACAAGATTACCTACTTTCATTCAAAACAAGGCTAAAACAATGCTGGACAAACCCGAGGAACCAAATGAACAGTCCCCTCCAAAAAAAAATCCCTTAAAAAATCCAATCAACCAAACAAAGAGAGAACTCCTAACCTTTCAGGTCGTGACACTGTGCTGTATGAGCTTAGAATAAATTATTTTCCTACAAATGTGTAACTTGTATGTTTACCAGGCTACTGAGGCAAGGTGGCAGCAAAAGTGCAGACAGTCCCAGAGGCTCAATCATCACCGAAAAAATCATCACAGAGCAATGTTACATGAAAAAGAATATTCATGTGCAGTTTATGTGTTTGTGTGACAAGGAATTAAAATGTGAACACTTCATTCCATTTTCAAAGACAACTCATCTACCTTTATGTTTACATGTTATACCTTTGTAGATGTAGATTTTGAAGTGGGTCTGGTTATGAGATGAAAAGCTAGAAGATCCTGTCAGCTTAATGGTAGTTGTAGAAAGGCCCAGAGAGTTGCAGGTTGAAAACACCAAAAAGAGAATGCTATATTTATTTTCATGGATTTGTTGTTGAAGTACCAACAGACAAGATATTTTTTTGGCAGAACCCTTTTATTTCCACATCATAAAAACCTTCTCCTTTTAACCAACCAAAAATTATGTTGTCAGCAGAATAGCAGGACAAGATGTTTGAACTGAGAAATCAAATCAGTCCATGTCAGAATTGTGACTAAATGTGTCCATTTAGTAGTCAGATGTTTAAAGGTGGTCAATCTAATAGGTAGTGTTATACTCACGACTACACTATCCAAGACCAAGAACTGTCCGAGACCAGAATGCACCAAGACCACACACCACTGTCTTTTTAATATACATTTAAAACTATTTTCTGTCTGCCTGCTAATGCTTTGGACATTAATGAACAAATTCCTTCAAAGCATTTGTTTAGAAAAGTAAATATTGAGAAAGACAGTGGTAATTATACTAGACCAAAAAAAAGATACCAAAATGTCAGTGTAACACATTTTTTTAAAGCTTATTGTGTAGTTCATAAATATACACAAACCAATAGAAGTTATAAGTCAAGGGATCATACTTGATAAATTCCGACATTACATTGTTCTCTATTCTATTATCTCATTTCTTGTGAGCTTAGTTGAGTGTGTTGCTCCCCCTTCATGTGATCTGTGTGGGTTGTGGAACACTTTGCATCAATACTGATCTGCAAAAATAAACATTGATTGATTCCTTTTTTTTGTATTTTCTGTCCCTGATCACACGTGGCGGTGCTAAATTCCACGTTCAGGCTGATAAACGCCTGTGAGTGGAGTCTTTAAAGTCATCGTTGTTGTGCTGATGTTGTGGACTATGAGCTCCTAATCACACACACCCCACATTGCTCTGTTCTTCCAATCTCCCCTTTTGTGTCCCTGCTTACCTCTTTGGGCTCTGATTCGGTCTTCTCCTGGTGATGGTGACCAACAGAGCAGAGAAATTGCTTGTTATCTTGGAGGTCGATTTTTCATGGGGTCCCGTAAATTGCTTTGTATTGACACCCTGTCAGACTTTGGATCCTCGTGTTAACCCCCAGATCTGCCCTGAGGTGAGATGACTTGCAAACCCGAGTCAAGCCCTCTTCTTTGTTCTCAGTTCATGGCTGAAAAACCCATTAAATAGTAAAATAATAATAATTGAAAGATATATCAGAAGATTTGAATCTTCAGAAGCCTTAAAGTAGAACTTGGGGAAGGGAGAGAAGAAATTAGCTGGACATGACTTTGTAATTCTGTTTAGCTGGTTCAGAACGCTGCAGCTTGAGTATTAACCAGAAAGAAGGGTTCAGAGCACAATACTCCAGTTTTAAAATCTTTACACTGGCTCCCAGTCTGCCTCAGAATAGACTTTAAAGTTCTGCTGCTGGTCTGGTTTGGTCCAGAATCCATCAGTGAGATGTTAGTCAGGTATGAACCCAGCAGGTCTCTCAGATCTATGGACACAGGTCAGATAATGGAGCCCAGAGTTCACAGTTAACATGGTGCCGCTACTTTTAGTTGTTATGCTGCAAATAAGTGGAACAAACAGCAGAGCTGAAGTCAGTATCCAACGTGAATGTTTTTAAATCCAAATTAAAGGCATTACTTTTCACTACTGCCTATACTGAGGGGGAGGTTTTTCATCATTTTTTTTGTTGATTTGATGTTTTTACTAGTGCTGGAACTGTATTGTGTTAATTGTGATTACTTAATTACAGAAAAAAAATGCACTAAAAAAAAAAACTGCAGTTAATGGCTTTTATTTTGCACTCCAAACAGTGCGGAACCTTTCTCATTGCACAAGTTCCTGGTGTACCCATATTAGTAATGCAGAGACCATAACACAAGTAACAAGAGAGCCTGAGGAGTCGTTCCTGTGTTTCAAGGGTGTAATTTTTGTTAAAAAAAAAAATTTGGCTACCAAACAACAGCACAGTTGTGCGCAAGTTGTGCAAGAAAGTTTTTGCCAATCACCTGAGCTTTTCTAGCCTCCACTACTACTTCAATGCTAAATATGTTGCAGCTAGCACGGACAACTGTCCTCGTCCAAGCAGGCAGTGTTGCCAATTTTGAAAAGATGAAAGGGTTCAGAACCAAAATGAATAAGTCCATGGACCATGACTGACAAATGAACAAACTCCCTGGGTAAATGGATTGCAGTGGACAGTCGACCGCTCTCTATGGTAGAGGATGAAGGGCTAGGAGCGGTGCTACAGATATCGTCCTCTGACCAAACTTATGAATTGCTATGTAGAAATTTCAAACAACATATATCAGCTTCATTAGTTGGTGTATTTATTTCATGCCACATATATTCAATTTTTTTTTTCTTTTCAGTTTCCACTTTTCTGGAATGTACTGTACTAAGTACTGGTCGTGAATATAGCTTACCTAAATTTAAGTTTGTGCTTTGTAGACAATGCAATCATCATAATATTCTATTTTCATATTGCACAATATATTAGCACTGGGTAATGAAAATAATGAACACAATTTTGTTGTTTAAGGTCATTTATTCAGTAATAAAGCAAAATCTATTTAAATTGAAAAACGTTGCTTCTCGTGTCAAATATTGTTAGCCGATTTATCGCGAATAATTCTTTACAAAGTCTCTAATAATTAGATTTATTTTTAAATAACTAGTTTTTTCTGTTGATTTCCAAACCCTATTAAATGTCTTAAAGGAGCATAGGGCGGATCAAGAAATAAGACTACATAGTGACACAACGACCATTACGTTAACTGCAGTCATCAGCCAAGCCGGTGGAGTGTAAAATAATCTGACGTGTGAAATGTTTATATGGGCGCATGCGCACTAATAGCTTAGCAAATATTTACAGTTGTACGTACAATATTTTGCTACCCTAACCCTAACCTTTCTTCAGCTACGGTACCATCATCGACGACAGGACATTCAGAATTTATCTCTCTTTTACGTGGTATCCAACATGAAGAACGTGCATGCGCAGTTCGCCAGGTGCGCATGCCCCTCGTCGACCGTAGGATTATTTTGATGATAGGATTATTTTACCCTACACCGGCGCGGGAGCAAAGTATGATCTCTTCATAGAGCAGCAGCTGATGCTGTGACAAGAGGATGTATACCAGACCCAATCCCGGGATCCGATGGTACCCAACAGGTCAGCAGCAGTAGCAGTGAGTGCAGCTTCAGCGCTGCAGGCAGGATTATTGAGCAGATGAAGCTATCCACCATTATCAGAATCTTTTTTTGCCCAAGAACATGGGATTATCCTTATCTTGGATACATGGATTATGTGAATAGATCAACTGGGTCTATTGGTCACCTGTTTCACGTTTGCTTGTTTCCCATGCAGTGCACTGATCTGAAGTTACCTTTAACAGTTGTTTGTTAGTTAATAGTAGCAGAAAACTTTTTTTTTTTTGATACAATGAAAAATCTTATTTTTCTTGCTATTGAAATGTTAAAACATATGAAAAGGATTAAAGAATAATCAAAACCTTTCAAAACAACTAAATGTTTTAATTAAGGCCAAAATTGAAATATAATCAGAATCAAAATCTTCTTGCAATTGAAGGATAAAAATGAATAAAAGTAAAAGTACAATGAAATAATGGTTCCCTATTTACAAATATAAAATTACATTTTAAAAAGAAATGCATTCAAGCTTATATTGGGTTCATAAATTTGTGCATCTTATCCAGGGGAGTCAGTGCCTCACCAGTCATGAACCTCACAGCACGTTACTTGAAACTACAGATACTGCTTGTCAAAAACTACTGTAATACAAATAAAGATAGCTCAGTCAAAATATTACTTAAGTACAAGTATTGAAGAATTTTCATGAAAAAATTACACGAGTATTGAAAGTATAATTAAAAATCTAGAAGAAAAACTAATTTTCTTCATAATTACAAATAAGAAAACCTTGATACACTAAGTGTTAGATGTGTATAGTACTAAGTAGAAATGAATAATACTGTATTATTTAATAAACTACTGTAAAATTTAGGTTTGTGTTTGAAAAAACCACATCAAACCAACCAAATCAGATTCAACCATATAAATGATAAAAAGTTTAATAGCTCATCTGCGTTCATCAATTTAACCAAAAAAAAAGTAAATTAGTGTTATGAGTTTGTCACACAACAGAAACATGTGTCATTGACCACTGAGCTAAATTTGAAAGATGAAAAAAAAAACGCTGAGTATATAAAATTAGGTCTTAAAATAATTTTAAAAAAAACAAGCACTTCTCTCTGCTTTGAGATGGTGGGGGCGTCGGAGGGCGCCGCCTCTGAGTATTAACCCTATGGGAGTGTACTGTTTCTATGGAGAACAATGTGAAAGTGGCCGCAGCATCGACAGTGCCTCCAAAAAAATCCAAACGAGGTGTCAGCGAAAAGGTCTGCTCCGCCCGAGTCCGAATATGTGAATCCCTCCCGGGTAGAGGCAAAACTGCGTCCACTAGAGGTGAAAAACAAAATTGAGGTGTAAAAAAGTGTTATTGTGACACCAGCAGACGCATTTTATTCCCTTAAGTCCGAATATGTGGTTTGTTTTTGGCTAGGGGACGAATTGCGCCCGCTAGAGGCCGTGGAAGTTTGATGTGCTTTAGCAGCAGGGTTGGAGTCAATTATAATTGTAATTGTGTAATTGATAATTCATTGTTATTCTGATGTAGTTATAACTAAAATTGTAATTGAAAAACATTTGTTTTTTGTAATTGAGTTCAGATTATTTACTTTGTAATTGTAATTGACACTGAAATTCTAAAAAAATGGTCAATTACTGTACAATTGAATTAAACACAAACCCGAGGAACAATGTTACAATTCTATGGCTTACACATACATAGTTAATGATAATTTAAATATGTTTCATATCAAGTACTACCTACCTTACAGTTTTCTTTAGGATCATTTCAATATTTAAAAAATATATATATAATCCAGGGGTACATTCACAAAAAAAAAAATGATCAGGCACTCACACCAAAAATATTGAAACCTATATTTTCATGTATCACTAACCAAACAAGGTAACCAAGAATTTTTTTTTTTTTTAGTGTATTTTACAGCTGACTTAAGGCACGGGTCAAAACCAACCCATTAGCATAAGAGATGCTAACAGAAAGCTATCACAAGATAAAGATTACGTTTTATGGGGTTATTTATTGCAGGTTAGTAATTGTTATTAATTGTTGTTCAACTTTGGTAACTGTTGTATGATCCCGCGGGCTATCGACAGTAACTAAGAACGTAAATGTAATTGACTTTCAGGGAGTAGAAATAAAAAAAAAGAATTGTAATTGGAAAAAATGTCGGCCACTGTAATCCTAATTGAGTTGTAATTGAACATTGATAATTGAAGACGTGATTACCCTATGAAATGTATTTACACACAATCATATTCTACAAGTTTAAATAACCCAAGTGTCAGGCCTGCTGTTGCCTCTGAGCTTTTATTCTGAAGGCCTTCTTCCTCTTTGGTTAATCTGTGCTTCCTTTACTCCTGCTATCTGCTCAGCTGTGTCTCATCTGCTCATTAACCCTCCCTGTGACTCAGCACTCTATCTGCAACCACTCAGTTACCAGATTGTCCCGTTTCCATGACCAGCATTCCAGTGTTCTTTGTTGTGTCCAGACTCTTCCTGCCGTGTATTAATTCAACAAATTTGAATGTCATAGAAAAGCTTTTCACAATTTTATGTTCAGCCAGAATGTCAATAATTTCATTGTTCTTTTGGTTTAAATAATTTGTTAAGTCAAGTCTACTGTACATGTGTGCATTTAGCTTTCTTTCCTCATTAGTTATAACAAACCATGTCTTAAAATCCAACACAAAAACTAATTGAACATGATGTTCCAACCATGCGAGCTAACGAAAAAGCAAAGTTAGTTCTTAATGAATTCATCCCAAAATGTCATTTACCTGTAGTTTATTTATTTGTTGCTGCTTAATAATCACATGGATGAACTCAAACATACTTAAACCCATTAACACGTGACTCAAAACACACAACCAAGATACTGCCACACAATTTTAAAATGAAAACACATCAATATGTTCTTGTACATTCACTACATTGGTTTATTCAGAATGCTGCATGCCCAAAAAAACCACAGACAGTTTTCACAATGTAGAATGGGAGAAAATACAGCGTCACTGCAATCAGCAGCAGCAGCAGCAGCAGAACAATCCCTATAAGGACCGAAGCATCTACGTTTTGCTGTCTTTCCCCATGATTTCCATCAGGAACTGCACAAAAATCAATTAACAAAATACAATTACTATGGGGTGTTAGATTCACAATGACTGAACTTTTTGTGGTGATACCAAAAACTTACCTTCAGCAGGTTTCACGGCCAGGGTCACATTGCGAACATGAACCCATTCGGTGTTTGTTGTACCAACAAAACACTGATAGACCCCTTCATCTGTATCTGTCACATCCTTCAGGACCATGGACACTTCTCCATCAGCCATCGTTGTGTTCACACGGCCTACATACGATGGATCCTGGTGATCAGTTTCCAGTTTATTGGCCCGATGAAACAGGACATATGGTCCAGAAATGCCCTCTCTTGTCAACAATACCACTTCAACCGAGTCATTCCACTTGATCTTACATGGAAGTATGACATCACTTCCCTTAACAGCCTCAATGGTTTTCTGCTGCAAATCTGCAAAGAAACAAGAGGTTTATGTTTGAGAACCAAACTTCATGTGTCGAGTGGAAGAAGTGTTGATTTTTGTACTTAAGATCAAGACGTACATGAGTGCTTAACCTTTATATTTGTTTATCACTTTTTATTAAATTGTTTGTTTATTTAATGTTTGTTTGTTTAATTATGTTTGTATTCTTTTTCTTCTTCTATTAATGTCTAACTGCTATAATCACTTACAGTATTTACTTATGTTGTTGTGGTGTTTTATTTTAATCTTCCTCTGCCATTAAAGCATACAGTATTTTAGTATTTGGAGTTACCACAGCTACACGTGGTCACTAGCTCACACCGCTCTACGTTTGGTTATGGACAGTCACGTGCAATCTATATCTATTTAGGGTTGTTGAAAACTCTAAACATAAAATACAAACATATCTGAAAGTTCAATCTTACCAGTGGTGGGATAGATCAGACAGACACACACACACACACACACACACACACACACACACACACACACACACACACACGCACACGATTGTGACCATTACCAGCCCTCCCTAAGCAGGGTAAGAAAAACTTTATAAAAGGTAGAAAAAAAAAGTGATCCAAAAATATTGTTAAATTAGCAGTGATAATAGTCCTAAAGAAAATCAAAAATAACAATAAAAGTAAAGGAAGTTGTTAACAATTCAAATGAAATCCTTTAGAACAAAGAGAATGTAACGTCTTCATGTCATCCAATGGCTAAAGACGGCTAACCGGCTCCTAGAGGGAGTTTTTTATCAACCATCTGTCTTATAAAGCTGTTAGTGATACAACCTTGATATTTACTAAGTAGTTTAGGTAAATGATTAGTTTGAGTTGTAGTTGCTATATGAATATGTCCTATGAAAGCATATTTCAGCTGTTGGAGCTAAGCTAACCAAAGCTACTACACGGTGCCGCTAGCATACATGGCCCTACGTTGTGTTTAGTACACTCACGTGCAAACCTTCATATCCATTTATGGTCAATGGAATCTCTAAACATGAGATCAAAATAGATCTAAAAGTTCAATCTTACCAGGGGAAGGAAACATCACAATGCCGACTGGCAAGCAGGACAATAGAAAGAACAACGAGATCGTCATTTTGCTTAATGTTTCTGCGCATGATCGTTTGATGATGTATTTTACGTAAACTAACACGTCATCACTGAAAGCTAAGTTTAAGGCCACAGGACGCTCAAATACAAAATAGAAAGAGCTGTGAGTTATGTTTATTTGTTCTTTACTTTACATACAGTGAATAAAGTTCATGAAGTTATGACTCAGTTTTACTAAAAAGGACATACAAAACATTACTGTGCCAAAAATAAGCTTTTTTTTTTGTTTTTTTGTTTAGTTTTTTTTTAATTTCCATCAAGTTTTTTCCACAGAGGAGATTTAAAAGCCATAATTAAAGGATATTCACATCATGGGTGGTCATTATGAGAGCATTATGTGTCATTACATCCATGATAATATTTGGGTTCTCCCTTTGTTTTCCAGAATCATCCACAATCATGAAATTCTTTTTAAATCTTGAAAAATATTGAAAGATCACTTTAGTGTGTAAGTAAGGCTAGTTTTTTTCTCCTTCGTGTCGGACCAGTCCAAGGTGTCTATATTTTATTTTCAGTCTATTTTATTAAAAAATCTGATTGAACACTGATTCCCACTCACCCTGGAAACATTGTTTAAGTAGATACATAAAATTACATCTTCTTCCAAGATCACCCCTCTTCATGCAATGGTAATTTATTTCTGTTTGAGTAGATCATCAAAACATTTTTATCAACATAAATGCGCAGACATAACTCAAAGATATTAATATTTACTTACAAAAAGCAAAGAAAAAGCTGAGCCGTCCATTTTAATAAAAAACTCCATAATGTCCTATTTGTAAAAAAGAGCCAAGTCAACAGCTGACAGAAGAGCAGCTAAGCAGGAATGATGTCGTGCAAATGGTTCCAATCACATAAAGAATCAGGCAAGTCAGGTACACCAGGAAGCTTGACACACCTGGTGGACACACCTTTAACATTTAAAAATATTCAAAGCATCCTGACAATGAATGCACCTGTAAACAAATTATTTGTTTTCCTTTCTACACCTTGTTTGCACAAGCTATCAAAGGTCAACACCACATGTCGGGCACTCTCATTACGACAGATATACATTTATTTTATTGCATAATTGTGACCATCACCCTGATGGAAGGGTTAAAAATAACTTTATTTGAGGGAAGATATTAAAAAGAGGCCGGTGTTACACCTTGGTGAGAGGGAATGGAACAAGGACGAGGGATTTAGGGGTTCGTTTGAGCAAGACATGAAAAGAAAAAAACATGAAAAAATAATACAACTTAATAATGAATTAAAAATACTACAAAACAAATGTATATCAGTATTTAGATAATCAGAATAATTAATATATAGATAATGATTATGTATAAAGTTGTTTCGTTCATCTGTGTCTGATTGGTGACGTGTTTCCTCCTTGGGGCGCAAAAGTCTTTACCGTCCACTCTCGTTAAAAGTTTTGCATGCAGTAAACTCAATGGAGTGTCTCTGGGCGCAGCTTACCAGCACCCAGAGACACTCTGAGGCTGTGCAGACTTGAATGCAGCCGGATCATCTACACAACACCCCCCTCCCGCCATGGGAGGGGCTGACGTCACAGTCGTCGGTCATAAAGTGACTTTGACACGTGAAGCCGTGGGACAATAGGAGAAGCAAAATGAAGAAAAACAAATTAAACAATTCTGCTTTCCCTGCCTACCTGCTGACTCAGCATGGATAAACACAGGTAGGACCCATTTAAAGCACTTTTCAGAGAAGGCAAAGAAACATGAACAAACTAGGAACAAACAAAATTTGATTGATGATTTCAAATCTTGAATATGTCCATATTTTGTAAACTAGGTCTTAAATTATATTTTGCCAGGTCTTAAATTATGTTTATTCATTTACCGCTTTAATTACTTTACTAAAACTAAGAAAAATAGGGAAAATCTGATAAACAAAATAAAAAAAATTAAAATTTCAAGAAGTATAATAACCCTGACACACACTCACTCACTCACTCTATTGTATATACCATAGTTTCTCAAATTAAGGTACGTGTAAACCTAGGGGTACCCAATGGCACTCCAGGTGGTACTTGAGAGAGAAGAAGAAAAATTAACAAATGAAAGCATTACAAATACAGGGTTTTATAATGTTTGCTTTTATTTCAAAATTATAATAATACTAAATATTACCAGCAATTCACAAAACGACAACAAAAACACTGAATAAGAGAAGAATATAGTGAATAATAAAAAGAACAGACAACCAACAAAAAAATACACAAAATGACACAAAAAACACAAATTTACACAGAAAACACACAAAATTTCAACTGGTCCCACATCAGGCGGGAGATGACCATAAATGATAAAAACTATAGAAGCAAATTTATTCAGGAGGCACTAAATACTGTTTCAGTCCACTTATTTACAAAATGAGATTCTTTGTTATTCTGTGTTATTATCACTCATTAATTCCATCATTATGATCTATAGTGGTTTTTTTCACAGAATTCTAACCAAAATGTGGTAGTTGGACATAAGGGTGGACTTGGATTCAGAAATGAGAGAAAGGGGTACTTGAGCCAAAAACGTTTGAGAACCACTGGTGTATACAACATTTGTTCTTGCTTGTTTATGGGTTCTGTGGCAATAAATATGGTTAGTTATAAAGCAGTTCTGTAACTGCAATTTTCCTTACTTATTTGTTCAAAGTTACACAAAACCTGTTTTTGGTGTATGTCTATTTTGGAGTTGTAGCCCCCCTGGAGAAAAATGCACCAGCCGCCACTGGTTGTGGGGTGAAATGTATTGAAGCAGTACAATGATAAATGAGGAGAGATTGATCGCAGATAAAACTTATATTTCCTCTTTTTAAGAGGTGGCACCCTGGCATTTGTTGAGCTAATATTATTAATCATAATTAATATTCTTATTTATATAACCCATTATTAATAACCCTAATCTTCTTACAAATGTGTGCACTGAACTCCTGTAGATGTTTTACCAGTCAGTGGTCTGCTGGAGAGGCAGCACAAGGAAGGACAATAGAAGAAGGCCCAGTTAGTTGTTGGTATTGAGTTGGACTCTGTGAAGGCAGGGGTGGAGCAAAGTCATCTGACCAGACTCAGTGTACAGATACTGGACAATGTCAGCCAGTATCTGTACATTGCATTTACACGGTGTAACCCTGTTATTTTTGTCTGTTTTATCCTACAAAACACTTTAAACACTTGTTAAAACGAATGAGGTGTGATTCCGAGTTTCGCCAGAAGGGGCAGCGCACTAAAACACTTTTAGCGCTCTTCTTTGTTGGTTTTCTTCCTCTGGCATCCATCTTGCTAAGCTGAGCGCGCCACAGAGAGGCAAAACGAGAGGTAAACTTTGAATAAAAGTTGTTTTAATAATCTAAATAGATCCAGAGACTAACTATCATAACTGTAAATATATCCTGCAGAACCTGTGATGGTTTTGATCCAGTTGGAACTCAGAAACAAATTCGTTTTGAAAATGTTATCCTGGTGAGTGTTGATCACATTTTCTCTGTGTTAGCATGCTAGTGTTGCTGATAAAATATGGAAATGACCATAAATGTATTTGTGAACTTTGCTAATGATAAAAACCAGTCAGGGTAATGTTTTATTGTTTAAACTGACTACTGAAAGAGTGAATTTATTTTGTGTGTTTGGAAAATCGCCTTCAACGTAAGAATGGTATTGAACAATGACAGTGAACTACAAGATGCACATGTCTAGACTTTGTAGAATCACATGTAAATGTGATATGCTACCTGTATATTTTGGGATGTTTACCATACTGTGATTTATATTTCAGTTAATTATTTAAATGATTTATATTTTATATATATTTTATTGAAGAGAAATACTTTTATTTGTAAAATGTATGCCAATTTTTGATTGTCATACTATTTTATTTTGTTATCCCAGCTGATAAGCTAAATTTGAGTTGAGTAATGGACATTAATATGAATAAGAACAGAGACTGATTTTTTGCACGTTTTGAAGACTGGTTTTTTATGGAGGATTCGTCTGGATCTGATTTTTGGTTCTGCTGAATCGGGATTCCTTCACGTTCACCCTGGTGCCTGGTTCCCTGGTCTACCTCCTCATCTAACAGCGCTGCAACGGTTACATCGGGTACCCCTTTTTTTTTATGGACGCTGAATATTAAGGGCGTGGTAAAATCCTAATTTGAGTGCACTCAGAGGTTAATTTTATATTGTCCCACACTATTTTGGTTTTGTCCTTTTATTTTAAGTATTTTCCTGAGATCTCAGAGGTAATATTGTGGCCGATCTGTACATTTATTGTTGTTATGTTCAAATGAATCTTTTTTTTTTTAATCAAAAAAGAGAAAGAAACTGAAACCAAATACTAATACAAATTTAACCTTTAAACTTGCTGTGTGCTTCTTTTGGGGTGGAATCTACCAGTTATTAAACTGATAGACCAATTTACAGCCAGCCTCCTCATCGAATCTAGATTTTGATAACCTTACCTTAGGATCTTAGGATTGTTATTACAGAACAATCACCGTAGGGTTACAACAGCAGAGACATTCAGTGGACGGCTGCTATCACACAGGTTAGTATGACAGAATACAGTATATTCCCTTCTCATAGTGTTTTTTGTTTGATGTCTGTTATTATTGGTTGTTTTAAGCAAAAGTAATTCATCTGAACACCGAAATTTCCTTTGGGATGAATAAAGTCCATCTTATCTTATCCTGTCATGGTTGAACTAAAGTAATTTGGAAAGTATATCACACACACACACACACACACAAATGAAGCCTATGGACAAAGTCAATGAATGAATTATCAATTGAAAAAACACACAGAGTGATGTAAAAACCCCACACTGTTAGATTGCTGTCAGTAGAATAATTTTAATACATGAAATATGTGGACAAAGGAAATTAATAAACAAATAGTATGTCATTGAGAGGGTTTAGGACTGAAATATAAATGATGAAATAACAAGAGACTTCTCACAGTCATATATAATAGGTTAACACACACATTTGAAATATGAACATGATAACTAGATCAGTCTTACACTAACCACAGCAGCAGAAAGAGGCAGGGATCTCACTACTCAGTTGTAAAAAGCTCAACTTGGGATTCTGCTCTTCCAGTTTCTTGTTGACTGCAGTGATTCTTGTTTCTTAAAATAAGACCAATAATTGTACACAGAACAAGTACAAATAGGATAAAAGAAAAAACCCAAACATGTCCTCTGTTCTTTTGTCCATCTCCACGTCCTTCAGCAGGAGCTGCTGAACAGAGGAAACAAGCATGGTGTTAAGTTATTGATGACAGAGGAACTCTTCAATTGGATATGAATTGACTGTATTAGCGGAAACTCACTCTGATGGGGAACAACAACCAGGGTCACGTGGCAAACTGGAGGTCCTGACACGACACTTCTTTTTGGGCGGTTGGTTTTTTCAGCAACGAAGCACTCATAGGTCCCGTTATCTGTAGCCGTCACATTCTTGAGAGTAATGGAGACTTCTCCATCAGTCATTGCTGTGTCCAGCAGGTCAACTCTGTCCTTGTACAATGGATCCTGCTTTTCTGGATCCGGTTTACTGTCCCGATAAAACAGGACATACTGCTCAGAATGGCCTTTTCTTTCCCACAATAACGCTGTAACCTGGGAGTGACCCTTAAAGTTACATTTAAGGGTGACATCATCTCCCAGTTTAACTTTGATGGTTTGGTTCTGCAAAGCTGCAAAGAAAAAAGAACAGGTTTAGAATTGAGAATCAAAGAAAAGTTATTGTGACGGAGCAGCGCCGTCACTAACCGAGCGCACGCACACACACACACATTCTCTTTCTCCCCTCCGTATTTCTCCTCACATCATGCATTTAACTCATATCCTTCTTCCCCAACTGTTGCTAGAGTCAGCCAGAGGTTCACACTTGACTGTTCTAGGCTTCACCTGCTGCAAAAACATTCACACATTCTCACACACTCACTCTTACCGGTGATATGACGTCTCTGAGCAGCTGACGGACAAAATGGGGCGGAGTTAACTAAGGGATTATGTAAGGCAGTAGCGCAGGGTGGGAGATCATGTGATCAGGGGTTATTTTGTCTTAATTGTTTTTTTTACATTTATATGGGGATTAATTTAGGATGTGATTTGAAAAATGCATTTGTTTATTAGAAAAGTTATGTTCAACACTTCATTTTGTATGCCTAGTGGAAGCAACGTTGATTTTTGTGTAACTTTGACTAACTTTGTTTCAGTGACATTTTTACCTTGAGCCAAACAAAGACAATGTTTTCATTAAGATCAGGACATACATGAACGCTGTACCTTTAACATTTTGTACATATTATCAACAAATAGTTCTTCACTGAAAAAGCTAAATGTTGAAAGGGGCAGTTTGATGAATAATTAACTTTATAATGATTTTGCTACAGTGATATATATTTCTTTAGCCTCATTCAGAGGGCTAAAGTTGAAAAAGTTCTGTTTGCTTCCTCAAAACAAAACAACTCCCAAAACACACAAAATAACAGCAAAATGCCAAAAAATATAAAATAAATAAAATAAATAAAATAAAATTACTCTTAAAACACAAAATGACAACAAAGACAGACACAACAACCACTTAAACAAAATGACTAGAAAAACACCCAAAACAACACATTACAGAAAATATAAACTGTCAACAAAATTGTACAAAATGATAGGAAAATAATTAACCAACAACAAAAATGCAGAAAGTGATCCTAAAAAATGCACAAATTGACAACAAAAATGCTGAAAATTACAGAAAAATACACAATTTCAACATGAACACCAAAAAAAAAAAAAAAACTAACAAAATAACACATAATGATTCTCTAAAACACACAAAATGGCTATGTATATACAGTATAACCAAACATGTACAGTAGGTACAAGAAAGGACAGCAACACTATTTTTCTCCATTTTGTGTCATTGTGATGTTTTTTTTTTTTTTTTCGAGATTGTTTATTTTACTTAGAGAAATTATAGTTCATGTGAGAGTAAAAACATCAGCAAGTCATTTATGACCGATAAGGGAGAAAAAAACTCATCAGCGCTCACGTCAACCAGTTTCAACTGGTTCTGGTTAGCACTCCTAGTTTTCCCTCATGCCTTTGTTTCACTTTAAAAACAAAGGTATATGTTGTTTAATGTAACATTTTAAAGTTGAGACTATGAGACTCATAAGTTAACGTATATAAGTAAACTGAACACATTTTAAGCATTTACATTTCACGAAGCTAAAAAAACAACTACCCAGCGGCTACCAAACCTACGGTAGCTACGGTAGTTAAGTTGGATTATCTAAACGTTGCCAATCTTCATTCACAACATATTTCACACCTGCACTGAGATATGACTCATTTAAACTCACCTGCAGAGCCACATATAAAGATGAACAAGAGGAGGCCACGTAGCATCTTGCTTATTTTTTCCACGATTGTAGCTTCAACTTCCGCGTGAAAACTCACGTAGGTTTGTGATGTCACAGGAGGTGACGTAGGCTCGCTGTATACTCCCGGAAGACTCAATGGCGTGTTATAAAACAGGTTGGATGCTTTTGCGTGGTTGGGCTAACATGTCGAGTGGTTATCATACAATGATTATGACGATTTCAAAATTGAGCGTTTGGGGTATATATAAAAATAAGGTTATTTTTTCTCGAATATCATCATCAAAAATTTGTAGTCAATCAGTGCATTTAGATTTTTGATTATTCTTCATATTTATTTGTTTGGTGTTAGCGTTGCCTTTCCTACATCAAATACATGATGACAAATGATGCACCATAACTATAAGTCACTGCTAAAAATAGGTAAATTTAGGTGTTTCAAGAAAGTCAAGCAGTTCTGTGAAAGGCTGAAAACAATTGTACTATAATATGATAGGAATGCATAAACACATACACACCTTCAACCTTCATTGCTGTCGCTTTTGTTTTGTCTGTGTATGATCCTGTAGCTGGTTCAGTAACATTGTTTAAAGAGACACCCAATAATAAAAATAGATTTTTTATTACTTATCTACATTTGTATGACATATTTTTTATATTGTCTTAGTCATGTATTAATGCTACTATGTATTTTTTTGGGGGAAATCCACACTTGTCAGCCCCACATCTCTTTTTGAAGGCTTGATGAAATTCTGGCTTGTATGATTATAGTGGAAAGGATTTCTGCTGCCAGTCATTGCAGGAACTGAAAGTTATTAATACACACCAAACCCTCTCCCAGAACTCAACACGTAACTTTAAGAAAGTCAATAAAACCCAACAACATTCCGGTGTTCCGTTGTGGCAACATAATAAACCTTTCTTGTAAACATTAAGTTTTAACCCTTGATGAAAGAGAAACAAAAATGTCTCAAACCAGTTTTATTATAAATCAGGGGGCGTGGCTCTGCAGCCTTGCTTTCTGATCGGAATCACTATAGACAATGCCAGACTGATTGACAGGTTGAAGGACCAATCAACCAACTACCAAGGCACACCTCAGCTCTCATTGAAACAGTGCGCACCCTGGGGGTCAAATGAATACATTGCAGTTAATTTGATTTTTTCCTCATTTCGGGCAAATTCACCTACCTGTTCCAGCTCGTGTGCCATATGTTTGGCACCACCCTTTTCGGTTAGATATTAAACAGGACAGCATGTGACATGATTCCCATTTCAGATTCACCATTCATCAGCCCTTCTATTAAACGCCACCCCTATTTGAAAACAAGCTCTGAAAGACTGGTGGGAATTAAACAATATCACAAACTTTTCTTTAGTGTAATGCAAACTCACCCCCATCTGGAACAACCTTGAATTTCTCCAATAAATAAATAAATACTTCCCTTCATCAGACAAAGGCATTACACACCTGCTGTAAATGTACCATAATTAAGGCTGTAACTTAACATAAATTTAAATATTTCAACACTGTAAATACTTTCTCGGTGCATTTGATTTACTTTCCCTTTATCAAAGTCAGTGGCATCACTAGGCTGTTTTACTCTGGGCTAAAGCCCCAGATATTATTTAATTAGCCCAAAATATATGTTTTTTTAAAGAATATTCAACTTTCCGAGGGTAAATGGATGACCCTCGTTTAACGCACGACAACAGAGCAAACAAAATATCCTTATTCAACTGTGAAATTTTCAAGTGTCTCTGAAAGCACCGCTGTCAAATTTATCGTCAGAGTAACGACAGTTCTGTTCTGTCCTACGTGACTACCTTTAGAAGGATTCTATGGACTTGGCTCAAGCAACAGTCTCCAAAGATGGAGTCCTTGAAACACTGAAATCAATGGAATGGCAGACAAGCTTTGCAATGAAGCAAAAGCCACTTTTTATTAAATTGTTTGTTTATTTAATGTTTGTTTGTTTAATTATGTTTGTATTCTTTTTCTTCTTCTATTAATGTCTAACTGCTATAATCACTTACAGTATTTACTCATGTTGTTGTGGTGTTTTATTTTAATCTTCCTCTACCATTAAAGCATACAGTATTTTAGTATTTGGAGTTACCACAGCTACACGTGGTCACTAGCTCACACCGCTCTACGTTTGGTTATGGACAGTCACGTGCAATCTATATCTATTTAGGGTTGTTGAAAATTCTAAACATCAAATACAAACATATCTGAAAGTTCAATCTTACCAGTGGTGGGATAGATCACACACACACACACACACACACACACACACACACACACACACACACACACACACACACACACACACACACACACACACACACACACACACACACACACACGATTGTGACCATTACCAGCCCTCCCTAAGAAAAACTTTATAAAAGGTAGAAAAAAGAAGTGATCCAAAAATATTGTTAAATTAGCAGTGATAATAGTCCTAAATGAAATCAAAAATAACAATAAAAGTAAAGGAAGTTGTTAACAATTCAAATTAAATCCTTTAGAACAAAGACAATGTAACGTCTTCATGTCATCCAATGGCTAAAGACGGCTAACCGGCTCCTAGAGGGAGTTTCTTATCAACCATCTGTCTTCTAAAGCTGTTAGTGACAAACCTTGATATTTACTAAGTAGTTTAGGTAAATGATTAGTTTGAGTTGTAGTTGCTATATGACTATGTCCTATGAAAGCATATTTCAGCTGTTGGAGCTAAGCTAACCAAAGCTACTACACGGTGCCGCTAGCGTACATGGCCCTACGTTGTGTTTAGTACAATCACGTGCAAACCTTCATATCCATTTATGGTCAATGGAATCTCTAAACATGAGATCAAAATAGATCTAAAAGTTAAATCTTACCAGGGGAAGGAAACATCACAATGCTGACTGGCAAGCAGGACAATAGAAAAAAGAACGTGAGCCACGCCATTTTGCTTACAGTTTTTTACGATTGAATAAACACAATTTTGATTGTTTTGTTTTGTTTAGCAAAACCCAACACACGAACAGCCCAACCACATACCCAATTAGCAAAAGACCTTACAGTTTTTTACGATTGAATAAACACTAAAATCTAAAGTGTTGCCCAATTATCAAAACCTTACACTCAAGGAGCAAAACTTGGCCCCACATTTGCACCACTGTAAGCACAATGAGTCCGTTCACACTTTGTGCAAAACAATACACACCGTGATTTGAAACACTAACACACACGTCTATGCATTAGACACAGAAGTATATCAAGATGTCACTTCCTTGCAATTCCAAAGCACTGACTGTCAAATGACCACACCTATGAGCCAGTTGATTGAACACTGCCATCAGGTGTGCAAACACAAGATTGCTTAATTGTAGACACACCAATCAGGTTTAAGCACTAGAACAAATGCAGCATATGAGTTCACCAAGCTTAACCAAAATGGAAGGAGGAGGAAGAGGAAGAGTGAGGATGAGAGGGGGAATCGGAGAAGGAGGAGAAGAAGGAGGCAGAGGCCGAGGAAGAGGAAGAGGAAGACCTCAAGCAGGAGTAGGTGAAGCTCAAAGGAGAAGAGGTCCAACTTTAAGCAATGAAATTCGCGCAACTCTTGTGGACCATGTTGTGAACCATGGATTGACGCTGAGGGAGGCTGGACTGAGAGTCCAGCCAAATCTCAGCAGATTCACCGTGGCATCTGTCATAAGGACATTCAGACTGGAAAACAGGTAAAAACATTACTTGTTTACAGCTTCTTACTGTATGCACCCCATATCAGCACTTTTGATACCCCTTCCTGTGACAATTTACAGTAGGTTACATGTATTTTGTTCTACATAGGATTGCGGGTCGAGTACAACGAGGAGGAAGGGCTCCCATTTTCACACCACTGCAGGAGAGGGAGATTGTGAATATGGTTTTGGCAAATAATGCCATCAGGCTTCGTGAAATCCAGGCCAATATTATTGAAGACCAAAACATCCTTTATAATGTGAATCAGGTCTCTCTGTCCACCATAGCTCGTATCCTGAAGGCACATCATGTACAAATGAAACAGTTGTACAGAGTGCCTTTTGAGAGGAACTCAGAGAGGGTCAAACAGCTGCGGCATGAGTATGTGGAGGTATGTATTGTTCACTTTAGCACTCTGATGTTGCATACTGCACACATAACCTTTTTTTACATGTAAATGTACTGTACACTAAATCTATGCTGAACTACACAATCTTGTCTTTCACTGTATTTTAGAGAGTTTCACAAATGGATGCTGAGGCCATTCAGCATGAGTTCATCTACATAGACGAGGCGGGGTTCAACCTCTCAAAGGTCAGAAGGAGGGGAAGAAATGTAATTGGCCAGAGGGCAATTATTAGTGTCCCGGGGCAACGTGGGGGTAACATCACCCTTTGCGCGGCAATCACCCAGAATGGGGTCCTCCACAACCATGCCAACATGGGTCCGTATAAAACACCTCACATCCTTACATTTTTGGACAGAGTATACAACCTCACAATCATAAATAACATGCTTAAGGAGTTAAGTTGTTTTGCTAATTGGGTATGTGGTTGGGCTATTCGTGTGTTGGGTTTTGCTAAACAAAACAAAACAATCAAAATTGTGTTTATTCAATCGTAAAAAACTGTAACTCCTTTGCAAAATGAACCACTCTTGTAAAAACTATACACTAACTTATCAAAACCATATTTTTTTACCAAATGAAACACACACGTTGCATATGACTTAACTCTGTTTGCACCAGTTACACTCTGCTGTTGAAAACCTTAAACAATTTGGGCTAATTCTGCTTCTAAGTGCATAGAGTAGTATGGGTGAAGCACACAGTGAATTTGCAAAGAATCGCTCGGATTTGCACAACTGTCAACACAATGTCTGCTCACACTTTTTGCAAAACAATACACACAGTGAACACTTATATGCATTACTGTAGACACCACACAGGACACAAGACTAATGCTGTTGACAATGTTATTTATTTTTTTCCATATACTCAAGCCAACATGGCGAAAAAAGAAAACATTTCCCAGTTTTCATGAACATAACATTTTATTCTGTACAAAAAAAGAACCCCCCCAAAAAAGAAAACACAGCACATAAATTGCTACTGTTGGTCTCTTCTCCTAGCTGGATCTGGCCAGAGAATTTCATCCACATCACAGGCGATATCCTCATTTGCAAGACAGCGGGGAAAGAATCGCCGTGCATGCCGTATCCACCCCTGTATGGCTGTGGCCTCAATCTGGTCACAGGCCTCCTCCATGGCCTGAATGAGGGCTACCCGAGCCAGGGGGTGCAGATCGTAAACTTTCCACCGCCATGCCGAGAAGAATTCTTCAATTGGGTTAAGAAATGGAGAATATGGTGGCAGGAAAAGGACTGTGAAATGTGGGTGCTGCGTAAACCAGTTCTGAACCAGAGCAGAGCGGTGGAATGAAACATTGTCCCAGGTGACAATGTATTGGATCTGCATGTTATTTATGATTGTGAGGTTGTATACTCTGTCCAAAAATGTAAGGATGTGAGGTGTTTTATACGGACCCATGTTGGCATGGCGGTGGAGGACCCCATTCTGGGTGATTGCCGCGCAAAGGGTGATGTTACCCCCACGTTGCCCCGGGACACTAATAATTGCCCTCTGGCCAATTACATTTCTTCCCCTCCTTCTGACCTTTGAGAGGTTGAACCCCGCCTCGTCTATGTAGATGAACTCACGCTGAATGGCCTCAGCATCCATTTGTAAAACTCTCTAAAATACAGTGAAAGACAAGATTGTGTAGTTCAGCATAGATTTAGTGTACAGTACATTTACATGTAAAAAAAGGTTATGTGTGCAGTATGCAACATCAGAGTGCTAAAGTGAACAATACATACCTCCACATACTCATGCCGCAGCTGTTTGACCCTCTCTGAGTTCCTCTCAAAAGGCACTCGGTACAACTGTTTCATTTGTACCTGATGTGCCTTCAGGATACGAGCTATGGTGGACAGAGAGACCTGATTCACATTATAAAGGATGTTTTGGTCTTCAATAATATTGGCCTGGATTTCACGAAGCCTGATGGCATTATTTGCCAAAACCATATTCACAATCTCCCTCTCCTGCAGTGGTGTGAAAATGGGAGCCCTTCCTCCTCGTTGTACTCGACCCTCAATCCTATATAGAACAAAATACATGTAACCTACTGTAAATTGTCACAGGAAGGGGTATCAAAAGTGCTGATATGGGGTGCATACAGTAAGAAGCTGTAAACAGGTCATTTTTTTACCTGTTTTCCAGTCTGAATGCCCTTATGACAGATGCCACGGTGAATCTGCTGAGATTTGGCTGGACTCTCAGTCCAGCCTCCCTCAGCGTCAATCCATGGTTCACAACATGGTCCACAAGAGTTGCGCGAATTTCATTGTTGGACCTCTTCTCCTTTGAGCTTCACCTACTCCTGCTTGAGGTCTTCCTCTTCCTCTTCCTCGGCCATGGCCTCTGGCACGGCCTCTGCCTCCTTCTTCTCCTCCTTCTCCGATTCCCCCTCTCATCCTCACTCTTCCTCTTCCTCCTCCTTCCATTTTGGTTAAGCTTGGTGAACTCACCTGCTGCATTTGTTCTAGTGCTTAAACCTGATTGGTGTGTCTACAATTAAGCAATCTTGTGTTTGCACACCTGATGGCAGTGTTCAATCAACTGGCTCATAGGTGTGGTCATTTGACAGTCAGTGCTTTGGAATTGCAAGGAAGTGACGTCTTGATATACTTCTGTGTCTAATGCATAGACGTGTGTGTTAGTGTTTCAAATCACGGTGTGTATTGTTTTGCACAAAGTGTGAACGGACTCATTGTGCTTACAGTGGTGCAAATGTGGGGCCAAGTTTTGCTCCTTGAGTGTAAGGTTTTGATAATTGGGCAACACTTTAGATTTTAGTGTTTATTCAATCGTAAAAACTGTAATGTTTCTGCGCATGATCGTTTGATGATGTGTTTTACGTAAACTAACACATCATCACTGAAAGCTGAGTTTAAGGCCACAATACATAATAGAAAGAGCTGTGAGTTATGTTTATTTGTTCTTTACTTTGCATACAGTGAATAAAGTTCATGAAGTTATGACTGAGTTTTACTAAAAAGGACATACAAAACATTACTGTGCCAAAAATAAGCTCTTTTTTTGTTTTTCTGTTTAGCTTTTTTTTAATTTCCATAAAGTTTTCTCCACAGAGGAGATTTAAAAGCCATAATTAAAGGATATTCACATCATGGGTGGTCATTATGAGAGCATTATGTGTCATTACATCCATGATAATATTTGGGTTCTCCCTTTGTTTTCCAGAATCATCCACAATCATGAAATTCTTTTTAAATCTTGAAAAATATTGAAAGATCACTTTAGTGTGTAAGTAAGTCTAGTTTTTTCTCCTTCGTGTCGGACCAGTCCAAGGTGTCTATATTTTATTTTCAGTCTATTTTATTAAAAAATCTGATTGAACACTGATTCCCATTCACCCTGGAAACATTGTTTAAGTAGATGTTTCCACCATCACCCCTCTTTATGCAATGGTAATTCATTTCTGTTTGAATTCAATTTTAAGTTGATCATCAAAACATTTTTATCAAATTAAATGCGTGGACACATAACTCAAAGATGAAAATAAATAAAATGTACTTACAAAAAACAAAGAAGAAGTTGAGCCGTCCAATATAATAAAAAACTACATCATGTCTTAGTTGTAGAAAAAAACAAGTTAACAGCTGACAGAAGAACAGCTGAGCAGTAATGACATCGTACAAAAACCCCAATCCAAATAACCGGGCAAAGTCCGGGACACGAAGAAGGAAGCAGGACACGCCTTTAACATAAACAGTAAAAAAGCATCCTGACAATGAATCCACCTGTAAACAGTCTTTTTTTTTCTTCACCTTGTCTGCACAGGCTATCAAATGTCAACACTACATATTGGCAGAGGAGTCGTACCCAGGGCCCCCTCACTTAGGTGTAACACTATGGAATCAGAACAGTATCATAATGAATGAACTCTTGCAGGGTTTTTCACAAATGCACACGATCTGTTTCACAAATATTATTTTGAGGCACACTTGTAATATAAATCCACAGATAATGCAAATTGCTGAATATGCATTTACAAACCGCTTCTGTGCTGTGAAACCTCTGTGTATTTGTGAGTGAAATCTCTGCGGTGAAATTTGAGACTGCCCTGACGCCGCGGGTCAACGAACGTCACCATTGGCTGATAAAACTGATTGACAGATTCATCAGCCAATCAGGTGTGTTTTCTCTCAGCCTATCATATGGCTTCTTACAATTGCAGAGCTCTGATATTTATTCATTTATTTAACTGCAATAACAAAGCCTGCATTGCTGTCTTAAAATAAGTGCACGTCTTGTAGTGTTGACCTTTGACAGCATGTGCAGACAAAGTAAAAAAAGTTAACAAAATAAAATAAAACAGTGCAAATGGTACGATCCACATGTGCTTCTGCTGGTGCTGTGGATGTGACATGTAACGAGACTTGGGAGATAGACAGCAGCAGGTCAAATACCAGGCCAAAAACACAAAGAAAGAATGGAGAGGGAGAGAGAAGGTGAAATTAGGGAAATCTGCTGCTTACTCAATTTTTCAGAGGTGAGCTATAAAAGACTCGCAGCTTATTTTAGGCAATATATTATTTTGTTTGAAATAAACTATGCGCACTGTTGCATATTTAAATGCTGGAACATTCCTTTTGCATGTAAAATCTTAGTTGGAAATACAATTGTTAAAATATAAATTTTGCTTCCACCTGCAAGTTTTAAGTAGGTGGCCAAAGTGTCCCCATGATTCTAATCATTCTATCTTTCCCTTTTATTAACCTTTGTACACGTTTGCTTTGTGTGTGTGTTAGTAATACCCCCCCCTCCAAAAAATAAAATACAATAAAAAATTACCAGTTGCCCTGAAATTGCACGGTTTGTAGATGGCGTGAACCCAGTGGCGGCTGGCCAATAGAGTGCACAATGGCGCCGCCCCACCACTTACCATGTTTGTTTGAGTGAGACATAAAAATGATAAAAAAATAATAATTAATTAAAAATACTATGAAACAAATGTATATTTAGATAATCAGAATAAATATTTTATCGATAATAATGATGATTTGTGAAGTTGTTTTGTTCATCTGTATCTGATTGGTGATGACGTGTTTACTGTTTAGGGCGCAAAAATCTTTACCGTCCACTCTTAATCAAAGTTTTGCATTCACGGTAATGCCTCTTCAATACGAGTGAATGGAGTGTGTCTGGGCGCACTTTACCTGCCTCCAGACACTGTCTGCGGCTGTGCAGAGTTGAATGCAGCCGGAAAATTTACACAACACCCCCCTCCCGCCATGGGAGGGGCTGATGTCACAGAGGTCCGTCATAAAGTGGCTTTGACAGGTGAAGCTGTGGGACGTTAAGGAGAAGCAAAATGAAGAAAAAGTGAATTATTTCTGCTTTCCCTGCCTACCTGTTGATTCAGCATGGATAAAGATAGGTAAGTCCCATTTAAAGCACTTTCCAGAGAAGGCAAAGAAACATGAACAAACTAGGAACAAACTGCATTTGATGATTTCAAATCTTGAATATGTCCATATTTTGTAAACGAGGTCTTAAATATGTCCTAAATTATGTATATTCATTTGCCACTTAATTTTTCTTGTTAAACTAACTAAAACTGGAAAAAAGGGTAAAATCTGAAAAAAATAAATAAAATTAAAAACAAAACAAATTAAATTTCAAGAAGTATAATAACCCTGACACACACTCACTCACTCTATTGTATAGTGTATTTTATTTTTTACATTTATATAGAAATGAAGTGTAAAATGTATTTTAATTAAGCAGCACAACAGAGGCTAGGAACCTCCCCTTCTCTCCCCTTTTGTTCCAAGGTTTTCTGAATTTGGAGCTGTTTAAGATTCCACCAGTTTGTGAAGATCTGAAGCTTTCTCTCTATCCTCTTCTATTCTCTCCTGTGCAAAAATCCTAACTTGTCCAGTCAAATGTTCCTTACCTGTGAGTCTGTTTCTGCTGGATTTTTCCTTCTGTGGAAATGTTGTTTTTTTTTACTTCATTAAAACATCACTTTATAATTTAAATTATAAGTGGCACGAGACGACTGCTGTAATTGGTACTAAATACAAAAAAAAAAAAAGTGAAATAAAGTAATTTAGAAAGTATATCACACACACACACACACACACACACATGAAGCCTATGCACAAAGTCAATGAATGAATTATGAATTGAAAAAACCTTCTTAAACATTTTTAAATATTAGAAGTTTCTTTAAAACAAGACCAACAATTTATCAACATTACTCTATGTTCTGACTGCCACAAAATGAAAAATGGAAGCATGTGAATATGATTTACACAGAAGTTTATTTAGAAAGCAGCATTTCCAAAGAGAAAATAAAAATAATTTTTCTGAAGTAGAAAAACTATGAAAAAAAAATACATCAATGCAATTACTGGAATCATCAGCAGAATCATCACGATGTATAAAGCATTGCTGGTTTGCTGTCCTTCCTCCAGTCTTTCATTAGGATCTGCAAAAAATACAAACAGTATGAGGCGTTAGGTTCACAGTGACTGAGGAACTGATTTTGGTGAAACCAAAAATCCAACCCAGTCCATGGCGTGATGTGTAGACGCTTCATTTAGATCAGAAAAATGTAAGGTGGTTTTTAAAAATATTCAATTCATTTAGCAAATATATCTACACTTATGGATTAAAGTTTTAACAAAATTAAAATTGAGTTTTACACATAATATTTACTTTTATTC
Source organism: Gouania willdenowi (assembly GCF_900634775.1). Classification (NCBI taxonomy): domain Eukaryota; kingdom Metazoa; phylum Chordata; class Actinopteri; order Blenniiformes; family Gobiesocidae; genus Gouania; species Gouania willdenowi. The sequence continues at coordinate 18,106,747 of NC_041050.1, forward strand.
ATTTCAACTCTATAAATCAGAAGTCTGACCCAAAACCCAATCTTGCGATGAAATCTAAAATATTTTTTTGTGATTACATGTAAAAAAAATAAATAAATAAATAAATAAACAAAAAAGCCTCAACTATCTCTCAATTAATTACAGTATCTTAAAACAAATCAATATTAAACATTTGATCTAAGGAATCATCACCTGGGTAGATATTATCATAATTTGAAACTATTTTCTTTCATCTTTGGAGCGATCGGCAAAAACAAATAACTTAACTGAATAAATAAAAATCTTGTTCAGTGCCTGTCCAGTGAATTTTTTGTTACATTTTTAATCTAAAAATGATCTTTTTTCTTAAAAAAAAAGAAAAAGTAAAGGCAGGTTTAGAATGACTCGGGTCATCTTTGCTTTTAAAGAAATAAACACATTTTACATTGTTACATCATTACAAGGTTTCAAACACTTAAACTATTCTTTAGTCTCAAGGTGTGGAAATAAATTAAAATTTATTTCAAGTAATAATAAAAATAATATTAATCGTAAATAAATAATTAACATAAACAGTATGGTTTCTTCTTGCTTCTCTCGACGAGGTCAGTCGCACTCTCTGTTTCTCCCTTCCTTCCGTCTTATCTCTCCCCCAGCTGCTGCTTTGTCAGGTCTCGTGAAACTAACAAGAGCCTCTCTCTGCAACTCATCCAAAACCGGAATAATGGAATTAATTAGTTGGTCTCTCAGTGCTATCGATCAGATTTTTTCGACGAAAAGAACCGGGGGTGGTGAACCTGCATGTCCAAGCGGGACGTTTGCGGCTGGATACACACTTGACCCTTGGAACAAGTGGCGAGTTGTGTGTCTGTCCATCCTTTCCGTGGAAGACGTGGAGGACATCTACATGATTGGAATAATGATAGTAGGCATGCTGCTGATCGGAGCTGGTGGCTTCCTCATCTATCGAAAAGTCCGCACTACGCTGGCGACTGTTTTGGAAAAGCTGCCAGTGATTTCTGAAGGATGTAGCAGGGCTCTGAACACTCAGACTCATGTGTTGATCGATATCAAAAGCAAGCAAGCTGCTTTTGGATCGTCTACGCGTTATGGATAACAACTGGGAGAAGTTCGAGACCCGGCTTGGAAGTGGAAACTAGGCCACTCATTGGATTACAGCAGAGAGACCCAGGACAGAAGGCTATTGGAAATTAACATAGCCTGTATCAAATCACATTGCTTATCTCCCTTTCGGCTCCCCAGCCAGCCAAGGTTGTCTCAACTCTTATCACCAGGAAGTTTCTGCAGACGGCGGCTCTTACCCCCACTCCCTCCCCCCGCTCCCTCCCTACATTCCTCCTGGAACTGTTGATGCTGAACTTTTCCACACGTCATCTGGTTGTCAGTAATGCAGCTACAGGTCTTCAACTTCAAATGCCTCGTCAGCCATCTTTCCCCACCTCCCAACCGCAGCTGCATGGAGGCGTGGTTGCAGCGCCGACTGGCAGCACGCCCATGTCCCCAAATGGCTGGACTCCTGTTGTTCTTCCCACCTGACCCCCTCCCCCAGCCAACCTCCCACCCAACCCTTCCTACATGCTTTGTCTCAAGTTGTTTGACTGTGTCATGCTTACATTTATGTTTGCAGAGGCGGTTTTTTTCCTGGTTTCACACTGCTTTCTCTGTTTAGGGAAATCAGTTTCAAACTGGCAGTTTTTTTCCCCTCACCCCTCCTCTCCTCCTGTTATTGATCCCTTTTTTCACCTAAATATGTGGGCGCCGCAAATGGCTGCTCCGGTGTGTTGATGTGTCTCCTTTCACTGCAACTACCTAGTCAAATTCCTCGTATTGTTCTAAACTGTACCTGGTCAATAAAGCTGATTCTGATTCTGATTCTGATTCTGATTAATACCAAACGTGGTCTGTGATTCATCGTCCTATCCAGTACTTGCTCATACTGTCCTTAGCAACACAATAGCAACAGGAGAAAGATATATTTCTCACGAGTCATGTTACCAAAACTAGGCTAAAGCCACAAGCTCCCTATAATTTCCAGTAAAAAATAATGAATGTCTGCCATGTTTTCTTTTTCTCAACAGGACTGACGGTCACGTGACCTGAAGTATGGCCCATTGAAAAGATGGGGCAGATGATGTGTAGTCATTTTATGTCTTCAGAGGCATTTGTGTGAAATATCTACACATCACGTGGTGGACAAGATCAGAAGCTTTAGAGTCAGACTGGGTTGAAAACTCACCTCTCAGCTCCACTTTGCAGATCAGTGGACCATCCAGAATGGCCCTTCTCTGACGGTTTGGATTCATCTTCAGTGAATAGAACTCATATAATCCATAGTCTGTTTCCCTAACTTTATCGATGACCATGGCCGCATATATTTCTGTCTGGGATGTATTTTGAAAGTGTACACGACCAGCATAGGCTTGTTTCTGATTCCCTGGATCCAGTTTTCCTTGACGAGACATTGCAACATATTCTCCTTTACGTGGAGTTCCATCCAATTCTACCCAAATGATAAATGATTTATTGTATGGAGTGAGGTCTCCACATGACACGCTGGTTTTTTCCATGACGCCAGCGTACTGGGTTTTTTGCCCCAAATCTGGGAAGCAGAGAGAAAAAGAAAATGAGTAAAAATGAAAAAAACAAAAACAAAAAAACAACAGTTAAAGTTTTATGTTTGAAGAAGAACAAAGAAGAGTTGAACTAAACCATTTGCATTCAAGAAAGCCCTCCCTATTAAAACATTTACCTACATAGTGGCATTAGTATGGTTCCCAGTGCCTTCTAACATGGAATAAAAAAAAATAAAAAAAATCTCTCAATCACACACACACACACACACACACACACACACACACACACACACACACACACGATTGTGACCATTACCAGCCCTCCCTAAGCAGGGTAAGAAAAACTTTATAAAAGGTAGAAAAGAAAGTTTTCCAAAAATATTGTTAAATTAGCAGTGATAATAGTCCTAAAGAAAATCAAAAATAACAATAAAAGTAAAGGAAGTTGCTAACAATTCAAATGAAATCCTTTAGAACAAAGAGAATGTAACCTCTTCATGTCATCCAATGGCTAAAGACGGCTAACCGGCTCCTAGAGGGAGTTTCTTATCAACCATCTGTCTTATAAAGCTGTTAGTGACTAACCTTGATATTTACTAAGTAGTTTAGGTAAATGATTAGTTTGAGTTGTAGTTGCTATATGAATATGTCCTATGAAAGCATATTTCAGCTGTTGGAGCTAAGCTAACCAAAGCTACTACACGGTGCCGCTAGCGTATATGGCCCTACGTTGTGTTTAGTACAATCACGTGCAAACCTTCATATCCATTTATGGTCAATGGAATCTCTAAACATGAGATCAAAATAGATCTAAAAGTTAAATCTTACCAGGGGAAGGAAACATCACAATGCCGACTGGCAAGCAGGACAATAGAAAAAAGAACGTGATCCACGCCATTTTGCTTAATGTTTCTGCGCATGATCGTGTGATGATGCGTTTTACGTAAACTAACACGTCATCACTGAAAGCTAAGTTTAAGGCCACAGGACGCAGCCAATACATAATAGAAAGAGCTGTGAGTTATGTTTATTTGTTCTTTACTTTACATACAGTGAATAAAGTTCATGAAGTTATGACTGAGTTTTACTAAAAAGGACATACAAAACATTACTGTGCCAAAAATAAGCTTTTTTTTTGTTTTTTTTGTTTAGTTTTTTTTAAATTTCCATAAAGTTTTCTTCACAGAGGAGATTTAAAAGCCATAATTAAAGGATATTCACATCATGGGTGGTCATTATGAGAGCATTATGTGTCATTACATCCATCTTTTCCTTGAGAATATTTGGGTTGAAATTCCCCTACAATTTTGAAAAATGTTGAAAAGTCACTTTTGTGTGAGAATTCAGGCTCATGTTTACATCTTCAATGAGGAGCCAGTCCAATGTGTCTATGTTTAATGTTTTATGTTTTTTAGTCTATTTGATCAAAAACCTACGGTGGCTGGGAAGTGTCAGGTGAATGCATTTACAGAAACGAACACGAATGCAAACAGGTACAAACCTATTAAATCTGATTGAACACTGATTCCCACTCACCCTGAAGACATTGTTTGAGTCGATACATTACAGCTTTTTCCACCATCCCCCCTCTTCATGTCATGGTAATTAATTTCTGTTTGAACTTATTTGGAACTATATTGTCAAACCCTTTTAATTAAAATAAATGCGCAAAAACGTAACTCAAAGACAAAAATAATAATATAAAAAAAAATGTACTCACAAGAATCAAAGAAGCTGAGCCGTCCAGTTTGCGGAAAAATTCCATAATTGTCGAAAAAAGCCAAGTTAACAGCTGACCAAGCTGAGCAGGAATGATGTTGTGTAAATACCTCCTATCAGATTAAGTAGGCTGTATATCCGGTTAACCAGGACTCATGACAAAAGCATGTGGACACACCTCTAGCATTCAAAGCATAATCAGAATCAGAATCAGAATGACACCTGTAAAGAAATAATAATCGGACAGATAATGGATTGATCGAAGGAACCTAGAATAATGTACAACATATTATAATTACATCTTTTTTAGTTTTTTTTTTTTTTCTTTGGTAGTCTAATCAATTTCAACAAACCTTTTTTTTTTCTTCTTTTTTTTTACATATATTTAAAGTGAAGCAAACTGCCAATCAGGATTGGGGTCAATTACATTTTTCAGTTACAATTACATCTTCAACTATTCTTGTTCAATTACGATTAAATTATGAATACGCTGACTAGCATTTTTTTAAATTACAATTAAATTATCTTTTTTTTTTTTTTACCCTGAAAGTCAATTACAATTACACTCTCAATTACTAAATGTCTTAACCATGTTTTAAATCAGCTGTAAAATACACTGTAACAATTATCATTCATCTAATTTGTTTCTCATCTTGTTAGGCTTCAATCAAGGGTATACCCCTTGACTTATTTATTCATTTAAATTTAAAAAAAGTATATCTTAATAACATAGCTCATAACAGCCAACCTGTGATAAAAAAAATAAATAAAACAGCCTTTTACAAGGTACAGCAGACCATGATTCATGTTGGAAAAACTGTCATACCTACTACCTGTATGGGTGAGAAGAATCACAAGGTATTATTCACCATGGCATCCAAGAAATGCACAACTATAGAATGCAACAACCAACCCTGATTAACATGTTGAGATGGAGGTAGAGCAGACACGGATGCCAGTTGAACAATGGGAGCCCAGGCTGTGCCAGTTTGTGCATTAGTGAAACCATAGGGGCCCATTGTGAGGCTTGAGTAAGTATTAATAATAATAATAATAATAATAATATACAAATATATACCAATATGATATAGATATTTACAAAAATAATACAAATATGATTTAGATATTTACAACAATCAAGCTGTGAGGTTACAGTGATGCATTATACAGTTTGATTATAGCAATAAACAGTGTTTTTCAATTTCGAATATAATTACGCCTTAATTGTTATTAATTATCAATTACGCAATTACAATTATAATTGACCCCAACCCTGCTGCTGTCAATGCAAAAGAATGCTCTTATGTAGACTTCTGATCTTTCTTAACATTTACAGAAATTGCTGCTGCAGCTCACTGCTTCAAATACTAAGGCTATGGTGGTGGATTTCCAGCCATCATCTCCCCCTCCACAGACAGTCAGCATCCAGGGGTTAGAGGTTGAGGATGTGGGAACCTACAACAGCCTAAATCCTACCATCACCCTAAAAACGCTGTTTATTGCTATTGTGATCACTACAGACAAAACAGATTATTCTTGAAGCTACTTCTGTATCCAGAAAATATGTGAACCAAGATTGTTTTATATCAAATAAAAGCTTTTTACCTCAACAATGTGCTGGTTTTAAATCATCATGACATCAACAACATGACAAAAAATCTCTCTCTCAATCATATGCAGTAGAGAAAAAAAGTGCCTTTAACTTTGATTTAAAAATGTTCACATTGGATGCTGACTTCAGCTCTGCTGGCAGTTTGTTCCACTTCTTTGCAGCATAACAACTAAAAGCAGCATCACCATGTTTACTGTGAACTCTGGGCTCCACTATCTGATCTGTGTCCATAGATCTGAGAGACCTGCTGGGTTCATACCTGACTAACATGTCACTGATGTATTCTGGACCAAACCCATTCACAGATTTATACACCAGCAGCAGAACTTTAAAGTCTATTCTGAGGCTGACTGGGAGCCAGTGTAAAGACTTTAAAACTGGAGTAATGTGCTCTGACCTCTTTGTTCTGGTTAAGACCCGAGCTGCAGCGTTCTGAACCAGCTGTAGCTGTTTGATGCTCTTTTGGGGGATTCCTGTCAGAAGACCATTACAATAGTCCAGTCTGCTGGAGATAAAAGCATGGACCAGTTTCTCCTGATCTTTCTGAGCCATTAAACCTTTCACTCTGGAGATGTTCTTTAGGTGGTAGAAGGCTGTTTTTGTGATAGATTTGATCTGACTGCTGAATGTAAGATCTGAGTCAATCAGAACACCAAGGTTTTTGACTTGGTCTTTAGCTTTTAAAGATCGAGACTCAAGATACTTGCTGACAGCAGTCCTCTTTTCCTTGTTACCAAAGACAATCACCTCCGTCTTGTCATGGTTTAGTTGAAGGAAGTTTTCACTCATCCAGCAGTTTACTTTTTCTAAACAGTCACACAACACCTCAATGGGACCATGGTCATCTGGGTTCAGTGATAGATATAGTTGTGTGTCATCTGCATAGCTCTGATAATCAACCTTACAGTTCTGTAAAATTTGTCCTAAAGGAAGCATGTAAAGGTTAAACAGAAGGGGTCCAAGAACAGATCCCTGAGGAACCCCACAGGACATTGGTAATCTGTCAGATTCAAAGTTTCCAATGCTTACAAAATAGCTTCGCTCCTCCAAGTATGACTTAAACCATTGCATTACTTTTCCATTTAGTCCAACCCATGTTTGCAATCTGTGCAACAAAAATGTATGATCTACAGTGTCAAATGCAGCACTTAGATCCAACAGAATGAGAACAGATACTTTTCCTGAATCAGTGTTCAACCTTATGTCATTGATCACTTTGATAAGAGCAGTTTCAGTGCTGTGATGAGAACGAAAACCTGACTGAAATTTATCAAATATTTTGTTGAATGTTAAGAATTGACTCAGTTGGTTGAAGACCACCTTCTCAATGATCTTGGCCATGAATGGAAGGTTGCTGGTGGTCTATAGTTAGCCAGTATAGAGGCATCCAGTGTTCTCTTTTTTAACAGCGGTTTCACAGCAGCTACTTTCAGGGATTTTGGTACGGTGCCTGATTGGAATGAGCAGTTAATTATCTGACACACATTAGTGACAATTGACTTTACAACAGTTTTAAAGAAGTTTGAGGGTATTGTGTCAAGGCAACATGTTGATGGATTCAGCTGCTGAACAGTCTCCTCTATTGTTTTTGGGTTCACTGTAATAAACTCTAACATTGTAGTTGACTCATCCCTCATCCCTCATCCCTTTCTTGTTTAAAGACAAGAAAAAAATCATGTTTTAGTGAAATATAAATATTTCTGCCAGAAGGCTGCAGGATGCAGGTTAACTGGATTTGTTAGTAAAGGAAATCATTTTTAGCAAATAGTATTTGGCACACATTGAATTAAAATCACTACCTGTACGTTACATGACCAGTGTTGGGAACGTTACTTTAAAAAAGCAATTAGTTATAGTTACTCACTACTTGTTCAAAAAAGTAACTGCGTTAGTAACTGAATTACTAATAATAAAAGTAACTCATTACCAAGGAAAGTAAATATTTGCGTTACTATTAAAAAAAAAAAAGTTGCTCTATGTCAAATAATTCACATTTTTTAGATGCATGTGTCGTGAGGTGCTTCATTAATTTTGAGTTGTTTACAACGGATGTCGACAGTCTTCACTCCTGGATATAATGAACACTTCACAAACACGTTCTTGCCTTTGACCACAATTAATTTAAAGTAGTGTTTGTATCGTCACCTTAAAAATGGCAATCAGACTGCTCCACACTCACCATCTCTGCTGATTCATCCAACCTGTAGTGTGTGTGTGCTGGCACGTCGCCTTAGCCAATCATAATCGCTCACCTTGTTTTTAACCCGCCTCCTCACAAAAGCTGAGTCAGAAGCCGGGGATGCTTTTGAATAACATTTTATTTAATCAATGCATGTAATGCACCGCATTTAACGTTCAGTAACGATAACGGTGTTTAACGGAGTAAAAAGTAATTAGTTAGATTACCCCGTTACTGAAAAACAAAGGTCGTTACATAACGCCATTATTTTAAACGCCGTTATTCCAAACACTGTACATGACACATGAAACACAATGCAAACACCAGTGTACAGAAATTGTTTTATATAAACTTGGGGGCACGTTAATACCTAAAACAATTATACTTCAGATGGAGTTTTTTTCTAATAGAAATGACAGTATTTACTATGTTGCATATTTAACCTAAGTAGCTATGACTATAGAACTTATTAAAACATTCTAATTTCATGTGGTGCTGTTTTGTTTTACATATATTACAAAACTGTAACCATAATGAATATATAACATACAATAATCATTAATGTATGATCCTTGGTCTTGGTCAATGATTCAACTGAATTGTTCATAAATAATAAGTAAATTGACTGGTAATATTTCAACACCTAACTTATTTAAACTACTGTGTGTTCTCTCAGTCTGTGTTAAACTAAAACGTTACCTTTAATGCAGTGTGACTGTATAAGGTGATTTTATGTTTGTCTAAAATAATACAGTGAGTATGTTAAATGTATTCTATCCTGTTGTGTCTTTATTTGCATGTTTGGTATTGAAGTAATCCAAAAGTAACTAGAAGTAATCTGTTACATTACTTTAATATATTGATACTCAGAGTAAGTTACTGATTCCATTGTTTAACAAGTAACTTTTGTACTGGATTACTTTTTTAAAGTAACCCTCCCAACCGTGTTTAGGCTGTTGGGACATTTTTCTGGTCTACCAAGCAGTTTTCCCTCTTTAATCCATATACATAATGATGATTTATGAATATCTCTATCAGTCTGTGCTTAATCCCATATATTTTCCTCTTCTCCACTTTGCTCTCCTTTTTTTCAAAGTATCCTGGATTTAGAGCAAACTGTTGAAGGTTCAACCAGTTTGTGGAGCTCTGTCCTGTTCTCTCCACCACACGAACCCCAACCAGTGCAGATAAATGTTCCCCACCTCTGAGTCTGGTTCTGCTAGACGTTTTTTTTCCTCTTACCCATGTGCAAGATGACTGCTGTATTTGGTGCTGAAAAAAAAAGTTAAACTGAACTAAATTGAATGTATTTTAGGCTTTCTATCTCATGTATGCCAACATACACTTGCATTTATATTCATGCTCACACACACACACACACACACACACACACACACACGCACACACACACACACACACACAGAGTGATGTAAAAACCCCACACTGTTAGATTGCTGTCAGTAGAATAATTTTAATACATGAAATATGTGGACAAAGGAAATTAATAAACAAATAGTATGTCATTGAGAGGGTTTAGGACTGAAATATATGATGAAATAACAAGAGACATCTCACAGTCATATATAATAGGTTAACACACACATTTGAAATATGAACATGATAACTAGATCAGTCTTACACTAACCACAGCAGCAGAAAGAGGCAGGGATCTCACTACTCAGTTGTAAAAAGCTCCACTTGGGATTCTGCTCTTCCAGTTTCTTGTTGACTGCAGTGATTCTTGTTTCTTAAAATAAGACCAATAATTGTACACAGAACAAGTACAAATAGGATAAAAGAAAAAACCCAAACATGTCCTCTGTTCTTTTGTCCATCTCCATGTCCTTCAGCAGGAGCTGCTGAACAGAGGAAACAAGCATGGTGTTAAGTTATTGATGACAGAGGAACTCTTCAATTGGATATGAATTGACTGTATTAGCGGAAACTCACTCTGATGGGGAACAACAACCAGGGTCACGTGGCAAACTGGAGGTCCTGGCACGACACTTCTTTTTGGGCGGTTGGTTTTTTCAGCAACGAAGCACTCATAGGTCCCGTTATCTGTAGGCATCACATTCTTGAGAGTAATGGACACTTCTCCATCAGTCATTGCTGTGTCCAGCAGGTCAACTCTGTTCTTGTACAATGGATCCTGCTTTTCTGGATCCGGTTTACTGTCCCGATAAAACAGGACATACTGCTCAGAATTGTCTGTTCTTTCCCACAATAACGCTGTAACCTGGGAGTGACCCTTAAAGTTACATTTAAGGGTGACATCATCTCCCAGTTTAACCTTGATGGTTTGGTTCTGCAAAGCTGCTAAGAAAAAAGAACAGGTTTAGATTTGAGAATCAAAGAAAAGTTATTGTGACGGAGCAGCGCCGTCACTAACCGAGCGCACGCACACACACAAACACGTCACACACATTCTCTTTCTCCCCTCCGTATTTCTCCTCACATCATGCATTTAACTCATCTCCTTCTTCCCCAACTGTTGCTAGAGTCAGCCAGGGGTGCAAACTTGACTGTTCTAGGCTTCACCTGCTGCACAAACATTCACACATTCTCACACACACACACGGAAACTCTTAACGGTGACATGACGTCTCTGAGCAGCTGACGGACGAAATGGGGCGGAGTTAACTAAGGGATTATGTAAGGCAGTAGCGCAGGGTGGGAGATCATGTGATCAGGGGTTATTTTGTCTTAATTGTTTTTTTTACATTTATATGGGGATTAATTTAGGATGTGATTTGAAAAATGCATTTGTTTATTAGAAAAGTTATGTCCAACACTTCATTTTGTATGCCTAGTGGAAGCAACGTTGATTTTTGTGTAACTTTGACTAACTTTGTTTCAGTGACATTTTTACCTTGAGCCAAACAAAGACAATGTTTTCATTAAGATCAGGACATACATGAACGCTGTACCTTTAACATTTTGTACATATTATCAACAAATAGTTCTTCACTGAAAAAGCTAAATGTTGAAAGGGGCAGTTTGATGAACAATTAACTTTATAATGATTTTGCTACAGTGATATATATTTCTTTAGCCTCATTCAGAGGGCTAAAGTTGAAAAAGTTCTGTTTGCTTCCTCAAAACAAAACAACTCCCAAAACACACAAAATAACAGCAAAATGCCAAAAAATATAAAATAAATAAAATAAAATTACTCTTAAAACACAAAATGACAACAAAGACAGACACAACAACCACTTAAACAAAATGACTAGAAAAACACCCAAAACAACACATTACAGAAAATATAAACTGTCAACAAAATTGTACAAAATGACAGGAAAATAATTAACCAACAACAAAAATGCAGAAAGTGATCCTAAAAAATGCACAAATTGACAACAAAAATGCTGAAAATTACAGAAAAATACACAATTTCAACATGAACACCAAAAAAAAAAAAAAAAAAACTAACAAAGTAACACATAATGATTCTCTAAAACACACAAAATGGCTATGTATATACAGTATAACCAAACATGTACAGTAGGTACAAGAAAGGACAGCAACACTATTTATCTCCATTTTGTGTCATTGTGATGTTTTTTTTTTTTTTTTTACGAGATTGTTTATTTTACTTAGAGAAATTATAGTTCATGTGAGGGTAAAAACATCAGCAAGTCATTTATGACCGATAAGGGAGAAAAAAACTCATCAGCGCTCACGTCAACCAGTTTCAACTGGTTCTGGTTAGCACTCCTAGTTTTCCCTCATGCCTTTGTTTCACTTTAAAAACAAAGGTATATGTTGTTTAATGTAACATTTTAAAGTTGAGACTATGAGACTCATAAGTTAACGTATATAAGTAAACTGAACACATTTTAAGCATTTACATTTCACGAAGCTAAAAAAACAACTACCCAGCGGCTACCAAACCTACGGTAGCTACGGTAGTTAAGTTGGATTATCTAAACGTTGCCAATCTTCATTCACAACATATTTCACACCTGCACTGAGATATGACTCGTTTAAACTCACCTGCAGAGCCACATATAAAGATGAACAAGAGGAGGCCACGTAGCATCTTGCTTATTTTTTCCACGATTGTAGCTTCAACTTCCGCGTGAAAACTCACGTAGGTTTGTGATGTCACAGGAGGTGACGTAGGCTCGCTGTATACTCCCGGAAGACTCAATGGCCTGTTATAAAACAGGTTGGATGCTTTTACGTGGTTGGGCTAACATGTCGAGTGGTTATCATACAATGATTATGACGATTTCAAAATTGAGCGTTTGGGGTATATATAAAAATAAGGTTATTTTTTCTCGAATATCATCATCAAAAATTTGCAGTCAATCAGTGCATTTAGATTTTTGATTATTCTTCTTATTTATTTGTTTGGTGTTAGCATTGCCTTTCCTACATCAAATACATGATGACAAATGATGCACCATAACTATAAGTCACTGCTAAAAATAGGTAAATTTAGGTGTTTCAAGAAAGTCAAGCAGTTCTGTGAAAGGCTGAAAACAATTGCACTATAATATAATAGGAATGCATAAACACATACACACCTTCAACCTTCATTGCTGTCACTTTTGTTTTGTCTGTGTATGATCCTGTAGCTGGTTCAGTAACATTGTTTAAAGAGACACCCAATAATAAAAATAGATTTTGCATTACTTATCTACACTTGTATGACATCTTTTTTTATATTGTCTTAGTCATGTAATAATGCTACGTGTATTTTTTGGGGGGAAATCCACACTTGTCAGCCCCACATCTCTTTTTGAAGGCTTGATGAAATTCTGGCTTGTATGATTATAGTGGAAAGGATTTCTGCTGCCAGTCATTGCAGGAACTGAAAGTTATTAATACACACCAAACCCTCTCCCAGAACTCAACACGTAACTTTAAGAAAGTCAATAAAACGCAACAACATTGCGGTGTTCCGTTGTGGCAACATAAAAAACCTTTCTTGTAAACATTAAGTTTTAACCCTTGATGAAAGAGAAACAAAAATGTCTCAAACCAGTTTTATTATAATCAGGGGGCGTGGCTCTGCAGCCTTGCTTTCTGATCGGAATCACTATAGACAATGCCAGACTGATTGACAGGCTGAAGGACCAATCAACCAACTACCAAGGCACACCTCAGCTCTCATTGAAACAGTGCGCGCCCTGGGGGTCAAATGAATACATTGCAGTTAATTTGATTTTTTCCTCATTTCGGGCAAATTCACCTTCCTGTTCCAGCTCGTGTGCCATATGTTTGGCACCACCCTTTTCAGTTAGATATTAAACAGGACAGCATGTGACATGATTCCCATTTCAGATTCACCATTCATCAGCCCTTCTATTAAACACCACCCCTATTTGAAAACAAGCTCTGAAAGACTGGTGGGAATTAAACAATATCACAAACTTTTCTTTAGTGTAATGCAAACTCACCCCCATCTGGAACAACCTTGAATTTCTCCAAAAAAAAAAAAAAAATAAAATAAATAAATACTTCCCTTCATCAGACAAAGGCATTACACACCTGCTGTAAATGTACCATAATTAAGGCTGTAACTTAACATAAATTTAAATATTTCAACACTGTAAATACTTTCTCGGTGCATTTGATTTACTTTCCCTTTATCAAAGTCAGTGGCATCACTAGGCTGTTTTACTCTGGGCTAAAGCCCCAGAAATTATTTAATTAGCCCAAAATATAATTTTTTTTAAAGAATATTCAAATTTCCAAGGGTAAATGGATGACCCTCGTTTAACGCACGACAACAGAGCAAACAAAATATTCTTATTCAACTGTGAAATTTTCAAGTGTCTCTGAAAGCACCGCTGTCAAATTTATCGTCAGAGTAACGACAGTTCTGTTCTGTCCTACGTGACTACCTTTAGAAGGATTCTATGGACTTGGCCCAAGCAACAGTCTCCAAAGATGGAGTCCTTGAAACACTGAAATCAATGGAATGGCAGACAAGCTTTGCAATGAAGCAAAAGCCATCTGTGATGCCAACAACATCTCTGGGATTCACAGCGGTCACAGGCACAAGCATTAATGGAGGACTTTACAGTAAAGTCCACCTTGGGCTCAAGGGTTCATCCGGGCATAAAAGACCAGCTAAATATAGTCTGCTGTACCCATGTCTTGATCGTATGGTAACTGAGCTAAACAGCATATTTTCTAACGTGGGGGAAGCGCTAACGCAAGACATTCAAGCTTGCAACCCAGCGGCCGATGGTTTTCTCTCTGAGGATTCCCAAGAACTCATTGCGACACATTACAAAATGTCTGTAAAAAAAAAAAAAAAGAGAAGATCATGGTGGCAAAGCAGTTCTTTAAGAAAGAGAGAAGATGACGTGTCTGACATGGGCAGTGTTTACATGCTACTGCACCCAGACACGTTCCCCACCTCGAGCCGGTTGTCCAATTAGCTTTGACAATACCTGTCAGCAGTTGCACGTTTGAGCGGTCATTCAGCGTACTGCGCCGTGTCCACGCCTGGCTGAGGAAAACCATGGGCCAGGACAGGCTTCATCGTTTGGCTAGCATGGCAGTGGACAAGGATGCACTTTGTGGCTTAGATCATGGTGAAGTCATTGGTAGCAACAGTGAATGAAGAAAGACAAGTGCAAAGTGAAAGTAAAAAGTTAAGCACAAACAAGAAATGAATAAAGAATGACAATACATGGAGAGTAACAGTTAATATCACAGAGACATATTGTACAATCCTGGTCCTGATGCCCAGAGAGAGAAACTATAAACTTTTAACAGCATCTTTGATTCCCTCTGAACATCATATAAAATCGCTGCATAGGCTCCCCGTGTGTTTCAGGATCGATTCTAATGTTCTTTTACTGGTTTTAGAGTTTCTTAATGGTCTTGGGCCTTCTTATCGTTCAGAACTACTTTTACCCTATGAACTTTCCCGAACCCTGAGGTCCTCCAGCACTGACCTTTTAATAATCCCCAAAGTCAGGACACGGTGAGGCGTCATTCCAGTTTTAAGGCTCTTGTCTGTGAAACAGTCTGCCAGAGCACCTCAGGGCTGCAGAGAATGTTCATATTTTTAAGAACGGGCTCAAGACCCATCTTTTCAAATTGGCTTTTAACTAATTATTTATTAATTTTAAGATTGCTATCTTTCATTTTAACATTATATATTCTTGTTTTTATAGTTTTAGGATTTTTTTTATTTTTTTTTTTTTAATGTCTCAGTTTTAAGATTGTTTTCGTTTGTGTTGTTTTTATAGTTTTAGGATTGTAATCTTTCATGTTTTTATTGTTATATTTTGTTGTTTTTATATTTTTAGGGTTGTTATTTTTTATGTTGTTTTTATGGGTTTAGGATTGTTATCAGTACAGTATCAGTTAGCAGTCAGGTAGTTATTTAAACTTATAACTAACAGCGTATTTTGATTATGTAGATAAAGCAATTTGAAAATGTGTAAACAAGCATACAAATGTTAAATCTAAATGTTAAATCTAAATGTTAAATCTAAATTTAAATGTTAAATGTTAAATCTAAATCTAAATGTTAAATGTTAAATGTTAAATGTTAAATCTAAATTTAAATGTTAAATGTTAAATCTAAATCTAAATGTTGAACTTAAATGTTTTGCACATATGCTAATTTACCCCGCCCCTTGTAACCTCAACCAATACACAAAACTGCTCCCACCCACCTCTTCACCGATGCATGCCTGGGTGACAAGTTGCCCTTTACGGTAGCTGAATAGATCAGACACTGCGCTTCAAAGTTTAAGGTCCTGGGATCGAACCCACCATGAGCCACCATTTTAATTTAGTCTTTTTTGGGATGTCTGAATACGTCTGCTGAGCAGACCAACGTTGAATGACGTGATGGCCTGAAGTTGAGACGACGTCTCTGGTGGGTGCAGAATGAAATTTTTTTACAACTTTCTAGACATCTCCAAAAAGACAAAATTAGAAAGATGACTACAGCATTAAAATACATTATAATAACTGTGTTGCACTGTTGTGTTGGTAGTGTAATGTGAAGGGCAGCGCTCGATCCCGGCCGCACGGAGAGAACCAGCCTTACATATCACCCAGGCAAGCATCGGTAAAGCGGTGGGTGGGAGCGGCTTTGTGTGTCTGTGCTTGTGCATTGGTTGAGGTTACAAGGGGCGGGGTCAATTAACATTTAATATTCGATTTAACATTTAGATACAAGATTGAGCATTTAAATATTATATATAACATTTAGATTTAGATTTAAACATTTAGATTTAACATATATTATTTAGATTTAGTTTTAATATCATTTAGATTTAGATTTAAATATTTAGATTTAATGCTTTTTTTTTTTTACCTCTATATAAGTGGTTAAATGTTGTGTTAAATGTAGGAAAATGTGCTAACTATGAGAAAAGTGAGATAAATAATGAAAATGTGTAAAACTTTTACACTAAATTTTTACACTTGGCACCCCATAGATCATAGTCGAGCTACAATAATCACAATATATATTTATAAACCATATGCTTTCACTGGGCTGATGATTTTAAGGTTGGAGGAGCTTTGATAATGTTTTAAAGATGTTGTCACAGGGGAGGCAGAGAACCCAAAAGGAGACACGGTGTAAGAGATTTCAGTTCAGTTTAATGCAGGGCTGTCAAAAAAATACGTAGCAGTTTATCTTAAAGAAAAAGAGTAATTCAATCATAATTGTGCTAACGTATAAATAAATTATAAAATATGCACTGATAACATCAAAGCTATAAGTGACAGTTAGTAGTCCCTGCAGGATCTTTGCTTTCAATTTATTTGGTTTTGTGACCCATTTTTATTAAATTATTCATTTGTACAAATTTTGTTGAATAATTTGAAGAAAATTGCAGCATTTTGGAAAAATGTAGAATTCTTTTAACAACTTGAGATAACAAAAAAAAAAAAGACTACTATAATGGGACATAAGCACATGGAAAATGTGAGCCCTGCTAATATTGTGAAGTTTCAATGAATTTGTGTATTATTTTGGAGATATCTACAACTGGATTAGTTGGTCATTTACGCAATGATTCATAGTTACTCTAACTTTTTTGCTTTCTACGGCAGGCTGAATTAGACAAATTTGGTTATTTAAATAATAATAATAATAAAATTTACATTTAATGACCGTGGCAAAATGTGAGTCCCCAGGGTGAGACCAATTGAGAACCTCTGCTTTAATGGATAGTCAGAGGTTTGGTATACGGGAGTCAATCCAGCACAGGCAGAGGTTTCCTGGGGAGCAGCAGGTCCAGAGGTCCGGCACACAGGAGAACCGTGGAATCTTTCAACGGTGTCCAGAGCAGGAGGCTGGTCCGTAAATCCAGGAAACAGAGCAGGGTCAGACACGAGGTAGTAAATGCTCGAAAGTATGCACACTGGGAAACACGACAATGTTGCAGAGATGAAAAATAGAGACTGGGATGAATACTGGGGAGACCAGCAGTGGCACAGGTGAGAGTAATCACACACAGGTGAAACTATGCTGATGAGCTACAAGAGGGGAGGCGCATGAGGCAGTCGTGGCTGGTGCATTTTTCTCCGGGGGGGGGCTACAACTCCAAAATAACCATAGCTTTGAACAAATAAGTAAGAACAATTGCAGTCACAGGACTGCTTTCAAACTAACGAAATGTATTGTGTCAGGGTTATTAAACTTTTTGAAAATAAATTTGTTTTTATTTTAATTTAGTTTTTCAGATTTTTTATTTTTCGTTAGCTTAACAAGTAATTGAAATAAAAAAAAATAAAAATAAAAAAAGGGGGTGACAAAATAAGTGGAAAATGAGCATTTATAATTTAAGACCTGGCAAAATATAATTTAAAACCTATTTTACAAATTATGGACACATTCACTTTTTGGAATCATCAAATTTAGTTTGTTCCTAGTTTGTTCATGTTTCTTTGCCTCCATACCCGTTTTTAGCCATGTTCCTGACTTTTGAAAAAGGAGTCAGGGAAAAACAGAATTATTTAGTTTCTTGTTCTCCATTTTGTTTCTCTCATCCCACGGATTTACCTGTCAATCAGCCACTTTATGACAGACAACTGTGGTATCAGACCCTCCCATGGCTGGAGGGTGGTGTTACATAAATGATTGGCTGCATTGAACTTTGGACGCAAAAATTTGCGCCCCAAGACAGTCCATTTGGTTGTATTGAATAGGAGTTACTGTGTACAACTTTTAACGAGAGTCTAGGGGTATAGATGAGTGCGCTCCAAAGCGGAAACATGTCACTGTAATACTAAAAGGGTTTTCTTTTTGCTTTTCTTATTTATAAATAATTCTAAGAATTGTTAGAGCTGGATGTATTGTAAAGCCTGTCTTGTCCTCTGGCCATACGTCACCGTGCGGGGAGGTAGGAAGTCAGTGTCCCGTCTATAGACACGCCCACTCATGAATATGCATAAGTAGGTCGCATATCAGTTTGTGTAGAGTTGCTCAGAAAGTGATTTTTCAGAGGCTAAAACTCTGGAAAACAGGCGAGTTTGGGAAAATAAACCTCAAATACTATGTTTTTAGGGTTCTTAGAACAAATGGTTATGGGTAAAAAATAGCATGACATGGGACCTTTAAAGTTGGCCGTGGCTATTCATATGTAACGCCCCTCATTGGCCAGTTTAGGTGACGTGATAGGTGCACCACGTGACTGAAACTACCGTCAGTTTTATTTTAGCTCATATTTATTTTTAGCTACCCCACTAACCCTTTTATTTTAGCACTAAACCTAACCCTAAAATGTGGAATTTGCCATGTTAAATATGTTAAAATGAAAAAAGTTGATGACAAAAGCGGGATTCAAACCTACGACAGCCGATGGAAGAATTCTTGAGTCAGGCGCTTAGACCACTCGGAAGAAAATATCCAGAAAACGTACGTTTCCATATCAATAGTACCGGGGTCTATTGATACATTTCCATAACATTAGGCACTTCGTTTAAAGTTAAATCTAAGAAGAAAGAGCATATAGCTGAAGATATGTCAGAGCAACGTGAAGATTTTCTGTTGAATCTGGAAGTGCAATTATGTGGACTTTTACTGAAGGAACTGCTAAGAGTTGGTGAACTGTGCAACATTACCGGAAAAGATAATGAGGACATTTCAGGCAAAGGCCGCAGAGTTCTTGTTAAGCTCATTATTAACTTTTGTGAGCGAGATGAGCTTTTGCAGAGTGAGAATGAAGGCATGTCAACTCTTTTGGAGTTAAATGATGTTGTGGACGTGCTGTTACAGGAAAGGTCATCGGACACCCACGGGCGTGGCGGCGGCGGAGAGGGGACGCGCTTGAAGCGGTCTGCAGCGCCGATAGATGCACACGCGTCGCGAGGACAACGGACCGACAGCAGACCTGGTTCCATCATCGTGGCTGTCAGCGCTGGAGCAGCAGGTCGTGCCGAGGACAGAGCTGCTGCATTGTTGCTCCAGGTGGATTCAGGAAAGATTTCTGCATAAATGGCCATGGTGAGTCAACTTCCAGAGACACACTGAGCTTCAGCAGCCTTGAGCAACAGATTGAAAGTGGCTTAGGAAAGGGCTACCCTGAAACTGAAATAGTGGAGGCAGTAGTTAGTGCCACTGAAGCTCAGGAGCTATCTTGAAGGAAAAATTGATTCAAGACAAATTTTTGGTGCCCATTTATGCAGATAAAGATGCGACTGTGTTATATCAACAACTGACCAACGCAACACAAGGAGGTAATGAAACACCTTGAGTTTCTGATCAGAGTGCTGAATTTACGTCAGAAATTCCTTTTTGCATCTGAGCGTACACAGTAAGCCTAAAGTATAATAATGACAATGTCAGGGCAGAAATGAGGATGTATTTACAAAATGAAAACAGCACTGATGAGGTCCTGTTGCAGAAAACGCAAATTGCACAGTACAATGAGAGTGAAGAGAGTGAAGAGAGTAGTCGGCCTTACTGCTAGTCCTATGTACGCCAGTGCAGTGTATGGATATGGGCAGCATGGACTATCCTATGTTAATGCCTATGGGTTATTACTAAACTCAAACTTACTTTGCATTGTGTATGGTTTATATAACATTGAAAAAAACAATTCAGATGGTAAATAACAAGTGACTCGAATGTAAGGGTATTGTCCACTTTGAAAGCTCCGAAATACATTGTAAGTGGTAACATGTTTAGAGTAAAATGTATTACTTGTGCTATTGATGACAATTCAAGAAGAGTAGAAGCTACATGCTTGAGTGATAGGTATGAAGTGATTGGTTCAATAGTACAGTACAGTAAAGTGAACTTGCACTGTAAACCATTTTTGAATTTTGTTTGGTCACACAAGTACATTTTCATTATTTATGTTACATATTTATTTTTTTTTAGTTGTCAATATGATAAATAAATTACACAAAAACTAGCAGCAAAAATAGAATCAAGAAATCTGAGCAAAAGGCTAAATTCCCTTGTCCCCAAAAAACCCTGCTTTAAACGTGGAGAACTGTCCTCCTTTGTAAACAAGCGGCTTTTTTCCCACTAAAGTCTCCTCACACGTTATAAACTAAATGAGCACGACGACAACGTTGCGTAGAACAAATCAAGTTGCACCGTTAGATTGCGTCAAAACAAAACAAAAAAGGTTTCAAAGGCACAACTCGCGCAATGAGATCCTGGAACGTTGGAAGTGTGTCCGTCTCAAAGCACTGTGGGTGGAGGCAGACATTATCAGCGCCCCCTTTTGATTAAACTGCACACGACAACGAGATCAAAGGTAAGCCCCGCCCCCCGATCCCTCTAACTTAACCCCGCTCACCCCCGTGTTCGGAGTACTGCTCGTCTTTGTTGATTGAAGCCTCGACTCATTCAAATGCCGGTCTCTTGTTCCGATGATCCTCCAACGAACGCAGCTTGAAAAGAGAAAACGTTTGGCATTAAGCTAAGCCTGCAACTCCCTCTTTCCTCCTTGATCAAAACACGAAACACTTGCTAGCACAGATTACTGGTCGCGTGGGTAAACGCAGGTTCCCAATGCTGTGGTCCTTTATGAAGCCACTTTCAAGATGGCAGGGTTTTTATTCTTTCTTTCCTGTAATTGTAAAGAAACGAGTCAAAACATTTTAGTTTCTATGTTTTCTCTTCCAGCACCAAAAAAAAAAAAAAAATGTCTCAAGTAATAATGAACAAATAAACAAAAAAACTCAAACACTGCCCGCTTCCTGCAGCCCGCGTCGGGTAACGGGCACCAGCTGCTGTAACGCTGTAAATGTTCCAGCATTTGGTTCGTCATCGGCGCTGAGCTTTAATTTGGTGTTTACAATGGCATCAGAAATGGCCTTTAAAAGGAGCGTTTCCAGGATAGAGTGAGGAAAGCAAAGAGTAACAGAGGCGACAAGCGTACGGTAACCAGCGTACGGTGTGAAGCCATCGTACATTTATGAGGTAACAAAGAGCTCATTTTGACAACTACATCAAAGTGTCCTTGAGTGATGTAACATCACCAATCAGATAACACAAATGAACAAATCAACTTTACCCATCATTATCTATATAATATTTATTCTGATTACCTAAATAGAGATACAAATTTGTTTCGTAGTATTTTTAATTCATTATTATCATTTTTTATGTCTTACTCAATTTAACGCAGTGGGTGGAGTGGGAGCACAGCGCCTTCTGTTGGTCAGCCGCCACTGGTAGGAGGTATGACAGAGATTAGTTTGATTATATCTGTAATAAGATCAGAAATGACTTATTTCAATCCAATCCAATTATTTGCCTTGTAAATCAGAACTATGCTGAGAGACTTTCTTAGGGTTTTTAAATATTTGGTCTTGCTTCACAAAAAGAGAATGGATTACTGGCAGCCACTTCATTGTTTTTTTTTTTTAATTAAGGATCCGCATTAGCTGGTACGGTAGTAACCAACTTTTGGGTCATTTACAATGTGTCAATTTACAATACAATTAATTGTATACCTCATGTAAAAAAAACAAAACAAAAAAAAACTAATATTCTTATACTATGTTAACTTTCTCTTAATTCTTTTCAGTTTGATCATCTCACTACTTATCAGTGTGACTACAAACATTTACTAACCAATCAAAATGCAGTAGAAAATGACACATCAATCAAGCAGCACATAATGTAGACAGCAAACAAAGTCAGGAGGAAAATAAATCAATCTGAAATCATATTTAGCATGGACGTTGAATGAATTCACAATAACGTCAGAGCTCATTGTTCAGACAGCACTGGTAAAGTGAATTTTTTGTGTATTGATACAAATCTTTGATTATTTTAAAGCTGTTTGTTATAATTTGGTCTAAAGGGGGATTTGCAGGAACTTCCCCCCCCCCCCCCACTTTTTTTTTCTAATTCCTGCTCTTTCCAGTGCTGATAGTTTGTATTTCTCTAATCTCTGCAATTTACAATGCATGTGTTTCGGTTACTGTAACCTTTGACCTGATCCCATAATGCTGTGCACAGCTGAGATGTTGAATAGCTCTATTAGCACTGGCTTGGTATCAAACCTTCTACACATGATCCTATTCAATATTTGCTACAGCGCAGTACAACATTTAAAATGTGCAGAAGAAGTTGTAGACCCTTACATGTTACAAAACCAACGTCATGGATTATTTGGTGAAATCCATGTTGCACAGTGTGACATGTAATAAACATTGCAGAAGTCAAAGACTCTTCATAAACCACAAGGGAAACATTTGGATTTAATTTATATCCATCCAAGGCCCTATTTTAGATGAGGTAAATCTCTTGTTATTGTATGCAGATGTTCATGTCCATGACAGTTGTAGCACTTTAATAAATGTAGGTTTGATAAGCGAAAATGAGATTTTTCCTCCTCAGACATCTGTGCAGTGCCTGCGTCTTGTTTTCTTTACTCAGACATTTGCCAAAGCCATTCCATTTCATTTCCTGTAGAAAGCCCTGTTATAAATTTCAATCACACCTTGAGTGTTTTTCATTAACTTGTGTTTATGTTGTCAAAAGTTTCAGCCCGTGTCATCAAACTCCTTCTCTTTGCCAATTTCCACCATTTTGCAAAAACACAAACAAAAAAATAAAACAAAAATGATCGAAACAAGGAGGGGAAATGGATGTGAGCCTAGATGGTTTGTCTTCAGTTATTTGTGGCACAAATGCATCTTCCACATGTGGCCATACACAGATTGTAAAGAGCAGTCTTAGATGGGGTCTACTTCTGTTTGTGAAGGTCACCGTATTTACTGTCAAGAAATGTGGCTTTGACGTAAATTGCCAAGGTTTTCAAAAAATTCAAAGAGGTCGGTGAGAAAAGAGAAAAAGAGGAAGGGAAAGAAAACCACAAAAAAATATTGATACAAATATACTCCCAGCAGACTTGAAGTGTGTTCTCTCATAGGAACGCAGCTAGAGTCAACTCCATTTTCAGCCTGTAGAAGAAAGAGGAACCAACAGAGGTAAAGCACAGTTGAGAGGAGAGGTGTCAAAAACGTGTTGAATGGTAAACTGCACAAACAAACAAAGGCTTGGCACACATGCATGTGCATGCTAATCTTCTTCTCAAAGAGTAACTAAACCCCAAACCCACTTGTTTCTGCTGAATACATGTATTTGGGTATTAAGTAATGCTGTTTATTAATCCTAGTCCCACTCTTCACATTTTAGTAGTTACTGGCCACTAAGTCGGCTATTACAATTTAATTTTGCAATTGGCTGAAACGGATTCTTTAGGATTCCCCTGCATCATCAACTTTCACTATTGGCCCCGCCCCTCCTAATAAAGCTGAGAGGAGGGAGAGGGTTTCCTCCAATCACAGCCATCAGTGAGCATTGATTGACAGCCAATGAGGAAGTCCACTGTGTTCCGTGTGAGTGATGTTTTTGACTCTGCGCTTCCATAAAGAGCCGATTCTGCACTAATCGGAGGGTTCATCAAGCTATGTGTGTATTTACAGACACATCATGCAATGAGTTTATTCCCGTCTGTCTTGCGTGTGCGCAATAATTTTCAGCAGACACTGCAACAATGGCATGACTTGTTACTTCAAAGCCTAATGATTATACGACATCATGAATTAATGCAAAGCATTATGGGTTGATGATGTCTAGTGGTTCAGCAGCTCATTATTTTCATTGAAGCCCAACTGATTTTGCTTTGTTTTCGCTGGTATTAAGAAATACAAACAAACAAAATGTGGCAGATTCCCCCTTACCAGCTAGAATCGTAATGTTCCTCAGACGAGAAAAGAGCAGGAAGTGAAACAGATCAGGAAGAAAGTGATTAGATGCCTGTAGATCCAGGCACTTTCTGCCCGTCAAGTCATGCGTCTGTGCATCAATTATTGACTTCTTCAACATTCCCATCGTCAGTCATCAAAGCCCTTATTTCATTTAAACCCTGTGTGTAAATTAAACAGGTCCTCCGCCTCACTGCGAAATAAAAAAAAAAGGAAGTTAATGTAGTCTGTGATGCACTCGGTCAGTTCATTGATGTCCTCTCTGTGTGGACTGCAGAGTCCCTGCAAGTCCGTAACCTCAAAACATCTGAGCCATGTCTCATATGCAGAGTGCACAGAAATGACCACTGCTGACCAGATCAAATAATTGCCCCCCTCAGATTTGGGGAAAGAAAGATGTGAATGAGAGGAGTCGACTCCTGACTGAAGATGATTTGTTTTAGTTTTTCAGCCACACGTGTGTTCTGATTCATGGAGTAGAGAGGGGCACATGGCACATTATTGAGACATTGACATTTTTTGTTCAGGTATACCCACCACTGATGTTGGCTTTTCTTTCAAAAAATTGTTTGAGATGAGTAAATCACTAGTGCATGCAAATGCCCTACTTTCATGATATAACATCATTGTGAACTTTTTACATTTTCCATATACATTTCGTTTGGAAGTAAATATCCCTACCTTTTTGGGAGTACTGTATATATAAAACTTTTTTTATTATTAGATTTCTTTTTCAGCTTTATTTATTTCTTTTTTTTTTAACAGATAACAGCTTTTAGTCCTTGAAATAATAACTGTTGAGTGCTTAAAAAAAATCTCATTTCAATTGGTTTTCGGTGTTGGAAAGCCACTTTTAAAAGTGAAGTCAATTCATTTATAGAGCAAGTTAAAAACAACAATTGTTGAACAACGTGCCTTACAATAAAAATAACAAACAAGAAAGAAAAAAGTAATACAACACAATGCAGATTTGAAGATGTCGGTGGATGGCAAGGAGTAAACTATTCCGCAACTGAGAAGACCCGGTAACATTTGGATTTCAACTGGGTTTGAAGTATGACAAGGAGATACTGGTTAGTAGACCTTAGGAAACAGATGGTAGAATAGGGGTGAAGAGATCTAAAATGTAACCTGGAGCAAACCCAGGAAGTACTTTACCATCAAAGTAAAGAATCTTAGAATCTTAAAGTTTTACATTCTCTGAGGCTTTAAAGTTATTCAAACAAATGCTTCCATTCTGTTCCTCCTGTGTGGTAGTTGCAGAATCATTTTTTTTTAAAAAAAAAAAAACAAAAGAGCACCAAGCACAACTCTAGGCGCTACCTTGAGCACCATACCAAGACACTTCTGTGCATCCTTGGTCATCAGCCTCTTTAACCCATGTCTGTACTGTCCTAGTGGTCATAGAAAATGGGGCACACGGTGGAATAGTGGTTAGCTAATCCGCCTCACAGCAAGAATGTTCTGGCTTCAAGCCCCGGGGTGGACACCTGTGTCCCCTCTGAATTGAGTATGCATGTGCATGGCTTTTCTCCGGATACTGCGGTTTCCTCTGAGAATCCAAAATCATGACCGTTAAGGTGCTTTCACACCAAACGCGACAGCAGCGCTGCAGTAGCTTCAATCGTCCCTAATGTGTCGCTTGCACATAGTGGTGCTTTTTGGTCACTCCATCACTTCATCGTGACGTAATCACCAGGGAACAAAGTGTGTGTGTATGTGTGCTGAGCCGGTGACAGGGTAGAGAGAAAGAGAGAGAGGGTTGATGACTTCTTTTCCTTTTTGCTCTGCTTTTACGGTTTAAATGATCAACTTACGGAGGATGAGTTCACTCAGAATGTGTAATGATCAGTAGTTTCTGTGGTTTTCAAGAAATTACCCGCTTTAATATTGCCCCGATAAATTGAAAAAGTTGTACAGCCCTCCGCTGCAGCTGTCTGCACTGAAGCAGGAGGGATCAGGGAGGGGCTGCAGCCTCTGCTCTACAGACAGTGAAGGACGAGAGATTTGTCGCTTTAAGTTGGTTAAAAAGCTCAGATTTTTCAACTTTGCGCTCGACCTCGTCGCTCAAATTACACGTCACGTCGCTTTAGGGGGGATAACTTTAGGTTGCGTCACTTACATTGATTTTAATGTAATCAAGTTGCTTCAGTCATTTCAGTCGCGTTCGGTGTGAACGCACCTTTAGGTTGATTGGAGTCTCTAAACTGCCCATAGGAGTGAATGGTGTGTTTCCCTGCGATGGACTGGCGTCCAATCCAGAGTGTATCCCCGCCTGGCGCCTAAAGAAAGATGGAGAGCACCAGCAGATGCTCATGATCCTGAAAAGGAGAAAGTAGTACATAGTTTTGTAAAAACTACATTTTATTTGGGGGCCTGTCACCACAATTGTATGAGATCTGTAGATAGTTTATTCAATAGTTTAAAAAGATATCTGTCTTCATATCACAGAAAAAGTGAAAAATACTAAATACAAAAAAACAAAACATGAAAACCACATAACAAAATGAAACAAGATTAAGAACAATAGTGTAACAATACAAATGGATTAGTATGGGAATGGTAAAATACAATATGGAGGTGTAAAAATAACATATATTTCAATCATACAATTAACAATCAGCCACTGATTTTTGGGTTTAGTTAGCCTCCAATTCTCAGTTGTGGAATACTGCATAAATCTTGTAGGAGAAAATTCTTCCCCTTTTCGAATCACCTTTCAGCTAAAACAGGCTCTTTGACACCTTCACACTCCAGCTTCATGCACACGCAAACATCATCAGCCTCCATTTGCTCGTCCTTCACACAACTCTCCCGTCGGGCGCTGTCACTGTGAAACAAGAAACAAATGAGACAAGAGGAAGACCGAGAGGTGTGAAAGTGTTGCCTATAACCTGCAATCATATCCTGTATGGGTGTGTAGATGTGTTTTATTCCTGAGCTTGTCTGTTGCTGCACCTATGTTTTTTTGTTAGTGTGTGTGTGTGTGTGTGTGTGTGTGTGTGTGTGTGTGTGTGTGTGTGTGTGTGTGTGTGTGTGTGTGTGTGTGTGTGTGTGTGTGTTTTAGCAGTAATCTGCCAGAAAAATGTCTCTTTGGACACAATCAGCCAGCCGCCTCTCTCCGGAAGTGTCAGATTGTTGCCTCCTACAAACAAAGTGATGACATCCTGTCAGTGCCTCAGATGCCCGCATATCTTTAGATTGGATAGAGTGGACAGCACAAGGCTAGTGATTCAAATGCAGCCCTAAAATGTAGCTATGGTGAACAAATCCTGCCTTTCTCTGCACTGGTGGGCATCAGGGCATTTAATAGAACACAACATGTATCTTGTCAAACCACTCTACAGCACTCAGATGACAAAGCAGCACAAGGACGTAAGTAAGACTATTAGTGTAATATTCAGGCGAGGTCGAAGCAGATTTGCCGCCACTCACAGCAACTTTGTTGAAGAGAAAAACAACCAAAGCCTCATTTGAGAGCTAATGCTCTGCCAAATTTCTCATTCAGTCACTGGAGGTCAGTAGCTTCGGTTCACATTAACTTCCCTTGTTACAAAGACAGGTGGTAATTACAGTAAAAGTTTGAGTCTGACAGGTATTTTTAATGTACTGAAGCTGAAAAATGAAAGAGCTTGTGACATTACAAGTTGTGCAGGGGTGGGCAAGCATTTCGGCTCATGTGGTTTTTAGTGCCATCAGTACACGTTTTCATTCAAATTGACAAACCATTGATGGATTTATTGAGAAAAATGTTTGTATTCCTTTGTGCACCTGGCAATGAGGCTTATTGTAATTGCATTGTGCAAGACAAAGTGCTGTCATCCCTCTATTACTTACAGTGTCACACTTGTGTTGGTGAACACATTGTAATAGATTTATGGTTAATTGTGTTAATTGATCCCCAAATTATTGAGATGTTTTTTTACAATATTTTCATACGCGTACTCAAAAAAGTTACAGGCTCTTTCCAAAGATAAGGTTCAGCAATTTCAAACTTCTAAACTTAAATTAGTCGATCAACAACACATAAAACAAAATAGGCCTTTGAGGCTTCCAACTTTATCTATCAATATCTAGCAAAGCAATTATGTGTCACAGTGGTGCCTTCCTCACGTTCACTGTGTTTTCTGTTACAGTACTTTTCCACTCACTTCGGCCACTTCTCCTCCAACTCACTCTACTCGCCTCAGTAATCGACCCAGTATTAAGCTCTTGCAGGTAACTCATTCCTGGTTCGATGGTTGTCAAAGCTCGCCTAACTCTGAGGTGAAAGTAACGAATTACATGTATTCACATTACTGTGATTGATTTGCTTTCATGGGTATATTTCTAAATCAGACATTTTACTTGTACTTCAGAATGTTTTAAAAGAAGTAAAACAATTCATTACATTTCTACATCCAGGGGCGGATTCACTAAAAGTTTAGGGGTGTTAAAACGTGTGCAAACGTCACTCCACGCGCTAATAAGCCATACAAACCCCAGGGAATTGAAATGAATATGTATAGTAGGCGAAGCTCACAAGGAGAGCAAAAAATGGACATGCAAATAAATTATTGCAGTGGGCGCAATGCAATTCATTAAATCTGAAACTGTTTGCGGTGACTGTTTTAGCACAGGAAAATAGTACGACTGACAAGCAGGTGCAAACACACACGCAGAGATCCGCTGCAGTAAATGTTTGCACAAAACACAGCAGAGATGGAAAAAAGGATCCAGTTAACCTTTCTAGTATAAGAAAATAATTCAAATGAAACAATAGTCAAGATTAACAGCCACTGAATAAGAAAATAAAGTGTGAGTAAAGTGTGTGTTAGGGAGAGAAAAAGCTGCTGTCTGGTGATGCTGCAGTGGAGAGAAAAAGCTGTGCGCGGTATGGACGCACCGCTTCTGTAATGTTTTGAATGTCAAACTCTGGTGTCGCGTTGATGGAATCAAGGCATCAGACCAGAATCAGCTGATCAGATGCGTAATTTACGCAGTGATGGCACAATGTTCACATATAAACAGGACGTCAGACCTGCTGGATGATGGGCAGTAGATGATCTTTAAATAGTGCAGACTGATTGACAGACTGTTGCTGCATTAACTCAGATCAATGGCGTCAACAGATCAATAGGACGGTTTCTGTCCAAATATGCCTATTTTTCAAGGACTGATCAGAGCAAAGTTACAGGACCTGCCACATTAAATTAGGGGGGAAAAAAATCAGTAGGTTTTAAAGTTAAATTAAAAAACATTTTAATTTGTTTATTTAGTTTTCTACATTATTAAATGTTTGTGCAGCAGACAGAGAAGTCCATCTGTCTCCAATTGAACTTCCTCAAATGTCATCGTGTGCTTCTGTGCACTCACGTTAATACCTCCACAGTAAAATTTGTTTTATTTGCTGGTTTTTTTCCTCGGTCCACCGTGAAATTCGTATCAGTGAATATTCAATAAGGGCATTCACCCAACCATTTATAGACTCCATATGAGTAAGGCGTTTTCTCTTGTACAACGACTTGACATGGACTGGTTTGTTTTTGGACAAAGTGACATGCTGGCAGAACCTCCTACTCTAGCTGAGAGATGGGAAAACTGAGGAAGGTTCCACCTGTAGCCTACACTTGGGCACTTGATCTGGGAGTTTTTAAAAGTCCTGCAGGTCCTGAGCAGCCCCGCCATGCCACTCTAGTTCTTGTGTTCCTGCAAACAGTTTGACTAGTTTTTTTATTCAGCTTTAGTACCAACACTAGAGAATGCATACCTGACCTGAGTCAGACGAAACCCAACGGGTTGGGACAGGTTCAGATAGATATTTAGAAATATTGTTTGGGTTCAGGTTAGGCTCAGTCATTTTAGTGCTATGAGGCATTGAACCAATCAAAGATGCTATTGGCTGACAAGGATGCAGAGGAAAATTCACAAGCTTTGTGCATTCTCTCTTTAGATGAACAAACATAATCTAACACGTTCATGAGGATTGGACTCTGTGAGCCATTTTCTTTTGAGCAGAGGCAAATGTTCAAGCACAGTGTGGCCAAAGGCTAAATCTGCCGGACTAAACCCTAACGACTCTTGAGGGGTTTCTCTTACCGCAAACAACAACAAAGGTAAACCATCATCCCACTCCCTGACTCAGAGCAGAACTTTTGAAGCATAGTTTTAAGAGTTTGATGGAACTGCTCCGTGGCTTTCTGGGTGGAAATCGTTGGAAAAACAGTGCTTAACATTTAAGGATGACATTAATTGAGCAAAGATTTTGGACATGAAGTTTGATCCCTTGTCACACTGAATGCATTTTGGAAGACCGAATGTGGAGAAAATGCTCACTAAAGCTTTTACTATGCCACGAGTTTTGATTGAGCAGAGCAGAATTGCTTGAGGAAAACGCATAATCATGTGAATGTATTGATTAACCAACTTTATAGATAGCAGCCCCACATAGTCCACAATAACCTGTTCAAATGGCTGTAATTGTCTTTAATGGAGCATTAGGGATGGTTTGGTTTTCCTGTGATTTGACGGGTGTGACATGAGCAACAAAATTTCACCACATCTGACTTTAGCCCAAGCCAAAAGAAAAAACAGAGAACACAATTGCATGTTTTTTCTTTTTTTTTTTTTTTTCATTCCTGTGTCCAGAAGCCTCATTTATAAAGCTTGCTTACACATAAAACAGGGCTGGTAAGTGGTGTCTGCCATTTCCAAAGCAAAGGTTGTGATTTATAAAAATAAAAGTGGCTTGAGAATTTGCGCACTGGTGCGCTAATACTGAAGCTGGTTCACAGACACTTTGGAGACGTGGAAAACAATGGTGCCAATGGTGAAGTGGTGAATTGAAGTGAGATTGAAGTCATACATTTATTAGTTATACTGTAGATCCACATATATACATACATATATACCCAAGCCGGTTATAAATGTGAACAGTGAGCCATTAGGTCATGGATTTCAATGTTCATATTACTATATCTAAGTGAAAATAATGCACGTACCGGTACATGAACCGTAAAATGTGAATACAATCGAACAAACTTGGTGACAACCCATGATCCATGTATTTTAACACACAGCAGTGTCTGTGACATACTGTAGTGTCGAAAGCCGTTTGAAGTGCTGCGTGCTTTACCAACCTTGGGAGAAGCTAAGCTGTTCCTGCTCTCGAGCATGCTCTGTTGGGGCCCTACAACTTCTCAAAATTATGAGTTTCTGCTGTGAAAGTGTGGGCTCAGGTTCGTCCTGTAGCAGAAACACTGTGACAGAGGTGAAAAGAAGTGCTTTGAGACTCTCACAGCGCTTCTTTTCACCTCTGTCGCAGGCTTGTTTTGACGCAAAAAAACATTCATGAGCTCCTTTGCATTGACAATTTAAAGGAGAATGTGGGCGTGTTACGAGGGGGCGTAACATGAAGTGAATACTGATGCGAAGAGACCAGCGACGCATTAGAAGTTCTCCATCAAAAAAGTAGGAGGCGGACTTTTTATTCATCGCTGTCTTAATCTGTGATCTGCAAGGAGACAGTGTCATCAGCTTTCTGCGCTTTAATTAAACTGTCTTTATTAACAGGAAGTGTCAGATCTATGTCATCTGGCTGAGGTTCAAACGAAACAGGCATTTTTTGTTCACAATCAGAAAAGGTACAGGATGGGTCAGAAATAACCATAAAAGAATCATTAAGATTAAACACATCACCTAATTTATGTGCTTGAGCACAGGTAACGGCACACACAGGGAGAGGGGATTTGTCACGCACAACGGAATCAAAGATGGCAAAACTTTGCCACCAGCCAAATCATTCTTGAGGATCAGATCAACGCCAGCTATTGGCAGCTTAGGCCGCACGGTAACTTGGACATTTCCCAACACAAATTTGTGAGACAACCGAACATTGTGCACAGTTGCACGAACTACGTACACTTTAATTCCCCACACCAAAATGTCGGCACCTCTGTAAGATTTCTTCGAGAAGGGTAAAATCTCACCGTCGATTAACAACTATTTAGTGCCAGTATCCTGTAGAATGGTTACAGTTACTGCCCCGACAGCACCCTCCAAGGAAATGAAGCCCAGTAAAACAAAAGGATGTAAATCTTTATCGATTTTGTCTTTCAGCTTCAGCAACATTCACCGCCTCTTCAGGAAGAATGTGAATGAATCCAATTGGGGATTAGGATTTAAAATTTTTGAGCGCAGGGCAATTGGCAATGATATGGCCCTGCTCATGACAACAATAACACTCACGCTTCTCAGGGCTGCCGGAAGACTACGACGAACACTGGATGGGGATTTGACTTTTTGTTTTTTATACCCACGATTGGATCACAAAGCTGCGAGGGAGAGAACACATTTTTATGAGTTAAAAGCAAACTCATCTACTAAAACTGCAGACATGGTAAGGGAAGTAACTTCTTTTCTTTCTTAAGATCAGGGAGTCAATGTTTAAGATATTCCAGTAAAACAAGTTTATGCAAGTGATCAAATCGGCAACCTTACTACACTGACACCATTTATCAAAAATGACTGCTTTCTCTTGCATGATGAATAACAGACCCAATTATATATGTTATGCCCAAGGTCGAGGCGGTCTAAGGCATAACATAAGGTGTGTGGCCCCCACTCCATTCACTCCCAAGGAAGCCAGCAAAAAAAAAAAAAAAAAAAGTTTAGGTTTTAAGCAACCCTTTATTCTTCAAAGAGAATGATTTTTTCTTTAATAAAACACAAATACTTTTGCTACTCATAATTCTCAATAAAGCAATAAGGCATTAGCCATAGAAGTTGTACATCATTCTTACAAGGCATTAAACATAGAAGTTCTACAAGGGCGAGTCGTGCTGGTCTGTTGGAGGTGACAAGTCTTGGAAGTGGTCTTTATTCCTGGTCAGTCTGGAGTTGACTCAATTAGGAACAGCAGGAGCACCCACTTGTTTAGTGGATGGCAACGCCCCCTTTGTCAATCACCACACAGAGACAAGCTCCAGCTGGGAGGAAAACATTATTACCCCTTCAAAGTAAAACACACAATACAAAGACCTAGGGTCAAAAGTCGTACACTCTGGTGAGTTTTACTTTACTACGGCACAGACGTTGTTTAAATTCATGTACCCCTGCCTCTTTTTGGGTGCAGTCTTGTGATCTGATGCTGCATTCATACGGCTCAGCCAACATCATAAGGAGGACAATATTTGTATTTCATACAGCCTGTTTAGTATTACCAACAGCGTATATGAATAAATTAGGGCTTGGACTTTAATTTGTCAATTGAGATGAATTAATTACAGAAAAATAACACTAAAAAGAAAAATGCACTAAAAAAAAAAACAATGCAGTTAATTGATATTTTTTTTATTTTTGGACTCCAAACCGTTCACAGTATGCCCATAAAACCGATAGACACACTACAATACAAGAAATGGTAGGAGGTTTTGCTGTGTTACATGGATGTTGATTTTGTTTATAATAAAGCCGAATGAAAAAAATGCCAATCGAGTTTGCCAATCACCGGAGCTTCACAGCCTCGGCTACCACCTTAACGCTAAACAGGTTGTGGCTAGCACGGACAGCTAGCACTGATACTTGGACAATGTTGGCTGCAACATGCCCCGAGCTGGCAGTGTTGCCAATCCACACTCTGACTGGACATATAGATCAATATATAGATGACATCCTATATAGGATATATAGGATCCTATATATCCTATATAGGATGTCACTGGGTAAATGAAAGGATTGTTTCTAATTATTTCTCTCCTGTCACCCATAAGATCCACACAGTGTACAGAGAATGATCCACCCAATCTTGGACAGATCATATTCTAAGAGAACAGGTTGGTCCAAAGGCGGTGCTTTTATACTCTATCGTATCCACATCTTAACCTAGTCCCAACTAGGTTAATCATTCACTGTCAGTTACCATGGTGATTTATCACAGTATGAAGTTAACCAGTGTCACAGTACAGCACACACAGAATAAATCCCTGAAGTTAGCGCTATGAGAGGAAATCCAGCTTCGTAGTACAGGCCCTCTGCGTCCAAACCCTCAGCTGTATAGTGAAAGAGGCTGATAAGTAATGAAGCATACCTGAGTGCAAAATCACTCATTGCACAAACACACACTGACAACACTGGGAGTGAAGTCAGAAGCAGGAATACCCAGAAGCACAGAGAGAGAAAAAATAAAGTACCTTATTAACAAAGATCAAAACTCAACTTGAAAACTAAATGTTACACCGATACAAAAATAAGGACTGTTTGAAAACACAAACACTCAAAGATCATGACACCAATGGAATCCCCATTGTCAGAAAAAAGAAATTTGCAGTAAAAAAAAAGCTAGATGTACTTTTTTGTATTATTAATAGAATATCATATATTTCAACTGTTAGATAGGAAGCTATATTTTTTCAGTCTATCATTTTTTTACAATAAATGTTTCTTTGATACATGTTTGATGCTATGAGCCAATGGGGAAAATACTCGCAAACAATGAATGAATTTATATGAGGTTCAAAAAACTGTTTTGCAGAAAATGAAGCTGTAGAGGATAAGTACAATGAAAATGAAGATACTGAGATTACTAAAGGCTTAATCTTCAGGGGACAGTGATAAAAACCAGAAAGAGCACATAGATGCTTTTTTCATGCTGGATGAGTAGAGGTGAAATTATTTTCTTTGAGCAGCTGACAGAGAAAATAAATTCATGCTGTATTTAACTGTTGTTTAACCTTGTGGGAAAAGTTTTCAGAGTTGTATCAAAGAGAGTGACCTTCTCAAGAAAAGACATGCCACCACAGATTGAGATGATGGCCTCCCCCTTGCATTTATAAGCATTACACTTTTTTTTTCTTATTTCACAAGAACCCTTTGGACTGATTCATTTGCTTAGAGGAGCAGCTTGTTGATTGCTGGGAAAATATTGTGATAGTATTCCTCAGCACAAGTTTGCTATGGGGATGGTGTTCGCGCATGCGCAGTGTGAGAGTTTGAGGTAAGTGGGTCCGTGGCACTGCTTCAACAGCGTGATACCCGTACGAGGGGCGACCAGGATTTCAAACATGTTTGAGTTCCTTACAACCATTGGATTGCTGATCGAGAACTGGTCGTGAGGTGTTAATTGCTTCTCGTGACCCCATGTATACTACACGACACGCAATTTAGCAGAGACTCGGCCCGATCCCAAAAATAAACGCACCAAAATTTGTGTAAAAGTGTGTGACCGCGTTTAACAGCTGAATGAATGCTCAGCACTGTCAGTGGACACGGGCATTCTTTACAACAGTATGCACATTGGACAAAAGTCTCTTTAAAGCTTTTATTTATTTATTTTTTTTGCTGTCGTTTCTACAGTAAGAATATCAATTTTCTACAGAGATGTATTGTAAAACTACAGGAAATCTGTGTTCTCCCTGTAGAGTGTGTTTATTATTGTTTATGTGGGATCTCCCTCATGCACACATGGCGATTTGAAGAGGGAACAGATTTAATCCACTCATTCAGCACTGTGCGGGGTTCACAGTCTAAAGCCTCCACAGAAAACTAGCACACCAAGCTAGCCGATCTGAGCAGGACCCCTATTTCCCCCCTCATGGCGGAGCCGTCGCAGCGGGAGAAGAGACGGGAACACTCATGGATACCTCGGAGGCACATGGCTCCAGCTTGGGCTACCAGCGCAACCGGCCGCTGTCCCCCTACACAAGGAGTACGTCCACGTGTTGGACTGCGGGGATGATGACGACGCCTCCTCTGACCTACACGTATCGGGAGAGGAAGAGGTGGATGACGCCTTCATCACCCCGGCCCGGGCTGCACTGCCAGCCGCCTCCGTGGCCTAAGGAGGATGGGGAAAGCACACCAGCCCCTCTCCCCGGTGGAACCACTCGTCGTGGCACACCTGCTCCCGCGGCTGTCTGCGGTGTCCCCTGAAGACTGAGCCTGCCGACCACAGCGGACCGTCTCCAGTCTGACCTCTTGGTCCCCATGTTCACAGCCTACCAGGCTGAGCTGTGTGTGTTCAGGTTCTTATTTTAGGAGTTGTTCAGAAAAAACCTCAGGCACGGCTCCTCAGGTTCTAAAGGTTCACAGTAAAACCGTATGTTTTTAATAAATATTATGTTTTTTTACATGACTCTGGTTTTATTTAACAGGTGAAGGAAGTCTAATGCATACAGAATGCTTCACAATATGCATATGTTTTGAAAGCTGCAGGTCGAAAATAGAATTAACTGTAAAAAATGTGAAGTTACAGCTATTTACTGGCAATTCTTGTTGCCAGGTAAATACTGTAATTTGAATTACAAGATAAAAACAAGAATACAAAAAAATACCACTTTTCTGTACAAAAATATGATAAATTGTTCTAATTCATATACAACAAAAACATGTAGAAGTTATACTGTTATATAGTGTAATTGTTTTTACAGTAATTCAATGTGATGTTTACAATACTGTAAAGGCAACTTTTTGCCAAGTGTTTACTGTAAAATCTCCAGTAAATTCTTTACAGTGTGGAGTGGCCACTCCCTTGGTTCACGACCACCATCATTATACTTAAACTGGGTGTTGCGTTACCCACTTTTTGTCACCTAACTGGTTGAATAGATTACAGCCCACAACGCAACATTCACAATAGCAGTAAAATTATTATTTCTGTATTTTCTAATGTCTGTCTGGGTAGGCCCCGAAGCACTGTTGCTTTGGTTTAAAGACTCACAAAACTGGAATCTGTTTTCATGACCTCAAGGTCAGCAGCATAGGAGCTAGGCTTCCTTTGATTAATGGCTTAGACACATCTGTACCAGCCTCCTTTTGGAGCAAGGAGGGTCCAGTCATAAAGATATATAGACAGACGCAGAGACAGATGTATAGAGACAAACACAGAAACAGAGAGGAGAGACACACAGACATGGAGGAAGTTACTAAACTTTGCTTATGAATACACCTCATTGAAATGATTCTACTTTTGTCATCTGTTCTTGGAGCTGTTCAATTAAAAGATCCAGAAGAAGGTAGAGAAAACCTTACAGTAGCATCCCATTACACTTTTAACACAGTCAAAATGGCTGACTGTCAACCACATACTCCTTCCATTCCACCCTAAATCCCTCTTTCCTCTTCCTTTCCCCCTCACCAAGGTTCAACGCTGCCCTGCGTTTTTATATCTAAAGGAAAATGAAATGTTCATGCAATCAATCTACAAACTGACAAACTTGGTGCATGGTGGCATCAACACATGATTCATGTAACCTGACGCACAGTAGTGCCTGTGAGTCTGCAACAGACTGCTGTGTGGAAAGCCATTTGACGAGTTGTGCGCTTAACCTGCCCGAATAGCGCAGAAGAGGCTTTGTACGCTTTGTTGTGGACCTACACTATGGAGCTATTATTGTAACAAAACTATTTGTGTGTGCGTATTACAATCCGTGTGTCTCTACAATGATCTGTGTGTGTTGAATTATGATTTGGAAATGAAGTTGTCTGTGCGTAATCCAATCTGTGTGTCTGTACCCTCAATGAGATCTCAATGTTCACTGGAAGCTTAGATATTGTGTGACAAAGATATCAAAGGTTGTTATTTTGAGGAATCATATTTATGATTAAAAGTTATGATTGTATTATATTCTAAAGTTTAGAATTATCTGGCTCGTTTTCCTTTCTTTCTGTTGACAGCATAACCTTATACTTAGTCCTAAAAAATGTGTTTACAGCTAATTTTACTGATTGTTACACATTATCCTGCAAATGCATTATATACAGTATAAATGTGTAGATTAAACCAACTGTTAAAGAAATAATTTTATTAAATACAAAGCAAACGACATGCAAACAGAAAAACAAAGGTGGAAATAGTGTATTTAAATTGTTAAATTAGTGAGTTGTTGAAAAGTGCTGAGGTGCAGCAGAGGGTCTTTTTCTCCAAGGCATTTTTGAGGGTACAAATATGCATATAAACACATTACTGGTATATTAACCCATATAAACCCAAAAATATGGAAATGGAACATTTTACTGCTGCAAATGTGTAACATATTACTGGTATTTTGAGAACAGGAGAAGTTTTTTGGTTTATATGGGTTAATTTACCAGTAATATGTATTTATATCCTCGGAAATACACGGACCCAATGATGAGCTGCTACACTCCGTTACTGTCTCTCTGTCGGCTGAACAAAGAGAAGTCCTGAGGGTCATGTTATCCTCTTCCTCCATTAGTTTTCTGTGGTGTCGTTCATTTATCCTCAGGTAACTCTGACCTTTTCATCGGCCAACGAGCACTTTTGACACTGCTCTCATTACGGAATACGGATGTTTATGCGCCGTAAAGCGCTGCGCAGTACCAACGTCATCACATTTTGCGCGCGGGTAAAGTTGTGTGTGCACATGCGTGGCCCACCGTTTGGACCACCTCTTCCAGCAGGACCATCAGGCCATTACCCCCCCTGCAGTGCAGTTCACACCTACGCAGGCCAGACAGTGGCCCCCCATGGTACAACCCTAAACTCACGTTCGTCGTGTGCTGGAGTCTCTTGGAACACTTCCTGACACGGAGTCTTGTTACAGTTGCACCCAGTGGATAGAGACACGGCAACGGCATGATGGGTGAGCTGATTCAGCTTTTGAGAAAAATGGTGACCCTGCACAGGACCAGGCAGACTGGTTGCAGGCGCAAGCGGAGGAGTATGGGGAGCTGCTGAGGCGGGTGCTTCTTGGGTTTGCAGTGGAAGGACCGGCGGGTGTGCCTCTCCACAGCCTCTCCCCCTCGGACGAGCCCATGGAGCTCCGGGGGAGTGGGTTGGAATTCCTAAGGAAATTCTGACTGACCAGGGCATGTCATGCACACCTAAGGAACTCTATGAATTATTGGGTAACAAATGTTTTGGGACCAGTGTCTATCACCCACAAACTTTGAAAAACATGATCCGTAAGTTTATTTCCCAGGCCTCCACAGGATTTTCTCCCTTTGGACTGTTGTATGACAGGAAACCGCAGGGAGTCTTGGACCTTTTATGAGAACACTGGGAGGAAGGTCCAAGTCCCAGTGAAAACCAAATTTAATACGTGTTGGACCTGAGAGCAAAACTCCACACATTGGGTCACTTATCACAGGAGAATGTGCTGCAGGCCCAGCAGCGTCAGAAACACCTGTATAACAGAGGGGCTGGGCTGCGGCAATTTGCACCGGGAGAAAAGTTGCTTGTATTACTCCCAACATCCAGCTCAAAATTAGTGGCCAAGTGGCAAGGGCCCTTCGTGGTCACACAGTGAGTGGGGGATGTGGATTATGACCACATCTCAACCTCCTGAAATTATGACGTGAGGCTGAGACTGTTTCTCTTGTGTTTGGAACTAAACAGAATGATGAGTTGGGACCTGAGGTACCAAGAAATGCTAATCATGCCTCACTTCCCCTTAATGACCACCTCTCACCATCACAAAAAACAGATGTGCAATGTAATTTAAATCATGAGGAGGCCACAAGGACGTCAACCAGAGCCAAGTACCTACAGCAAGGGTGCACACACTTTTTCGGCTTGCAAGCTACTTTTTACTAAACAATCTACTGTGTTGGGGGTTATAATTTTAAATAATTAGAATGTGATATTTACACTTACTATTATTACTATTACAGTTATTAAATAATTATTCAATTTTTGTATAATATTAAGGCAAGGCAAATGTATTTGTAAAGCGTATTTCATACACAAGGCTATTCAATGTGCTTTACAAGATTAAAAAGTGGCATTAAAAACATTCATCAGTTTTAAAATAAATAATAACATAAATCAGCAGTAAAAACATAAAAAATATCACTCTCGGTGATACACTGTAGACAAAAAAAGAGCCTTTAACTTGGATTTTAAAATGTTTTACTGGCAGTTTATTCCACTTTGTAATAAAATGCTATAAAAGATTGCGCTTTATCATAGACACTCAAAGCGCTTTACAGAATTAAGGCATTATTCATTCACTCCACATTATTGAAACAGTAACACTTGAAAAAATTGTTTAATTAAAATACATTGTTCAAAAATACAATAAAGAAAAAACATTTTGAAACTGCAAAGCACCAAAGATAACTGCTCACTTTATCAAAGACCCACAATAAGAAGCACATTTAGCAGTGCCAGCCGGTAGCACACAGGGCATTTCAGTATTTGTAGCTCATTTTGTTCTTTGGAAGAACTTCCATGGCTTCCACACAAGTAGGTTGTCTGACAATGCTCCTATTGAATTTACCTGGTCGGGTCGGTGTGAGCGGGTGTTTGAGTGTCTTTGAGCTACGTATTACTAGAGGTTGTAAATTAAATGATTAGTGCGCTAGCGCCTCCTCAATCTGAGGTCAAAAGCTGAATTGTTAGGTTTCATTTTTAGTATATGTGACTGTGCCGTTCTCTGTCTTGCGGCCCACGTGCGCGATCGACGCATTCTGCAAGCCTGACCTACAGCAAGTAAGACAAGTCCTGAGAAGTCAGCTGAACTGCCTTAAGTAGTTGTCCAGTGAGTGACTTTTTTTTTTTTTACCAATGGTACTTTCAGATATGGTACTTATTTGTTTTTATACAAGTGTGCATGTAATCTCAGGGGATCATTGGTTCTTTTTCACCCATGGTGTTTAACACTAGAAGTCCCAGGGATTTCTATATCCCCCCAGAAGTCCCAGAGCAGGGTCAAATGAACTCTAGGACCAAACTGACGACTCTGATGGCTACAATTTGCATCTATTCATTTGTAAATGAATCACCTGAGAAATCAGCAGGGGGGAGAGCCTGACTCTAACAATGGAAGTCTGGAATGTTAGGGGGAAGTGCCCTGGAAGCTAAAGTCACAATGCCCCGTTTATTAACTCGTTCTGCTTGATGCTGGGGGAGAACAAACACAGACTACAAACATTGAAAGAAACAGAGTCACCTCTTCCAACACACCTGATTCAAATGATTATCAGGCTTCTGCAGAGCTGGATGATCATTTGAATAAGGTGTGCTGATTAGTGGCCCTCGAGGACCGGAATTGGACACCCCTGGAATACCCTGTTGTCATGCAGCCTTTTGTGCTGTGGGGAATAAATAGCTGGCTGCTTCCACCTGCTGACACTCCACACTTATTCTACTCAAAATGCAGAGAAGATTTACCACTCAAGAAGCGTTGGAATTGATCCTGAACAATGCAAACCCTTGTGACTCAGATGGAGAGGACATAAACCTTCAGCCAAATTCGGATTCGGACTCTGAGCTGTCTTCAGGTTAGATTTCCCAAACATCCTATTTTCATTTCCTGACTTTATTTTTATTTAAAACCGAAGAAAAGAATAATTTGAATTTGTTCACATTGCAGATGACGAGACTGCTCCTCATCTGGAAAAGAGAGCTCGGTTGGAGAGTGAGCCCACAGAGACGGCGAAAGAGGGCACAGTGTGGCATGAAGAACATGTGGGTACAATTCTCCGTTTCACTCCAATGGAACCGTACACTGCAGATGGAGAGCCAACAGCAAAGGCCAGAAGAAGAATCAGGAGTCGCCTTCAGAGCTTCCTCTGTTTCATTACTGTTGGCATGCTCCGTCCCATTCAAGAATGGACTATTCAGCATGCACGGCAAACGGAGCAGACGGACTGGTTCATGATCCTCCATGAACTAATGGCATTTATTTCTGTTATTATTTTGAGGGGGGTGACCAAGGTTCCATCTCTGCGTGACAGCTGGTCAGCATGCCTGGGAAACCCACTTATCACTGGAATTATGTCACGAAACCGTTTCCAAGACATCATGCGTCACCTACGATTTGATGACATGTTTACGCGCAGTGAGCGAGTGCAGACAGATAAGTTTGCTGCAATTTCGGATGTGTGGGGATCGTTTGTTACCAACTGCATCACATGCTACAACCCTGGTCGACACATCACAATTGATGAACAGCTTTTCCCATCGAAGACTCGCTGCTGTTTCCTGCAGTACATTGCAACAAAACCCGACAAATTTGGCATAAAGTTTTGGGTGGCTTGTGATTTGAAAACAAAGTACATCTGCAATGTCCTCCCATATCTTGGAAAGGACCCCAGTCGTCCCAGTGAGGAGAGACTTTCTGAGAGTGTGGTGATGAAGCTGATGGAACCATTTATGGACAAAGGCAGGACGGTCACCACGGACAATTTCTTTACATCACTGACACTTGCACGACGACTGCTCAGCCGGAAAACCACCATCCTCGGGACAGTCAACAAGATTCGCCGGGAAATTCCTCAGTCAACTAGAAAGATGGACCGCAAGGAATTCACCACTCAGGTATGTTGTTGGTCTTTTTATTCCATCAACACCTCTGAGTGTGTCATTGTGTTTAAAACCGCTATAATAACAACAATTTCTTCTTTTTTAGGTGTTTTCCACCACTGGTGCCACGCTGACGGTGTATGCGCCCAAACGAAAAAAGACCGTCTACATTCTCAGCAGCATGCACAGCGTGGTTGAGACTGAGGAAACCATCAAAAGGAAGCCAATCACCATCACCCAATACAACACCACAAAGTGCGGAGTGGATGTGATGGACGAGATGGTGCAGGAGTACAGTGTGCGCACAGGAACACGGCGATGGCCAGTCGCCGTGTTCTACAACATGATCGACATGGCGGCACTCAATGCACATCTGCTTTATCAAGCATGCACCGGGGTGCAGGAGAGACGGGTGGACTTCCTGGTTCAGCTAGCAAGAGAGTTGGCTAACTCTCATGTGAGTGAAAAGAAGGCACTCAAAGAGCAACTGCGCCAACAACAACCGCCTACACCTGGCCCTGGGAAAAGGGCTAAGTGTCAGATCAACCATTGCTGCAAGAGCAATCGCGCAACTGTGCGATGTGTTCATTGCCACAAATACACATGTGGCAAATGTAGGAGAGAGATACCGTGGCAGTGCCAAGTATGTCACGAGTCTCAATAAGAGGATGAAGGAGATTCTTCTAAATATGTGCACAGTTGCTTTGTTATTATCATTATTTTTATTTATTTTGTTTTTTTTTTTTACACAAATAAAAACCATTGAAAACAAATCACAGTTGTTCTTTTGCACATTTCTCACACCACACTGTCATTAAAAATAAATAATTTTTGTGTTCTCTTTGGGTCAAATGACACCTCTCTGGGTTTTATAGGTAAAAAGTTCATTTGACACCTCTGTGGGACTTCTAGTGTTAAGTTCTCCTTAACCTCTTGTGTTAAGTCAGATCTTTATTGTCATAACACAGATTATTATAAAACTTTTGGTTGAACACTACTTGATGTCAAGTTAACACAAACATAGGTGCATGAAAGAAAACAGATACAACTCAGAGTTTTAGGAATTTGGTGTGAACACTGTTTTGGTAGATTTAGCATACATGCTGCATGTACTTTTGTTATTTTTACATTGCTGGACATAACTAACAGAAAAAACTGAGAAATTTGAAATTTTACAATAATACATTTAATAGAAATAATCGAGACAAGCAAGGAAAAATGTTGGTTTTCCTAGAAAAATAAACATCATTACTATATCTCTCCAATGCTAGTGTGCCTAATTCCGAATTCAAATCTCAAATCACTAAAAATCAGTCCTCTGTGTCACTCAGCTTTGCTTGGCTCTTGCATCTGGGGTCCAAATGTTTTCTGATCACAAAACGAGACAAGGACACATTTCATCAGCAGGTGTAGAAACTGGTGTATGATTAGCTCCAGTTTGCTTTGAAAGCTCAGGAAGAAGAAGAATATTGTCACCTGCGGTTTGTGGACTCCCAGCACTTGTTCCTGGAAATGGGTCTTCTAGGTTGTCAGTTTGTGTGAAAACAAGCGTAACGTTGAGGTCTCTCTTCTTGCGTGAAGTGCAAAGCACTCCTTCTCTCTTCCAAGTACACACATAACTACTTTTCTCACAGAGTTTCAAGTGGTGGGCACACAGGCTTGTTGCAGTGGATTGAGATGTTCTCTCTCTTCTAACAGTAAAAATCTTAAAATGTCTAAGAATTTTGTGTTACGCATCAGAAGCTCCACTCACATCCACAAAGCCTGATTGTGTGCCTTTACGAAAATGACCTTTATACAATATTCAGCTTCAGTGGAACTGCAATATCCACTATGTTGCAAATGTAAATATGAATGTTTAATTTATTTCAATGTGTAACTGTGCTGTGGTTTTTCATGCTGGCAGAGCTAATTTATTATGCAGGCTTATGAATACAAGAACGGTTGGTATTCTCTGATGTCAAGTTTTGTGCCATCACTGGTGCAGTTCTTTATGTGTGTGTGGCTCTGTCTGCGTGAGCATGCATTTTAAGTGCAACTGTCCTTCAGCTCTTAGGTTAACACAGCCTGTGATATTCAGAATGACAAAGGCATGAAATGAAAACACTGCCTATAATAGAATGATAAGCAGCTAAAAGCTGTTTATATTTATATATTGTCTGAAAAATTAGAATGATGTTCTCTAATATTTCAACAAAAGAATTAGAAAAAAAATATTTTTGAAAATTTGCAATTATAACAGTGAAAGGTCATAACAGTAAAAAGAGCGATTGCAATTTGTCTATTGGGAAAAAAACTTCTTTGCATTTATTTTGATGGGCATTTAAAAAAATGCTTTCTGTCCAATGGTTTTTGAAAAGTTCTTCAGTTTTTACCAACTAATAAAGTATCTTAAGGACATTGAAAAAGATTTTTGTGTACAC
The DNA here is from genome assembly GCF_900634775.1 of Gouania willdenowi. Lineage (NCBI taxonomy): Eukaryota > Metazoa > Chordata > Actinopteri > Blenniiformes > Gobiesocidae > Gouania > Gouania willdenowi. The sequence continues at coordinate 18,151,673 of NC_041050.1, forward strand.
TTTACCTCTTTTAAAACTGCACATTTTATACTTGATCTTCAGCTTGTGGATAAAGACACTTGCTCAAGACATTTTGTGTGCAGCCAAAAAAGCTGCATAATTTGAGTCTTTAAAAGTGTTGAGTGTGATTGGTTAAAGTGGATTTTTGTTTAATTGCAGTCAATCTAGCTGATATAGATCTGGGTTTATTAATAAATATTTTTACAAGTTCAAGCTGAACAATGATGATTCCTAAAATAAAACCAGTTGTGACTGTTTTAATGCTATCTTCGGAGTCAATGTTAGCTGTGTTTTTACCGGTTACCTATCGTCATTCCTCAACATACATGAGGTCTACTTGGGCCCTCAGCAAACTGGCTATAGAGCTTCAAACCAGATTAGAATGAGTGGTTTTAGAGGCTGGATGGCTAGTTTTACAGTTGTATCAAGTTAACTAATGGTGGCCTTAAAAAAAAAAGGGCTTGTAACTGAAAATACATGTTTATATGTGTATAAAAATAAAAAACTAATAAATAATAAAAACTGGATAGTATATACATTTTCTTTTTTAATGGTATTGATTTCATGGAAAATTTGGTAATACATGGGGCAACAAAAAATTTGAAGAGCAGTTGGCAGCTAACAAAGCCAAACGTCCCATCACTATCAGATGCAACCAAACAAATAAAATACACAAGATTCCTGTTTCTGACACTGAAGGTAGATTGTTTTCCTCTTAATGTTTTCTTTAAGTTTACCAAACTACCATACCAAAGGGTAAAGTAGGGCCCTATAATTTCCACGTGTACAGAATCATGGACGGAATCGTCCACTAAAAACGGAATCCACTGTTAAACACGAAAATTGACATAACATAAATGAAACTCTGTCATCGTGAAGCATGGGATGTTTGTCTTGTGAAATATTTCTGGGGGGCGCTTATTTGGTGCACCCCTCACACCACTCTCGGTCCCGATGCGTCATATGCACGCTTGAAGCGAAGCACCACCCACCAGCGACACATCCAACACGGTGTGTTTCACTGTCTGCTGAACCGAGGATATGCGCTCCATTTTCTCCTCTCATAAACATAAAAACCACCATTGAAAAAAGCCAGTGTGATTAGCGGCTAATGCTATCTTAGCTCAGTGACGACTTTCAAAGATGAAAACTACAGAGAGAACTTTTACCTGCTACTACCACCTCTCGTCATGACAAACAGTCGCAGGAGTTCAGTTTCAACTCTTGTGAATGTGCGAATATGACGAAAAATCGGGAGCGCGCTCGCACGACCAACGCTCTTGGAAAGATTTTGCATCTGGGCCGTGTCTATCGACTGACTTTGTATGTAATCTGTGTCTGTGAAGCTACGCTTGTTTTTCATGAAAAAGTGCTCAGAGTGTTGGAGCAACATCAGAGCTACAGAAGATCCGTGGAAAAAAAGCTGGTTAATGATTACTTGATAGCTTCTAAAACTGTAAAATATTCTGGCCACTAGTGGTAAAATAATTTACGCATCCTTGCGTTATTTTTGTCTAATCATTATGATCTGGAATGATGTCATCAGGATAATTTAAATTAGAGTAATTTAAATTAAGTTGATCAAAACCTAATCAATAAACCTGCTCAGACTCAGTAAACCACTGATCCCTGAGAGGAAATTGGGTGACATTAATGCTGCGCTCATACATCTTTATATGACATATAGCAGTGAGAATAAATGTCAGTAGAACTAAGTGTGGAGTGAAAGAATAATGCCTTAATTCCATAAAGCGCTTTGAGTGTCTATGACAAGGTGCTATATTAAATCCAATGTATTATTAATATTTTATTTACCTTTAATTGAATTTGATTTTTAATTTTGATATACATTTTTGTTTAATTATGGTTTTCTTTTTTAATTATTTATTTTGTTTCCTCACAGGAGTTGAAAAAAAATTATTAAATTTTTCTTTAAAAAAAAATGCAATTTTAAAAAAAAAAATGATGAAGAAAACATGGAATTTGGAAAAAAACCTAAATGCGATTAAGATTTTTTTTTTTTTTTTTTAATTAATAGGACCCTAGCAAAGCAAACGTATGCCTCTTTGACAACTGAGTTTTAAACTGAGTACAAATTATACAGCATATCTTTTTTCACGTTATCTTCTTAAATATGCCTATTCAAAATTGCTCAAAATCAAAATGTACTGTAGAAATCCTTTTTTATGTCTTAGATCACACACTTTTAACTATAATACGGTGTCTCTGTTTTGTACTTTCTGGTATCGAATTGTTTGTTCCAACTTAGGAATTTACTTGTGTCTATTGAACAGGTTCTGGCTCTGGATTGACTGATTAAGTTATTGATATTTTCTTTTTAATACTTGGAGCATTTGCCAACTCTCCACTGATTTTAGAAAGTTGTTTGCTAGTTTGTTTTTTCCAGCCTTTACCCACGTTGTATTTGTTTCTTACATGAATAATCTTAATAACATTCATTTTTTAGAATGAAGTTCTGAATTTGTGTCCCACATCATCTTTCATGCTTTTTCTCTACCTGCCATTGGTTCAGGTCTGTTTGGCTGGCAGCAGGCAGCAGTGGGACCTGAGTGTGCCAAAGAAAGGGATAGGGGCAGAGGCCAATGCAACACTGAGCTGATCCACCAACAGCTGCTGCCAGGGTAAACACACCGCAATATCGGCATGAACTGAGGATGCAAATATAAAATAAGATTAGAATGGTTGACACGTTCCCCTCACCATCTGATTCACATTCTGGAGCAGCTCTGAGGAGAGCATCCAAAAAGACAATTAAATGACCCAAAGCCCTTTAAAACTGGTCCAACATTTTCTAATGTGCAGTGATTTTTTACAATAATTTGACCTTACATTCTAACGTGAATTATAACAATAATTGAAACATGGATGAAAAATGTGAATACTTTAGTTCCTTTTGAGTTGTAAAATTGGTAAAGCTCACCATTAAACATATCTTGCTATGTATTATATTCAGAGTTACACCGGAGATTATTCCAGCTGAATCAAAGCACGGGACATAATACACCTTTTACTAGTTTCCAATCAATTCATGGTTAACCCACACAAACAGATCAACAAAGGTGTGTATTTTGATTTTGACTCCAGTTAGTCCATGGCCTTCGTCTTGCCTTGAAGAGGTTGGTATACAGTAGCTTTTGCTCTGTGTGGTTGCGAGCTTGAAAACGGGCCTAGACCTTTGGTGACCCTTCTTCACAGACGTGAAGAATGGGAGACAGTTTAAACTGGTTAGTTTAACATCAACAGTCTTTGGTTTCATTTTCACCAATGTTAATTAATATACTGTCGATAAGTTTAGATCAGCTGAGTTAAGATAAACTGGACAGCAGCTGAACATAGTGTAGTGTACGGAGAGCCTGTTGAGTTCCTGGGCTGCGCAGTCAAGAAGGTGCTGGGACAGTTTAGGAGTAGAAGTTGGCAATTTACAGATGAAACATACCATGTCAGGAAATCTGATCTGTATATTTACAGTATATATATCACTCTGTACCTATTCGGTTCACTGTTTATAGTTTTGTTTAGTGTAATTCATTATACTGTTCACTAACATATATATATATATATGTATATACACACATTCTGTGTATATATGTTGCTGCATAATACTGCAATTTTCTTAAACCTGCAGTATGCAAGGGTATTAAAAACTGCACATTACAGTAAATCACATGGCTATTTAAGCGGCTATTGTGATTGTCAGTCCGTCTCAGCGGTGCTTCAGGGTGTGTGTTTATCACATCAGCAGCAGCGGAGTCCATCAGCTGTGTTAAGCAACTGAGTAACTTTCTTCTCTTCCTCATCTCTTCTAACTACAGGAAAAGTTGATTTAAGGTGATAATCATTTGTTATGTCCAACCACTGCGTCGCATTGGGTCAAAAACACATCACATAAAGTCAAAGGCGATACGAGGCGGTTTAACAGATACTAAAAATGGAACTGCTCCGGGTGCTACTCCGTTGCTGCCCACTGCTACTCAGGGAAGGGTTAAATGCAGAGAACAACTTTTGTGTATATAGCTTTACATACATGACAATAAAGTATGATATATACAGTATTCTTTATTAAACCGCAGTGTTTGTTTTACCTATGAGGTAGGTTGAGAGGGAGGAGCTCACATTCTTATGGGGTAGGGGGAGCCAGGATTGTCAGGAGGAGGAGTTTCCGCGATGTGACGTCACATGCGAGAAAAATCGAACTTGCCTGTTTGGAGCCGACTTTTTACAAAATGTGTAATAACAAGAGAGGGAGGGAACAGAACTTTTTCAACTTCTGCCTTCTGAATGAGGTTAAAGGAAGGTACTGTATATCACTATAGCAAAACCATTATAAAGTGTTTTTTTTTTACAATACTGGCCCTTTAAATCTAAACACATCAACACACCTTCATGCCACACTAGCATCACAAAGCTTCGAAGCTGTCTATGATCTTGTAAAAAATTGCGTTAATTCAAGCAATTACGGAAGTCGGTAGCCATTCCCTAATGAGTTAATCATCCAGCTGATCATGTCTTTGCTTCCCATTGGTTAGAGTTTAGTCACAGCGCTGTATTTAAACCACTGCAAACACGCCTACTTCCACACATTTTTTCCGCAAACGCCTCGCAACCCACCCCCACCCCAGCTCCTCCTCTTCTGTCAAATTAAACTTCTGTCCACTAACCCCAACCAGTCAAAGCAGATGGCTGCCACCTCTGAACCTGGTTCTGCTGGAGATTTCTTCCTGTTAAAAGGGAGTTGTTTCACTGTTGCTGATGCTTATTCATGTGGATTTGCTGGGTTTTTCTTTTACAAATTATATACTGTATTTTGATAGAGTTGAATTCAATTGAAGACATTAACCCAGGGTTTCCACTGGATACGTCTCTACTGCGCCACGGCACTGATCCGGTTTTGCCCCACTGTCCGCCGTCCGGTAATCCCCACCAGTTGCGTTTTGAGAGCACCACGGTGCACTCCGGTTGGACGACTGTGACGTCAAGAGACAGAGGAGTTCTCACGATATTTATATAATTGCGCAAGAACGCAGTTAAAGGTACTGTATGTGTTATGTGTTTTACAAAAATAAACAGATAAACAGGTCAGTGTTTATCTGTGAAGGAGAACAAGAAGGTTGGACTCTGGATTTGTCATGGCCACATTTTTGGCAAAAGCCAACAGAGGAGATAAAACTGCACCAGTAAAACATGAACTAAATCAAAGTTGCTGCAGTCTACAGTGCAGTTACAGTATGAGAGGAAACAATATAGTGAATGTGATTTTGTTTTTACACATTATGACTTTTTGGTGATGTAGTTACTTGAAATATCATCTCAAGTGTTTTATTTTGAAAAGTAACTGGATATTTTATTGCGGAGTACGTGCCTAACGTCCTGTTTAGCTTCATTTGCTCTGTGCTGATTGATGCGTCATGCTCTGGTGTTTGCCAAAAATAGAAGTCCTGCGTATATCTGGCAGAGGGCATGACTGTTGGGGCTGGGAAGGAGCAGACATGCAGCGTAGCGGACCCGGTAGAAATGAACACATAGACTAAAGTGGAACCCTATCAGCTCCGGTGGCGCGGAGGAAGACGTAACCCAGCGGAGCCGCATCCAGTGGAAATTGGGGGTAATGCTGTGCTCTGTTCCTGGGGGTCATGCTGATTGCACTCTTTGTATATGCCTTTCCATGTACTGTAGCTCATGGAAGAGCGATGGGGAAGCCCCCTTTGCTTCTGACTTTCCACGCAGCTGCTGGAATGGCAGAGAGTACCCAGAACAGAGCCTTACAACCAAATCTAAAATGCATGCTAAATAGAGCCATTTGACTAAAGTGATCCTGACTGAACTGCTTAATTCGTGACATTGACTGTCATTATCAACCAGTATTTATTCGCACTTCTCAAAAAAATCTCAATTGCAATTGCTTTGACAACAGACTCAAGTAAGCAAATGAATAGGTATAACTACTTTCAAATGTTTCTAAGTATTGAAGGCGTATAATTAAAAAAAAATGATGTGAATTGTTAGGGAAGTGAATAAAGTTTTTGTTAGCTGAGTTGAGCTTGATGTGCTTGTATATAATAAAAAGAGGCGTTTTGGTTTTATGATTTTATTTTAATCTTTTGAGAAAAACATCACTCATTGAAAGGATAGCATCTGCTCGTGATTTTGTATTTATTTTATCAGGTTTGTGTTTTGTTACTCAATAATTTATGTTAATGGAGTTTTTGTTTGCACTGAAAGAGCTTTTTGCACTCTGCTATTTGTTTGAGGAATCCTCATTGAAATTTGGCAGGGGATTGGCTCATAAAGTTAATTTTGCTAAAATGTGTTTTTGTCAATAAGTAAAGTTAACAAAGTTTCAGATGAAAAGTTAAAACCGGTCAAACATACAAATTACAGTTCCGCCCACGTTATCATGACTTTTCCTGCAACAGTCAAACTATGAACTAAAGCAACACCATCTACACTTTACAATTATGTTTAACTTTTGTTTAAACTCTGGAGGATATTTATATGGGCTGCTCGATATTCAGACAGTAGAAGTCATAGTAGAGGCAACCTCTAATGTGTAAAAAAGACTTTGCTTTTCGCTTTGATGCTTCTTATAAAGTGTGACAGCTTTGATTGCCTGGAGACTTTCTGGGTTCTTTACTGTATTTGATTGGAAACATTGCAAGGTCATCTATCTGCTGCAAACAAGGCTGCGCAGGCATCCGCCCACGATATTAGCTGACAGTAAGAGTACATTCTGGTACACACTGAATACTCAGAAAACTTAGGTTTGCTTAACCTCACCCGTGCAGCCCCATCAGCAGACAGGGGTTGAAATTAGTGTTTACACAAAGGCGGTATTAACGGTGAAGGAAGCAGTCTTGTAATTGGAGGGTCAGTGGTTCGAATCCAACCTGGGCCATCTCTGTGGGAGGTTGAAAAAGCCCCTTAACCTATAACTGTTCATCTTGTGTATTGCTTAAATAGAAGAAAAAACGTGTCTACTAAAGGACGTTGTAATCTTGGAACTGTAATAATGTGCCCAGATTTCAAAGACTGTCACCCATTGTTCGTTGGTTATCACATTCCTTTTAATAAAAAAAAATCCTCCAAGTGTTCTGGTACAGAAGGTCTGTTCATGTGTGAAGCCTGTTTGTTTATTTATATATATATATATGCCTATTGTTCTAGCCAGTTGAAGTCCTGTTATCACTCTTTTTCTTTTCTTGTTCTAATCTTGTTTCATTTAATTTCTTTATTCATGTTGTTTACCTGCTTGTTTTCTCAGTCTTTGTTTTTGTTCATGGGTTATAGGCTGTTCTTGTGTTTGGCACAATTATATTTTGTAGAGTTCCTTTTTGTCCCCACACAGGTGACACTAATCTCCCTGATTACCCTCACTTCTTAAGGAGTGCACTGAGTGTTTGCTGTTGAAGGGTGTTTGCATATTTCCAGGTTGGTTATTGTGTCTGTATGGTTCCCAAATGGAGTGAAGAGAAGCAAACCCCGTGGTCGGTTTCTCGTTGACTACTTTTGTTTTATGGACTTTCTTGATTTTTACTCTTTGGATTTAAATTTTTATTTAATATGGATTTGTATATGAACCACCACTTCTGCTCGCTGCCTTCCTCCCTGCGTTTCAGTCCTCAACAACACACCTCCTGCTGGTAAAAATGTATTCCTGGGTGTTTGTGATATTCTACATTATTGATTTTACTTTCACTACAAAAATGTGTCCTTTGCAGACAATTCACAATTGTTTTGTGTCATTTGCTGGCTGCTTTAGTGTTTTTAATAAAAATAAAACACATTTTTAAATAAAAAACTGACAACAGGACTTCTTAAAATTAAAAACAAAAATCTATGCTTGATACCAAGGTGGACATGTACCCTCCCTGTGTGGAATTTGGTTGCGCTTGGCATGCTTGCATGTATCTCTTCTGTATATTCCGATTCGACTTATTCTCTCACCAATGGTGCAACTCTACCTTTAATATCTTTTTATTTTCATGTTCAGTGTTTTACAGCTTTCAGTTAGTCTATTTTGCATTGGCCCGTTGTGATGTTATTTGTGGATGTGGCTCAGTGGAGCCCACTGAGATTCTTACTGGTTTGTTCACCATGAATACATTTTTGATTGGGTCCAATTATCTTTCAGTGTGGCACTAAACCAGGACCCCCTTTGGGGCTTATAGTTAATTTGATGTATCTTTCTTTCAAAAAGGACTGTCATATTCATCAAAAGATTGTTGTTGTTTTTTTGGGTTTTTTTGTAATTGATGTTATCTCAGATCTACGAATCGCTTCAATGCAATGTAAAACACTTTGAGTGTATATGAAAAGCACTATATAAAATCCAATGCATTATTATTATTATTATTATTATTATTATTATTATTATTATTATTATTATTATTATTATTATTATTATTATTAATATGTACTGCAAATTTTAGATAGTATTCCCTGCATTATTGGTTTTTAAGTTGATTGTTCACAGCCAGCATGAGAGACTTGCCCATTATACACTGAGAAATATTACTGATTTACAGTCACTGATGCAAATTTATTTATTTAACTTTGTGCAAAGGCAGGTGAGATCCAACAATGCTTCTTCCTGCTGTTCAGCCATTTGCACAGCATTTAATTAGCAGTCATGGTCAGGTCCTGTCCATCTGTGTAAAATACAATATAATGTTTCTCAAGTCCTAATCAGTGAGCTAATACAGTGAAATACATTGTTCATGTGAGGCTGGATGGAGTGGGCTTATGTGCGATGGACAGATGGACGCTTGGACCGGGCAGGTGGGGCGCTAGACGGACAGACTGGAAGGAGGGGCCCAAACCGTGGTCCGCAACGCCTTGTCACAGACCTCATGGGATGTAATGGCACCTTTGTTCCTGCCCTCCATCCTCATGTTTCACCCACGTGTAAACAGACTCACTCATACACAAATATGAACAAGCGCGTGTTTCGGGCAGAAACTGTGAAAAGGCAATCGCTGCCATCTGTTGTGCGGAATTTAGGATTCACCAGCTGAAACACAGAGGAACATGTTTTTCATACTTTTTTTTCAATGCTTTTTCTTCTTGTTAATTATGTTTCTGTTCTTTCTTGTCCATTTCTACTTTCTTCTATCTTGTTACCCCCCTCTTTTCTTTTTCTTTTCTTCAATGTTGATCTTAAAATTCTTCCTATTACTTGTAATTTCCTCATCCTGTGTTTTTTCCACTTATCTTTCCTATTGTAAAGATTTAGGTTTTACTTCAATTACCACAATAGCAGCCGCCAGCACTATGCTATATTTAAAAAAAGAAAAGCTGTCAAGCAAAATTACAGCGGACATTAATTTTTGGCTCAGATGTATATAGCTGAAATATGGCTCTTACTGGGAGAGGAGACTGCAGCTTCCTGAGTGAGTACACTACAGCAAATTTGCTTTCACAGTACCTTTAAATGTCATGCCATTGAAGAAAAAGGCTGGAACCATACAGAAAATAAAATGTGTGTGTGTGTGCTATTGTGTGTGTGTTTGTGTAGAATGAAGAAAAGCCAAGTTGGCATTCACACTCGTGTGTGTTCCAGTTGTACAAACACACCGCAGGATCCTGAAGAAGTGGCTCAAAGCAGATCATTGTGTGTGAGTGTGTGCCCATGAAAGACACCAGCGCTTCAATGTGGTGTTAAAAGTAGTAAGGCTGCAGGCAAGGCCATCCATCAGAACACAGCACTGACATTTCACCCTGACAACTATCTTTCTTTAGTTTTTTCTGCTCTCACTATTATTCCTCTCATTCTCAGCAGCTATCGTCTTTTTTTTTTTTTTTCTCCTGTATTAAAACAACACAAACTATAGTGTATTGGCTGATAAAATGAAAGTATGTCATGTGGGAATTTTGGTAAACCTTCTGTTAAGGAAAGAGATCCAGTATCACATTAGGAATACGACTCTGTCTTGATGGTAAATGGACTTGATTTATATAGTGCTTTATAACACTGAGGTATATAGTCCCAAACCTACCCCTGCCTAATAACCAATGAGAGCGGGAGATAGGCACCAGCAGACCCCCATGACCCTGAAAAAAGAGCAAGTGGGACAGAAAATGGATCGATGGAGCAGCGTCCCAAAGCACTTTACAAGCAGCTCATTCACATTCACACACCAATGGAACAGCGCTGCCATGCAAGGCGCTAGTCAACAATCAGAATCAGAAATACTTTATTAGGCCCAGTGAGAAATTGGGAGCAACTTAGGGTGAAGTGTATTGCCCAAGGGCACTACACATTATTTAGGACCAAGATAGTTTAGATGTAGTCATTTTGTATGAGTTATGGAGCATTATTTTGCATTGTTAAGCCAGTTTTGCAGTGCGCTTTCCCTTTATTGCCTGCCTCCTCAAGCTTGGTTGTACAGTAGTCCCTCGTTTATCGTAGGGGTTACGTTCTAAAAATAACCCACAATAGGCGAAATCCGCAAAGTAATCAGCTTTATTTTTTTCAATTATTATACATGTTTTAAGGCTGTAAAACCCCTCCCCACACACTTTATACACTTTTCTCAGTCAGACGTTGACATTGTGGGTTTTATCGGGGAGAAAACTTGCAAAGATACAGCACTTCAGAGTGCGCACGATCAAAAAATGTCCCCATTCGCTTCATATGCGAGTTTGAAGCGAAGCACCGCCCACCAGCGACACATCCAACTCGGTGAGTTTCACTGCCCGCTGAAGCAATGAACTGGACTCCTTTTTCTCCTCTCATAAACATAAACCACCTGTGAAAAAAGCCTGTGTGATTTGCGGCTAATGCTATCCTAGCTCAGTGCTACAGAGAGAACTTTTGCCTGCTACTACCACCTCCTCGCTGATTCTCCTCCACACCAAATCAATAAAGGCCGTGTCATACAGCTCCAGGTGGTCACACACAGCCAATCAGGATGCAGAACACAATGCACGGGTTCTCCCTTAGCCAATCAGAATGCAGAACACATTGCGCGTTCATACGCTGTAAAAAATGCTTGTTAAATTGCACTGAAAAAAAAATCCGTGAAACACAGAGGCCGCGACAGGTGACCGCGTTATAGCGAGGGACTACTGTACACCATGAACTACCATGTACTGTAAGGCCATGGGTTTGACTGAACACCACAGGTTTGATGAGGCAATACCGGGGGTTCGGCAGGAGTCAAGACACCCAGTAAAAATGTGTTACACAAAATACATTTCCATGATAAACTAATTTATAAAAAAAAATGAATTACTGTAAATATGTTAAATCTTAATTTATTAAAATTAAATGTGTTTTTTCTATTTAAAAAAAGGTAAAAATCTTCCCAGGCTTAGGTGTGTTTTATGAAAAAATAATTTATGAATGTTTTAAAGAAAATAAATTATTAAAGGTGTAACAAATAATTGTTGCTTATGTGATTTATATTTGTTGATGTAGAACAATTTGGTCTGAAAAGATGCAGTAGCTGGGCTTCTATTACAGATTTTCTCAAAATAAAAGCGATACTTCTAAATGTCAACAAAGTACAGTTCCAATGAACGTTGTTTTGGGCAGGCACCTGGTTGCAGAGTGAGGCATCTGTGCGGTGCCAGTGAAAATTATAATGTTTTATGCTCTAGAACGGGTTTTCAACGTGTGGGTCGCGCCTCCGCTAGGGAGTGCCTAGCGGAGGCACGGCGTGCAAGAACAAAATAAACCCGAAGAAATTATGGTAAGTTTTCTCAGAAACAGCGAAGAAGAAAGGGAGTTAGTGTCTGTGACAGCTTATATCCAGGTATTTCTGAGGCTTTTTGTCTCTTTATCCTCAGCTGGTTAATAATGCATCAATTTTTTTATAGCGCTTTCTCATAGACACTTAAAGTTGCTTTTCAGAATTAAGGGATTATTCCTTCACTCCACACTTAGTGGTGGTAAACTACGACTGTAGCCACCACTGCCTTGGGGCGGACTGACCTAAGCGAGGCTGCCATCGTGCACCATCGGCCTCTCCGACCACCACCAAAACTCACTCACTCACTACATTCATACAAGGCAATGTGGGTGAAGTCCCTTGCCCAAGGACACATTGACAGATAGACTGCCAGTGGTCTCCCATCAAACTACTAACCAGGCCCAGACCTGCTTAGCTTCCAAGATCTAACGGGATCGAGCAATGACAGGCTGGTATGGCCACATAAAGTGCTGTGTCTATGGTGGGTTTCTCAAGCATCTGACCACAGGTCTAAGTGTGTGGGAGTGTGATCATTTTGGTGATCCGCTAATTCAAAAAAGCTTTATAGGCATGACAACCATATTTAAATTGCTAAATCAAGTGTGACATTGAACAATGTACACACAAAAATGACATTAAAGAAGCATCATTTACATTGCACAAAAATAATAAACATTTAAAAATACCAACATTCATGTGGCAACATGACAGTATGTCTTCCTGTCTGTCTTTGTTTCTCTGTGTGTCTCCATGTTTGTCTCTATGTCCCTGTTCTCTGTTTGTGTTGCTTAGTGTGCGTGTGCGCGTGTGTAACCTGAAACCGAGGATAGTTTGTGGATGGGTGAGAAATCAATCACACAAGCATTACCTTTGAAAAATGTAGCATAACAGCATAACCGCTGGGAATATTTTGACCAAACTTTGCTATATTAGTACCTAAGTACCTAATTAACAACATTTTAAAACCTCTTATCAATTGAACAAACCAGGGGGAGGAGATTAAATGATTTTTAGCTGTGCTTAAGAAGACAGGAGGGGATCACAGAGGACTTATGTTTAGTAAAATATTCATAGAAATTCAACCGTTAGTCCGATCTCGACCAAACGCTGGTGGTGAGCTAATAATCAGGGATTTATGTATGTAAAATGGTGTGTTTCCTGCATAAAGCAGTGATATGAATGAATACTGTTGTCCAAGAAAAAACATGTGTGACATATCTGTAAAAAGTCCATAGGTTGCAGTGTATGAAAAGTCGGCCATAGAAAGCTGATTACATAGAGACAGGTTTGAGCCTCCTCAGACCTTCCTATGATTATTATGTATTTTTTTAATTTTGTGAAAAAGCATCTAATGCTTTCAAGTAGGTCGTGCTGTGTCTCCTGTCAGTTATTTTTATTTGTTAGTTCTAGTAAAGTGGTAATTTGTGTGACGTTTCAGATCAATAAGCCATGTAAGATATTAAAGATATTATATATTACTATTTTACTGTTTCAGGGGTTAAAATGTCTATCAAACCAGAGTTGAAGGCTTGCCATGCCCACCTATTGACTTCTGTAATGTCTGTAAATTTTGGGATGTCCATTGCAAATGTGTGCAAGGGGCTAATATTTAAAAGTTCAAGGGTGCGCTAGAGAGACAATTTTGAAAAAGTAATTACAACAACGTTTTTATATTTCAGGTTTTGGTACCCTTAAAGGTCCCAAATTGTGCTTTTTCACCCATCTCCATTTGTTCTAAGAACCCCAAGAACATAGGCTTAATTTCCCAAACTCGCCGGTTTTCTAAAGTTTTAGCACTCCAAAAAGTCACTTTCTGAGCAGTTCTATAAACAGGCTGTTTTGGGGCCTACTTATGCATATTCATGAGTGGGCGTGTCAATAGACGCTGATTACCCTGCATGCCTTTCTCTTTTATGAGGGGGATCAGTGATCACCAAAGCAAATTTATTTTGCTATCCACACACGGTTGTTATTGTTTTCAGCCAAAAAACTGCACATTACATTAAAACACATGGATATTTAAGAGTGATTGTGAGTCCGTCTCAGTGCTTCAGGCTGTGTGTTTATCACTGGAGCAGCAGTGGACAGTACAGTAATTCAGCTGCTTCAAACACCAGAGTGTTAAGCTGCTAAATCACTGTCTACTCCTCCTTATCTCTATTAACTACAGGAAAAGCGCATTTAAAATGATTATCATTTTTGTTTTGTCCAACCGCTGCATCGCATTGAGTCACAAACACGTCAGATCAAGTCAAAGGCAATACGAGGCGATATAACGGATACTAAAAATGGAACGGCTCAGCAGCAGGCCCTTCCTGGAGGGGGCGATTCAGACTTTTATGTTGTGACAAAAGTCTGACCGCTCGTTTTTCAGAAGAGGGCAGAGCAAGATTAGTGAGGATTTCTCAGAGAAGGAAGCCCAATAATTCTATGGGGGTGTTTTTGATAAAAAAAAATAACATTGTAACAAGGTTAAAAGCTCAAAAAAGTTGATTTAGCATAACATAGGCCCTATAAAACAATATTAGATTGATATGTGTTATCTGGAAGGCCAACTTGCTGAGCATAGATCAATGTAGTTGGATTGTAAGAATATAAATTGATCCATTGATTTAATGGATGACTCATTACACATTTAATTATTATTATTATTTATTTATTTATTCATTTTTTTTTTAAATTTATTTATTTATTTTTTTTTACAAAGGGTTCGGTGAATGTACTGATGAATCTGGCAAGGTCTAATACAGTACCTCCAATAAGTATTAGATGATGTAATGACTTTTAAAGGACTTTTTTTTTTAAAGTTCATTTTTGTCAATATTTCCTGTTTGGATTTGTTTATTCTGCGACAGTGCAATGGAATAATTATGAGTACCTGATATTATGATTCAATACATGAGTAGGCTCATACTTTATTGAGTCATTAAACTGACAATTTTTCAAACCACTATAATATAAAGGTAGGGAGAAAAAAACAAAAAAAAAACAAGTAAGCTAAAACATTTTAGATTATCATGTTGCCATAAAGTTACAATTTACCGATAGCCTTGAGTTCACAGCAGACATCACAAATTTCTTCCAACTTAACCTGTAATAAAACTTTCTTCTCCAGAGTGCTGAAACATGCAGATCTTAGTAAAGAGTGCAGAATATTCCCAGAAATACTTTGCTTTAATTTTGCATTTTTATTGCAGCACAAAGGTGCCGCTCCATTTATTTTCAAGTTATTTTCCAACCTGGTTCCGGTTCCCTTGCAGTTTTATTCCTCCAAGACAAGGTTGCCAGGGCAACAGCCTCAGGGTTAGGGAGACTTCAAACATTGTGGCTTGAATTTTCTTTGTTTCATTCCAATTGCGATTATCGATTATAAGACACGTGTTCATTGAGTGTCTTAAAGCCTTTTGGGGCATTTTTTCTGCAACAAAATATTACCAGAGAGAGAATAACATACATGTACGTTACTTTATATGAATTGAATTCAGTTGTATAACCTAAAAGGAAGTTCTTGTACAATGATAATGCTTTGCTGTGCTGCACGGTGCTTTCAAAAAAGAAAATTGGAAGATTATGCATTTTTGCTTTCAGTGTGTCTCACAGCGGATGGAGGTGTCAGATGAAGGTTTCCGGAGAACACAAAAGGATGACAGGAAGAGAAACAATATTACAACCTTGCATCCATATTGCATTTTCATGGCTGAAATCCATTTAGTTTAGCAGCATGATTACACAGTGGAGTAGAAATCTATCTGCATGTGTGAGGTTGTACGGTATGTGTTTGTTGAGATAATTAGAGTCAACTACATTTCTTTGTTCCTTGTAATGGTGGCTTGAGATGTAAAATGAGGTTTGTTTTCTTTCCTGTCTTTGTTCTTGGTCGACTTTATTTATTTATTAATTATATTATCAGCATCTTTTCCTGATTCTGACACGGGTCATTACACTGATCTCTGAGTACAACCAGGTGGGGTCACCTTGAGGCTACAAGATTAAAGAGGAAAAGTGTGATTTTGAGAGATGAAAGAGCAGAGTGGAGAAATGTGTGCTATCTGAAGCTCTTTTACGGGTCTTTTTGATTATGTTGAAATGTATCTAATGCAAAAAATATAGGAGAAGGATATTATCATATTTCAAAATTGGACAAACAGACTACTATTTAAAAAGGCACTGGTGATGCTTAAACCATTTTCACAAGTGATGCTGTTATCAACATATAGGCGAGTTGGAGCTTAATATATTTGTTATATTTGCTTTTTTTGTAAATTGCACTACTTAGAGAATCAATAATGCATTAAACGCTATGAAGAAGTAAGTATATCTACAGTAATAAACTTGCAATATAAACACAATTAGAATAGAAGTGGGGCAACAATGTGGAGCAGCATGGTCATAATATACCAACTTTTAACTCAATAAAGGTTAAATATACCTTAAAAATAGTCAGATCAGATAAAATAGATCCATATTTTCCCAGGTCTAAATTCAATACTGTAGAATAGTTTATAATGGTGGATTATAGATTATGCAATGTATTGTATTTTTGTAAGGTTGAGATTGATCCACACTTCCTATTGTCCTTTTAAACGGGTTGAAAAAGCTTTTATTTCATGACATTTTTCAAACTAAGATCCTGAAAGGTCTCTGTGCTCTGATGACATTAAAGTAAAATTGCCTACCAGCAGGAAGCTTTTCTTGGGATGTTCTCATTTCTGGCCTTCTGTAATACTATGGTGTTTTGTAAGCTTATGTAGGAATGGGCACTTTTCATTGTGTTTGACCAAAAAAATTGTCTGATTCATTCAAAAAGTGGTTGAACACCTACATTGACCTTAATGCTGCTTTTGCAATAAAACCACACTGCACACCTTTAAGTGAAGCTGCAGTCACCTTTTCCTCTAAGGCCAGAAAAACCGACCCGCTATCAACAACAGACTTGAGGCTTCATAGGTCTGATAACAAGCTATTTTTTTTTGGAATCAGGAGTGGTAACTGGGAAGCTGCTCTGAAGCCTGCAGGACACTAATAACACCTGATTTAGGCTACATTGACAATGCTAGCTTAAAGCTGCTAGCAACATAAAGAAATATCTTTTAATCTGTATGTCAACCAAAAGTTGTTCTCATCCACTACTGATGCCAGTGTAGCCAATAGTTTTGGCTACAGTTCGAAAGCAGTTTGTTCACCATTGTATGTCTGTTCTGTCTGAGCACAATGAACAGCTTTCATGATTTACACTTTATATGATTTATAGCTCATTTATGAACAATGAGCATGAAATATCCATAATTAACACTGCCTGTGTGAGTCCAGACTCCACGCTTAGATTTACATCCCCAGCACCATGCTTTCTTCTGTGCCTGCTGGTCTCCTTGGATGACTGGTGTTGAATGGAGATGCAACTTAATAGTATTACTGAAAAATTAATCTAACCTTGATTAAAACAAAGAAAAAAAACCTATATCAGGCATTAAAGCTGTAGCCTTAAATACCTATTTGTCTAACAACATTTATCCTGCTTAAAATCAATGGATTGGGGTTTAAAGACTGTGAATCCAGAATGTTTTGATCTACTTAGATTAGTCATAGCTTTCTGCTATAACAAAGCTGGGACGCTATTTTATTGTTTTGTTTTTTTTTGTTTTTTGTCTGATGAGGGTTGTTTTAAATTTATAGGAAACATGTAAAACTGTATTATTAAAACAGTTAATTATGAAATGAAAACAAAAAACAAGCAATAAATACCGTACCCAAGGTTTACTCAGAGATGCATATTTTTAAAAAAATGTTGTCGTGCTTTTGTGCAATGACAAGTAAAATGATTCTGATTCTTATTCATAATGTATTCAATGTATTGAAAGTATTGTTCATATTTAAGCAAAATTCAGATAACAATCAATCAAACAATCAATCATTATTTATTGAAAAAAAAAAAAAAAAAACCTGTTTCATACATGAAATGGAGCTCAAAGCTCTTTATAACTTATGGCTCGAATTCAATTATTTTGAAATTGGTTTTAAGTCAAGTAGAAAATAGTTCTAGAAATAATTCAATAAATTGCAGGGGTACAAAATTACTCTTAAATATAATCGAATACAAGCATCTTTTTTAATCACTTAAAAAAAAAGGATTATAAATAAATATAACATAGTTGGAAGTATTAACATTTTGACATGGAGTTTGCTCAGTTCAGAGACTTTTGGAAAGACGTTTCTGAATCAGTAAAGGGTGAAGAGAAATGGTGGTAGAAAAAGATCTGAAGTGATTGTGTGAAAGCTATCAGTGCTTGTGACTGGTTTAGGTTCCGTCAGAAAAGGGAATGCACTCACTTCTCTGATTTAGAACGGGTCCCTGGTTTCATGTGCTGAAAGTTTATTGATTATTTGCTGTTTCCTATTCGCTCTCTTTTTCTGTTCACCTTTGCAGGTTGGGGTTTGTTCTATGTTTTATATTCTGCTATTTGATCATCTTTTTGATTATCTTATGAGTATTTTAATTTTTGGTGCCCAGCCCACCAACACCTTAGAGCAGGGGTGCCCAATGCATTGATCATGATCTACTGGTTGATTGCAGAGGCATTTTGTGTCGATTGCACATGGGGGCTGCATGACTATGGGAAGGGCATACTCACATATACCACATATGGAACCTAACAATTCAGCTTCTGACCACAATTTCAGGGGGCGCAAGTTCACCAATCTGTTAATTTACAACCTCTAATAATACGTAGAAGAAGAACCTTTTCCACCCCCATCATCAGACAACCTACGTGAGTGGAAGCCATTGAAGTTCTTCTAAAGAACAAAGTGAGCTACAAATAATGAAAAGCTTTGATGAAGTGATCAGCTGTGATTGGTGCTTCTGTGGATGATCTAAGATGCTACTGGAAAACAAGCTGCTGACCATCACACTTTCAAACTGTTTTGGTTCTGCCGTCATGAGACGGAATGGCTACATTTTTACATGTCAATTTTACAAACTTTATTTTCAAAATATGTTTCTTGATTGTATTTACATTTTTGAAATATATTTTAATATCGATCATTTTTAATTGTTAATGTTTCCACATTAATATTGTAATTTAATATTACAAAAATATTAGATAATTGCAAAAGTGTAAGTGATAAAATCTAATCATGTACATTTATAAGCCCTGTCATGGCAAATTTGCAGTTGCCCTCATTTGGAGACATGATTTATGCTGTGGTTGAATGATGAAGTCCAGTCAAAGCATGATGATTTTATAAAAAAAAGATTTATTATAAACTAAATAAAAAAAAGAGTAGAAAAAAGGTCTTCCATCCTGTAGGAAGGAAAGGCGGCCAGCAACTATCTGGAAAGTTCCACAGCTTAAACTTTATCCAGATAGAGAAAAGTCCCACCCTGATGAGAGGAAAAGGGGGGGGTCAGATGCCCCCAACAGTGGAGACGTTGGAGCAATGATATCTGTCTTGATAATGTGTGTGCGTCAGTTGGTGTGTGTGTGTGTGTGTGTATCTGCATGTGAGTCCACATGTGAGTTTGAGTTTGGCCTTGGTCAGATGCAGTTTATCTGTGTGCGTAGATGAAAGAATGTGAGTCGGTCATCTAAACCCTGTGAAAGGCATAAAACAAGAATCACATCTTAGGCACTGTTACAGAGCTCTGCTTATCAGAGCTTTGGTATGAGACCTTCAGCAGAGACTATTTGTTGCTGGCACTGTGAATACAGCACAATCTGTCTGTACTGCGGGTATTCTAATCTCACATGACTTGGCAATGGAGCAACGTCTCTGTTCAAAAGTACAACGATATAATGCGTCATTGTGTATAAACACGTTACAAATTGTACACATAAACACACATTTGATGATATGATGATTAATATAATAATTGCCATAACAGCCCTCAACACAGTAGATCAAGCCAAAAAAGTGTGGGCACCCCTGCCTTAAAGAGTACCTGTAGTGAAATGTATTCTCTCCATATATAGATATGTTTGAATTACTGCTGTCAATAGATTAAAAATATTGTGCGATTAATTAATTATGCACTGTGATTATTTAATCTAATTCATCTCTTTTTTAATCTCACCTAAAAATAGCTAAGAATCGCCCTCAACTTGTGGTATTTTCATTTAAATTACATTTTTGTGGCAGACTGAAACACTGACGTATAACAAAGTGGCTTTATGAAGTAATTTATTGTTTTGAACAGACTTGAATCATTTCCATTCGTCTGTAAGTGAGACTATAAACGGCTGCTGCCACCTTTAGTTTAGACCATCAGGGGAATTATTGATGTGTACCTTAGTCAATCTACAAATAATAGAAAATACAAATAAAAGAAAACATCAGGTCCATATGTAGTGCCATAAGTTAGCACATCGTAAACAGTAAGAACAATTTTATGATCAATACAATTATTGAACACCAAACTTGTCGCTTTTTTTTCTCCTTCAGATAATATATATTAAATAAAACAAACCCATAAATCACAGCGCTGTAAATTGGCACATCAAAAACAACATTGTTCATCACAAAACAAAGTACTGTAATCAAGTAACCACTTCTAGCTAGGGTTGACACTTTTCAGTGAAGAAAATAAGGGACATAAACGGGACCGTGAACACAATCCTCAAAAATAGAAACATTTTGACATAGGATTAACAGTGTTTCCCAAACGTTATTGCCCCATGTACCCCTGAGCTCATGTTATTCATTATTTATTTGTGTCTGCAGGCTCGTCTAAACTCTTTCCTGTGTCTCGTCCGACATTAACCTTTTTATTTATTTATTTCTGATGTTTTGCTCATTTTAGAATTTTAATTTCACCTTTTGGTGTATTTTAAAGAGTTGTGCCACAATTATTTAATGAAGGATGGAAAAAAAAAGCTTGTGCGTATGTAAAAAAAAAAAAAAAAAAAAATCTGTAAAATAAACTGAAATGTTTCTGTGTACCTCCTGAAAGGTGTTCAAGTACCCCTAGGGGTAGACATACATACCCCAGTTTGAGATACCAATATATATATATATATATATATATATATATATATACCAGTAATGTGTTTATATGCATGTTTATACCCTCATAAGTACCTTGGAGTTCTGCGTTTTACTCGAACCCCTCATCATCACGTCTCACTTTTCAATAACATTAATTTCACAATTTAAAAACACTATTTCTACCCTTGTTTTTCTATTTGCATGTCATTTGCTTTGTATTTAATAAAAATGTTTCTCTAACAGTTGGTTAAATCTACACATTTATACTGTATATAATGCATATGCAAGATGATGTGTAACAACAATCAGTAAAATTAGCTGTAAACACATTTTTTTTTAGAACTAAATATAAGGTTATGCTGTGAACAGAAAGAAAGGAAGAAGAGCCAGATAATTCAAAACTTTAGAATATAATACAATCATAACTTTTAATCATTCCTCAAAATAACAACCTTTGATATCTTTATTGTCGCACAATATCTAAGCTTCCAGTGAATAATTTACAAATTAAAAAAAAGTTCACTGATGTTGACATTAAGATCTCAATGTTACCATCAGTAAACTTTTTTTTAATTTATAAATTATTCACTGGAAGCTTCTATGGTGGCGTGTGCAGTGGTTGTTGTTGTTATTATTATTGTATGAAGCCAATATTACTGCATCCCTGCACGTCATTGTTGTCCTGTTAAAGTATCTTTATACAAAGACTTAAAAACAATCTGAAATTAGTGTTGACTCAAGTAAATCACTTTTATTATGCATTATAACAATCCTTGAAACATATCATATAAACCTTCATTAAGTCTCTAAATTATTGAAACAATGAAAAACATCCCCTATAAAAGAAAATTACAGAACATTAAATAATCATTTAATATGCATTTCAATAAAGCATCTCATAGTCGCATGTTGACTCTGAGCTTTATTCTGTCTGTTGTCTGTGGAAGTGATGAGTCCAGACCAGATGATGGAAACTAGGGTCAGCTCATGGTTTTAATGTCCAGGGAGGGGCGTGTCCACTTTGCATGGACTTAAAAAAGAAGAAATAAAAGAATAGTTTGATATTGTCATGTTCATCAAAAGGGAAACTGAAAGTGATGGAGATAAATATACTGAGATGGACACGCGCACACACACACACACACACACACACGCACACACACACACACACACACACACACACACACACACACACACACACACACACAAGAAGTTTAAACAAACACAAATAATCTGTCTTAAACTGTCTCACTCATTAAAAGCATCTATTTACACTTACATTAATGTACACAAAGACTAGCTCTACAAAAGCAGAATGACATTTATTGATCCAGAAATTAAACTGATCTTACCTTTATAGGCTCAGTTTCCTCCTTTGTTTTCAAATCCCTTTGAAACTCCATTCATGGTGGTTTTTATCATCCAAGAGAATCTTTATTTTCAACAAATCCACTGCTATCTGGTCTGTTTTAATCTCTTTCTTTCTCACTCACTTGGTTCTCTCTCTGTTCCTCGTGTTGATTTCATCAAAACAAAGAGGCATCTTTAATGTTTCCGTTACGTGTGAGTAAAATTACCGCAATGCACCGACACTGGCTGTAAAGAGCAACTTCTTATCTTTCATAAACTGGTGGAATTTCTCCGATAGAGCAAAATATCAGGGGCCCTGGGAAACTCAGTCCGTTCCTATCATCCAGCCGTGAAAAGAGCACGTGTCTGGGTAAATCTTGACGTATAGTTACCCTACGCAACCGAAGATATGAAATTAACAGCATGCACTGTCAACATAAAACCTAGAGTCGCTTAATGGTGACGTAACGCCATACGTGTGTCATAAATTATCGTGATGACGAGTTTGCCTGTGGGAACCGAGTTGAGCTGGTGATTGCGTGTGTTCTATCAGGCCAGAGGAGGGACGGGGAGGGGGGGATTCTTGCTGTGAGTTTGGAACGGCCTGAGCTAGCAGTATGAGTACACCTTAAAAGCACCACACACACAGCCAGGTACACAGGACACACCACACAGAGCAGGGGTCCTCCGATGTTGCTGGCCTTGGCTTTTCCTGCATTTTTGTGTGACGGCTTGACGGCCATGTCTGGTGTTCTGGTCCTTTAAGCAAACACAAAAAAAACAGCGTTCTGTTTTGGCTCAGTACGGAATGCACCATTTAATAACCAAATAAGGAACAATTTTGTATTTTAAGGGACAGGTGGCAACCATACTTTTAGTAGTAGTAGTAGTAGTAGTAGTATCCACACATCCTCTACCACTGAGAGTGGTCGACTGTCCACTATAATCATTTATCTGCTGACTTTGTTTATTTATCCCTTGTGGACTTATTGCTTTTGGCTCTGAACCCTGTCATCTTCTCCAGTGTGGACTGGCCACTCGGTCTAGTGTAGCATCCAAATAGAAGAATAGAAGGACTGCTGTCCGTGCTAGCTGCTACATAGTTAGCATTGAGCTGGGAGAGCTCCGCTGATTCACAAACTCTTTCTTGCACAATTTGCACACAACTAGGCTTTAGTTTCCATCCGGTGTGTATTTTTTAACTAAAATTAACACGCATAAAGACTTCTCGTCAGGTTCTTCCATTGTAGCCGGTGCATCAATATTTTGGGTATACCAGGAACACGTGAATGAGAAAGGTTCCGCGCCGTTAGAGGTGAAAAAAAAATTGATTAACGACGTAAATTTTTTTAGGGTGTTTTTTTTCCCCCTGTAATTAATTAATCGCAGTTAACGCGCAAAAGTGACAGCCCTAGTTGGAATATCTCAAGATTGAGTAATTTGTACTTTATTTTTGCGGTTTTGATTTTTCGCTACCATTAAAGCTGAAGTAAATAGAATATATTCTGCTTTGAATCATGACATTAATATGCATTATTGTGTCCACTGCTAAGTACAGTATTTCTTACTGATTGATATCTGTCAAGAGCCCATCTGTTTTCTGTGGTGAATGTGTGATGCCTTTGTTCTCCTACTTATCTCCCCACCCCCGCCTTATTTCTTCTCATCCACCGGTCGAGGGTCCTCCCACTCCCAGCTGCTCTTTAATCACCTACCTGTTGTATGCAAGTCGTGTCAAGTGTGGTGGAGTTTTTCTGCATGTCTAATTTTTTACCACCAATATCCCTGGCAAATGTGCTCCAGGCTCGACACCTGACTAAGCCGTATTCTAATGATTTGTTAAGAGTAGCCGACAATTGCTGCTTCTATTCCAAACAAATCACTGGTTGATCTTTTAGCAATAAATGCAGTTTCTCAGAACAACGATGATTATTATTATTTTGTTAATATCTTATTGTAATCTTAGCTTAAGTTGTTACATTAATTTGTTGATATTTTGCAAAATAGCTGTGGAAATAGTTTGGACCTGGTTATTGGTTTTAATAGCTGTAAAAATTCCAGTCTGGTGTATTTGTGTCGGGTGTAACTTTATTTTCTTCCTCTGAGGGATTTCTACCTGTTGGCTCAATCACAGACTTAGTGGCTTCACTCCAGAGAGAAGATTGCTTCTCCTCTGTAGCCACAGGTCGATAACCTTCCTCCCTGCATTCTAAACCTCTTTGGATTCTTCTCTGTATATTTTTGTATGAATATTGATATGAAAAAAAACCTTTTTTCTGGTTCTTTATGTGTTATGTTTTCTTCATTTGTCATCAAATATAAACACCGAAAAAACATTGTCCAAAGGGCTTAAATATGGAAGCCAATATTGAAATAACAGTATGCTTTAAAGTAAATAAAACAAAGATCATATCAAAAGCAATGCAGAACTACATGGAGTTCTAATGGGCTAGCTGGGCATGCTTTTTGGCCTTTACAACAGTCTCAACATCTGGCTGTATGGTTGACAAAGCAACTCTGAGGTCATGCTCAATGACGAGTCTATTTCGATATTTTGTTTTCAACTGAACTGGAGCTGAGAATCCACATTCACATTGTCCTCAATGTAGGAAAATCCATACTTAACGTACTCAGAGTCGTACTTGCACTTAGCCATGTTGCTAATGCTATCAAATGTAAACATGCATTTTCTTCTACAGCAATGCGAGTGTCCCCACTGATGATACTACCGCCCCTACTGTTGCGGAGGGGAACTACATCAACTCTCCATTAAATGTGATGATATTTATTTTTCTTTCTCTTTGGGGAAAGGCCCGTGACCCACCAAAAAAACGGTCCCGCGGCCCACTTTTGGGTCACGACCCACCAGTTGAGAACCCTGCTTTTGACAATATATATGCATGATTTTGTGAGTCAATCATTGTTATAGATCAGCGTTGCCGAAATAATTTTCATTGAAGGGCCACAAATGGTGTAGGGCAGTGGCCCAAAACTAAACATTCACGTCGCAGTGCATGAAATTAAATATGCCAATACAATAAATGTGCAAAATAAACACTTTAAGTAGTTTTGAAATTTTCTTTTTTGTGTTTCATGACATGAAATTATGAAACATTTAAATCTGCAATGAAAAAATCAACAAAAAGGGACACAACATATCCTGCCTATATGATCAAAACACTAATTTTTTTCTTATAAATCACTGTATTGTATTGATTTTTTATATCCTAAAAATATTTTTAAAAATTTAAAAAAAAATCAAACATCGGCATCGGCATCGGGCCAAAACCAATCTCATGCAGGCCAACTTTGCCACACTGGTCCCAAATTGGATGACCCTGTTATAGATCATAATAAATTTGTGCACTTTCTGAATTTAAAATTGCACATACAATCTGAAATCTCGAAAATATTGTAATTGTTATAATTGTTTGGGTTGAAAAATAAATTCAAACCAATGAGATAAGATGAAGATATGTATCTCCTATCAATCCAATAATTAAATATTCTACAGTGGAAAATGTTGAAAGAAGCAATACCTGATGAAAAGAACTTGAGTTGAGTTCAAATGGAGTTCAAAGAGCGATCAAGATCTGAAGCCATGCAGTCTAAACCTGTCTCTTCAGTCCTCAGTGTGGAAGAACAGATCCTCCACTGCATGATTCCACCTCAATGCAGCATGCCAGGTAGGCCAAGCACTCAGCTCACTGAGGCTTTGTGTCTCAGTCGCTTGTTAATGCAGAGAAAAAACTGGCACGCAGAGATGAAATGCCTTTTCTAGCCTCAAGCATGTCTTTATACTTTTGAACAGCTTGTACAAAAATACTGTAAACAGAGCTGCACTTCAAATGGGTTTGCTGAATAAATAATATATTACAAACATCACTCTTCATGAGCAATGAAGTGTTATTTCAAAAGCTTGCCATTGTTAAACCTTTCGTCTGACACTTAAAGAAGTATTTATTCACTGCTAATTAGAAAAATAAGACGTTTGATTAATGTGAATTTTAGAACAATATATTATCTAATTTATATAGTATAAAGATATAAATAATAATAATAAAAATTATTATTATTATTATTATTATTATTATTATTATTATTATTATTATTATTTTTATTTATTTTTTTACTTTTTTTTTAAACATTTGGTTGAACAAATTTGTCAAGATTTGAGATTTTTTGCATTGCTGTGCTTTAAAAGAGTTGTAGACACCCTGTTATTGTCCAACAAATGTATTTAAAAGAAAATTTAAGAAAACACAAGGTTAAATTAGCTTTTTTTTTTCTTTTCCTTTAGTCTTAATGAGCAACTCCAACAAAACCAGCCCACTAGGTGAAAGTAACGGATTATAAGTACTCACGTTACTGTAATTGAGTTTTTGTTACGGGTACTTGAACTTTTTTGAGTATATTTCTAAATCAGTCATTTTACTTGTACTTAAGTATGTTTTAAAAGAAGTAAAGTAATTTGTTACATTTCTACATTCAACTGTTACTGAGTAAATTGTTATTATTTTTGTTTTAAAGTTATCGACGGGCATTGTGAAACTACAAAAAATGCAGCTAATACTCAAATGCATCACATCATAGCTGACCAACCAGATACAACAGCATTGAATGCCGATATCATGTACTGAGTTTACCTCCGTACTGAGATTAATAAACAAACAATAAACAAATAAAACACGTGTCTGTTCACTTTGAAAACAAAAATAAACAAAAATTAATTATTATTTTTTTTAGCAAAAATTCATTTTCAGGCAGTGCGCATGCGTCTATATGTGCATATACAATCTCAGTACGATGTGCACAGTTTTTTTTTCACCCTGAGAAGTTCTTTTTATTTTATTTTGAATTAAATTTAGTGTTATTTTATTTTTGAAAAGAACTATTCATTTTGACAAACTTTTTATTTCATACCTTGGTGGAAAATAAATTCAGTTCCAATTGTGAAAGATTTGGTCTCTTACTTTTTAAGTTTATACATGATATGTTTACTGTATTCAAGGGAATCGTGGCAAGACGTATTACCTAAACATGGAGGGTGACAAGTAACAAGTAACTTTTACTTTGAGTACTATTTAATCGAGCGACTTTTTACTTGTACTGGAGTATGACTTACTTGCACTTGTACGTGAGTACAATTTTAATCAAGTAACAGTACTTCTACTTGAGTAGGAAATATCAGTATTCTTTACACCTCTCTCCACTACCCACCAGCTGATAGTTCCTGTTTGTCACCATTTGATTCAGTAATTTAAAAAAAGAAGAAAAAAAAAACATCTTCATTTTATTAGCTTTATATAAAATGCATTTCCAAGGTAGGCACTGTATCTCCTTACATCTGCCTCTACTGCACAAATGGTGGAGCTTCCCCGACGATGATGAAAACATTATTACGGGGAATCTCAGACATCAAAAACAGATAAAAAGAAGAATCACATCCATGATCCAAATGCATGTAATTCCTCCAAGACATCTAATTTAATTACAGCCAAGTGAACACAACTGTGCAATGAAACCATCAAGGCCATTGCTTACCTTGATTATCATCATTGCTCATCACTAGCTATAAATGTTTAAATAAATTAATCACATTGTTACATCACAGCTGTGGAGATGATAGAGTACAAAATAAACACAAAAGGATCACAGAATCTTTGGGAATGTTAGCGTTTCTCCTGAAAATGAAAGAATAATTACTTTTAATGATGAAAGCAAATGCAGTAATAATTTATCTAACACTGCAATGGAGCTAAGCAGCTGTTACTAAAGCTGGATACAGTGAGTCATGTCATTTGGTCCTGCAATATAGAGTATTTGCAAAACAACATCAGTTATTGTCTAAATGTCAAATTTATGTAAAGATAAAAGATGACTGGGACTCAAATGGTATGGTTTTTCATAGGGAAACTTTAAAATTGTGCATGCAAAGCAAGGGTGGAAATATGAGGCACGCCACAATGAGTGATCCAAAAACAAACAACCACCAGCTAATCATGACATTCATATATCTTTACAATGAAATCATCATTTGAAAACCAGTGGTTTTAATTTTTTTGTTTTTTTGGCTTAAAGCTGCAGTCCGGAGTTTCTGAGAAACTTCTTCATGTCCCGCCCTAAACAGCCTCACTTCCTCCCACTGCCTCTCCCAATCTACCAGAAGCCTCTACTTTTCTGCACACGCATCGTGGAACATAACAAGGTCGCATCGGGTTGCATTGATAGAGGTCTATGGTCAGGTAAGAGCCAAAATCATATTTACCTGTTTGCTGTTGTGGCGCGCGGCCTCGTTTCCGTGCACAGTTCCGCGTTCACTTTGATTGACAGTCTTAAAAAGCCTAATTGGCTGGGAGCACTCTGCGATCGTTTCTATTTGTACAGGGGTCTATAGGACGAAGGCGGGACTTATATATATTAATGACCTGTATGGCCAATTTTTGTTCAGATTGAAGTAGGACCCTTAGAGGTTACAGATGATGTGAAATTTTGGAAATATATGATACTGAGTGACAATAAATCATGTTAAAGGAGGGACTGGTCAGTTTACGCTCAAGCCCTATGCAAGACATTGCTGGATATGTGTAATAGCGGTATTTATCTAACGACACGATTTGGATTTATCAAAATATGGAGATTTATGCACATTTGAGCAACTTTTGATAAGAAACAACAAAGGTAAGACACTGTCACGGCAGATTTTCAGTTCTCCTTGTTTTAGACCAAATATTTACACTCTGTGATGATGAAGCCCAGATGGAAGCAATGTGAATCAAAGTAACAAAAGTTTATTAAAACAAAAAAGAATTAAAAAAAAAAGTGAGCACAATGTACTTCTCTGCGCAGAGAGGTACGAAAGCTTGAGCTAATAATCTAAAGACATACTATATCATTTATAATGTTCTCAGCAGAGGGAGGAGAGAGGAGAAAAAAGAGAAAGAGAGAGAGGATGAGGAGGATGAAGAATGAGGGTGGGAGGGGATGAGGATGAGGAGGGACTATTTTGCCTGTGTGTGCGGGCTTGGAGGAGCCTTTCTATCTTAACTATTTTAGCTATGTATGTGTACAACCTTGGAGTTCTGTACCAACCAGTGGCGTGCCGTGACCACTAGGGTTGGGTAGGCACATTGCAAATCGAGACCACCAATGACAATTTCATATGTTTCTGCTGGCAAGTGTTAATTCAATTCAAATCAATTTTATTTGTATAAAGCAATTTCCAACAAAGTCATTTCAATACGCTTATCAAAATATAAAATTCATAAGAAAGAAAAAACCCAACAAGATCCACATGAACAAAATCAACATCTTAAAACACCATTAAAGAAACATAAACAATTATTTAATATACCCTCCACACTCTCCCAACAAGATATATCTCATGAAACGGCAGGGCGTGTGTTGGAAACACAGAACCACAGCCTCAGTGAGGAGCATCCACAAAGTTAATCCTTCCTTTTGTACCATTCACTGTGAAAAGTATGAAACATGTTCTGACCTTACCTTTGCTGAAGGTCTTGTAACTCAGGTGTTGGTCTCCCATCTTTTTTTTTCCTCAAAAAAAAGTTTCTTTATCATCTCTAGCTCTGTCACCCGACTGTAGTGTTATCCCGCCCACTAGCTAGAGAACATAGCAGCAGCGGTCACATGGCATTGATTCGCTAATGTACTGTGAACTTACGTAGAGCATTTAGCATATGCGCTGTTATGTCCAAAGGCAGCTCTCTACGCTGCTTTTGGACGTAAATGGGCATGCGCAAACACATAAAAACACGCTATGGGAACAGAGGCAGAGCAGCAATGTGCTTTTGGGAGGGGGTGTGGCCTCCTCCTGCCTTACGGCGAAGTGAGAGGGCAGCCATTCCGGGAAAAAGCGATGTTTAGTAATTTGGGCTATGAAACGCACAAAATGCTGACACTTTCAAACTTATAGGTACTGTAGGCTATTGGAAATGGAAAAATAAATCATTTATAAATATATTATAATTAAAACAAATAATCAAAATATCAATTCACCCTTGGGTAAGCACTGCCTACCTTGCCTACCCTGATGGCACGTCACTGGTACCAACTGTAACAGTATCTCCATGTGAGGGTGTGCTAGCTATGTGACTCACCAGGCAGAGAGGCATGGGACAGGTCATCAGGAGAACGTAGAAGAATTTGCAAAATGTGCAATTCGATAACACACAAGCACACAACCTTAATGAATCACCACACATGAATATAATCATCACACGTGAATATATGATGTATTCAATACAATAATTGTAATTGTATAGTTTTTATCATTTGTGGTCATCTGCTGCGTGGAGTGGGATCAAGACTATCCCTAGTATTTTCCATTCATATTCTAATCAAAATAATTTCCATTATCAATAAGATTGTCGTTTTTCACTAAAAATAAACATTATAAACCCCATATTTTTAGTGATTTAATTTGGTAATTTTCCATTTTCTCTTTCTCATTCAATAACCCCCTGTAGTACCATTGCGTACCCCTAGGGGTACACATACCCCCATTTGAGAAAAACTCAGCCAAACAATAGATATTGATCTGCAGTGTTCATGTTAAAATTGCTGTAATTGTTGTAATATATAAAACATTATTTTATCATGCATTGTTCCAGTTTAGCCATAAAAAGCCTTTATTAAATATTTTCCAGCTAAAACTTGGTTGCTATTAACTTTAGATTAAAATTTCCACTACACCCATTTGAAGCACATCTATACTGAGTGAGTGGGTTAATAAATAATAACCAAATCCACCGTAGGTAACCTGCTTTCATGGTGATTTAATAATGTTGAAAATGGTCATTTAAAACATTTACAGCAAAGCCTAGGCTTTATAGTGATAAAGGGCTCAGCCTTAAGCCCACCCATTTACACAGACAGTGTAACACATCGGGCCTGGACAGCAGGAGTCCATCTTCCTAATTAATTCCTCTTTTCATCCCGGATCTGATTGCTGGAAAAAGAGGGATTGGAGAGCGGCTGCCCTCCTCAAAACGCCTAATGAGCTTAATCGACCACACTCTCCAATCTCATTTAAGCCCATCTCTTTGGCCATGAATTAAACTATTACAAAAAACAGCTTAAACGTAGCTGGTCCCCCCTTAATCACAGCAAATAATTCTAATCCTGTGTGTCAGTGAGAGAAGGAGTAATTCACAGCTACACTTTGGTTTTCTCTTGTGCCGGAGCTTTGCCTATACGTGGATGTTACTAAACGACACAACACAAAGCCTATGAAGGCCAAGTAACACAATTGTTGTCACATCCTTATTTTCCTGGTCTTCCTGTGGGCATACAGTGTTTACTGTCTGTTTTTAGGCCCCTCCCTTTCCTAATCTTCCTCTTCTTTGCTTCCATTACCTTTGAAGCCCCAAGCAAGCTTTGTTTGTACAACGCTTGTTTAGCGATCCTTTAATTTTCTGCTCCCGTCTTCATCTCCTAGGGTCTTCTCATCTGTCCCACCTTGTTTTTCTCATCTTTTTCTCCACTGATGTAAACTGTTCTCCTGATTAGGACCAAATAACATGCCCCTGGTTCTATGCTGCTAACTCTGTATTATTTCGCAATTGTGTGTAAGGTGTTTTTGTTTAGCTTTTTACAATGTGAATTAAATTTTTATGCACAATGGGAAATAAAAACACCAAGTTAAACGTTTACAAAAAAACATTTAAAGGAATTATAGTCTATAAAGCTTAGTGATGATTTTGGGACTGTTTTAATACATACAGCCTTTATTAGTGTGTGGTGACATAATGCATTTAACATATGCTTTTTCAGTCAGGTATGGTTTACATCTAGTTTGATTATTCTCTGAGGTATTTCACATTTGACTTGTCCAAGTAATGCAGGTTCTGTTTGTGTTTGGATTCATTTTAAAACAAAGAGTGTCCTGTCAAGGATGTCTTTTTAACATCAGTTATTTTGCTGTTCTTCTATTTCTTTGGTAATTATTTTCTATGTAAAAACCTGCTCAACCAAAATGTGCTAAAGTTTGTTGCATTTATGCATGAGCTATGCATTAAATTTGCTTCATTGATACCATTTTCCAGCCAATGAAATCATCATCATAATTACCGGTACTACTCTGCGGCATCATAAAGGCTCAGGATCAGTTTGACCTCTGTTGAATTAGCTTTTCTGTCTCAACATCAATGACAATTCCAATATCCGTCTTAGATTTAAACCCAGGACATCTCAGTGTGCACAAGGATAGCGCTGTTTTCAGCGGCTCCTAGAGAAAACCTGATAGAATTCTTCCTTCAAAAAAAAATGGATAGAGATAACAGACATACATTTATAATTCAAATATTAATAATTATTTGTAAAAACATACCATCATTCACACTGACACACACAAACACACACCATTCATTTAGTTTATTTTGTTTTGGTTGTCACTTCAATTATTTATTTTTTTCTGTTTTTATTTATTTTTTTTAAATATATTGCTGTTTTTAATTAATTAGTATTAATATTTAAAAATAATAGCAAATGCTGGTTTGTGAATGCAATCTCAGGTTTGAACACGGGAGTAACTAAACTCTACTCTAAAATCACTTTTAAGCTAATATTAAAGATAATATTGCTTAAAATAATAACTGTGATGTGTTAAGAACAGAAATAGCTAAGTTATGACAAACAGGAAGGTGTGCATCTAAACAAGAGAAAGGAAATAAGAGTATCAGGGTCTGGGGGTAATTCCAGAAAGCGGGCTACGTTCAAACTCTGAGTATGTTTGGGGTCAAATGAGGGAAACTCTGAGTTTCCAATTCTAGAAAGCGAGGTAAGTTATATTCTCAGTCTGTCACCACGGATTCATTCTCCACGAACTGAACCAGCTCCCTGGCAGATTTTGTCAAAGAAACCCTGGGTTTCTACCTCGATACAAACCTGTGGCAAAGGTGAAGGTGGATCAATTTAAAGGAACACACGTTTAAGGCTCGACATTTACATTATTCTTTAAACAGATAGAAGAGCAAAATATGAATGTTACTGAAATTCAACTGGATATACAGTATACTTATTGACCATAGTGAGGAAGCGTGCTTGAAAGCATAGGGTCATATTTTTTATGACGTTTTCTTGGGACGTCTAAAAGACATTTTTTTTTTTTTATTCAAATAAGCCTTTCAAATTCTAAGCATATTTTGAGTGAACTCATCTTAAGTGGATGATTGAAAGTACAGGTGGAGCTGTCTATGGTAAGTGCTGTAAGCGTACAGCTAGAGAAGAAGTGATCAGCCCTCCTAGTGCTGCCTCCTGCTACACAGACGCATACTATTCCCTGGTCACCACTGGAACGATGAAGCGACCAAAGAGCACAACAATGTTTAAGCGACTATAGTTGCTGAAGTCACGTTCTGTGTGAATGCACCTTTAGAATAGACTCATATTCCCCAAACACTTGCTTATTTCAATGCTCAGGGAGAAAAAAAATTGCTCTCTTCTGGCTCCTTACCATGGTAGCTCATGTAATCTTTGCTCCATTGATGATGGCTTTTTCTCTCACTCGTGCATGTGAGTAACTCAAGGTTTACATGCTCAGTGTTCATTGACCCACATCATGTAAGTAGCCTACTGTATATGGGACCTGTTGACCTGTTGGTAGATTTAAATATGTTCTTACTTTTGGACCATTAATTAGCTCATAAATCATAATAAAACTAATAAATGTAGATTCATTGACAGTAACCAGTTAATTGTGACAGTATTGTAGTCATTTTTATCGTATCACCCTAGTTATGGAATACCAATGTTTAATGAGCACAGCTTGCATGACTATGGTGTTAACTGTTATTATTATTTTAGTTATCCTAAATGTGTTTTGTTAGTCCATCTCAGACTGAGTTAATGTGCATGAGTCCTATTCAAACTGGAGCTAAATGAAGAACTCTCTGAGTAAAAACACAGGAGTCCATGTGTGTGGACTCATCACATTAAAAAAGCAAAGCGGCAGTTCAGTCAATTTACTGCGTATTAAAGCTCCATAAAACAAGAATCGCTATCAGATAAATCAGCCAAATCCCTGAACACAATCCCCATTTCCACTGTGGTGCAAGAAACAAGCACACAAACCGACATTGATGTGAGAGAGTAGGGACCGAGTACGCACCACCGGCACATAGCATCAAACTGAGGTTTCCCTACATGCCATATTTCCTCTTGTTGTCTTAGTGAAGCGCTATCATTAGGAAGCTCAGGAGAATCTAAGTCTAATTAGGCTGTTTAGTATGGAGCCGGGAGGACAAGGCCTAGACTGAGTTCTACTCTGCTGCTGCTGCATTGGAGCCCTCCGAGAGACGCTTTTAATGAGCTCCAGGCAGTGTGTTTACCATGAGTTTGCGCTCGCTCACCCCCGCCTTCCTCCTCGCTGCTCATTCCTCTCACCTGCTCTCACTTTTCCAGAACTTTCTCCAGGGCATCCTCACTTGTGTGTCCATTATTCATTAAAAATGGCAGGGATCCAAATGTGGAAATGATAGAGGATACACATCTGCAGACTTGAAACGCAATAAAAGTAGCTTTAGCACAGTGCAATATAATCCACAATCAGCTGGTATTGAAAGCAACAACAAAAAACCAGAGCTCAGATGAGGAACACAAAGTTGATTCGAAACGTACCTCACCGGAATTAGCTTTTTGTGCTGCTGTGAAATGATATTGAATTGTACGAGTGTTGCTTTTCGGATGGCATTACATCCTACCAAAACTTTGCGCATTATAAAAAGCTCTTTCCGATATCTTCCTTCTGTACTAGAGTCACATATACACACCCTTGAGGCTTCTCTCCCACACGCGCCACTGAACCCACTCACTTTTCATTGGACTTTAATTTCCAGCAGCGATCGACCACATTTCAACCCAGCACTACTGCTCCTCTCTATTTTATAAGTGTACGGGAAAAGTCAACTGAGCTGTGAAGCAGCTA
The DNA here is from genome assembly GCF_900634775.1 of Gouania willdenowi. Classification (NCBI taxonomy): domain Eukaryota; kingdom Metazoa; phylum Chordata; class Actinopteri; order Blenniiformes; family Gobiesocidae; genus Gouania; species Gouania willdenowi. The sequence continues at coordinate 18,186,662 of NC_041050.1, forward strand.
GCGGGAAAAGCTAATCAACTCAGCATTAATTAATGATAGTGGAAGGGCTTTTTAGTGACTCCAACCAGCAGGGTAAGTGTTTTATATGAGAGTGGAGGGGAGATACCCCAAAATAGTAGGCTCTCTGGAATTAACGGGGAATGAGAGTTAAACCCATTAGACTAGAAGTTGGAAAGATTAACTGATCGCAGGGGTTGCTTGACAGTGCTTTGGAGTTGTGAGTTGGCTCATCAGCTGAGATATCAGAGGCCTGAAGACAAGGTTTAGGCAAATCATGTGAGTGGCCATCTTTTAAATCATGTCTGCCAAGTGCCAGACACTCATTTGTCCTATTTAATTGTATGTAATAAAATTAATAAATACATGAAAATAAATCAGTAAGTAAGGTACTGGAGATATTAATTAATTAAAAAAAAAAAAAAAAAAATCAGATATAGGCAGTGCTGTATACGTTGTCTGAACATTTTTATGCAATGCAATGTGGGATGTTGAGTCCTATAAGGATGCATGCATGTCTTTTTCCTTCATTATTACTATGATTACTTGTGTTTCTATGCCAGACAAGGATCACTTTTGTTATAGTTTGATCCCGTAAGATGACCTCACCCCATGAGACATTCACTTCTGGCCAGATTCTGATCTATACGTGTAAGCCTCAAAATAAACATCCACCATTGTTTTGCTGCAACTTTCAGTCCACATTCCACCAGGAATTACTTTGGCAGAGTTTTGGGGGCAAACACAAGAAATCATGCAATGAATGAAGTAAAAACACTTCTATGCATCCAACTATGGGACTCCACATCCCACAATGCAATGCATGAACCTTCTCCGTATAAGTATTTATAGCAGAGAAACAAACTTTTGAGCGACAACTTGAACTTTTTACATCTTTTACTAGCAAATGATCTGTAACGTATTGATCTATGAGGCCTTGAGTATGTCTTTATCTGGTAAAAAAAAAAAATTCTGTCTACAGCAGCTTTAAATAAATGACATACAATTCCACACAGGGAAATAAAACTTTACTGAGAGAGGGAAGTCAACCTTTGCAAAAGCTGTGTTGTCAAGTTGAGTTTAGAGTTTCTGAGGGAGGCAGTGACATTTTGGTGGATTCTTAACAGTTTATTGGTAGAATTACCATTTCTATCTGGCGACGCAGACCAGACTGCAGCAAACAGAAAAATAAGACTCAAGCTGCTCATTCATGGACTTTATTTAGTGCTCAGATATTCAGTTTAAAGTGTTTGAAATGTTAAATACGCCTCTGTTTTGATAGCTTTAGTAGCACAAGCCACATACTGTACCTGAGCTAATGTCAGTAAACTCCAGTAAAAAAATAAAATAAAATAATTGAACGCAGACGAGTCAATGTGTTAAGATGTTCATTTTTAGGGTTATCTGCTTGAAAACGCCTATGTAAAGAGTATTACTTTCTGAAAGCTAAATACTTTCAGCAAAGCAGATTATACAATCACCTAAAAATATTCTACCTGAGACACTTGCTGTGACTAAGCTGCATGAATTTCCACGCTAACTCTAAAATATGTTTTTATGTAAGCCACAATGTCACTCTCAAATTTGCTCCAAAATTGCTTTTTTTTTTAGACTATTATGGGTTTGTTATTATTTTTCAGCATTTGTTCCTTGCTTTGTTGAGTCCTTTTAGTGTTATTTAAACACAACCTGAAGAAAAAGTTTCATAGGAGGTGCCAAAACATTTTTTTATGCTGGCAGATTTTGGAGATCGAATACATTTTAGGGCTTTTCTAGAAATTGTGACAAGCCACTTAAAGTTACATAAACGTGATTCTTCATATTTTCATACACTTCCAAATCCACAGATCCCACTTCAGAAGGTGTAGTTTTAATACTGTTTTTTACAGTACTGTTTATAATAATATTATCCAACATCAGGCACTGATGTTGCATAAGAAGGCTTCTCTTACAGTCTCCACAGTAATTCCTTTGAAAGGTGGTTGTAGCAAGAATGCTGCACAGGTAAGGGTTTTGGACACAGGCAGACAGATACACATTGTATGTTTTGTGTCTTTTCATCGGTTAGGTTAGCTAGGTTAGCTTCTGCTTGCTTCCCCTATATAGTGTAGTGCAGCCAACTTGCCTGCAGACTGCTTGTCTCTTTCTATCTCCCAGACGCTCCCTAGAATATATAAAACAACTGTGATTTATCCTAACACCTGAAATCAGTCAACACAGAGTCCATCCCAGAACCACCTCCCCACTGATTCTCTCTGCCTGCTAACTATGCACCTAACACCATGTTCAATTGAGTGAAGGCCATTCTAGTTCTATGGGCTTCCATGTCTTTATGGACCTTGCAGAAAACAGGCCATATCCCAATTTCTTAATACAAGCCCCTCCCCCAAAACATTACCCTTATGCACCAAATTTTAACTTTGCACAGTGTAGAAAAGTATTGCTCTCCAAAACTAATACCAGATTTATTTACCAGGCAAAGTTTCACTTGATTCTTCGCTCTAGAGAACCCATCTCCAATGCTTTTGAATTAGATGTGGCTTGGATGCAGCTAATTGACCATAAAAACCCATTCTATGATGCTATCTATGCACTGTTCTTCAGCTAACCCATAGTGATTGATTCTTAATAGAGCCCATTCTACCATTGGCACTTCGTGCCTGGGTTACTGTACCAACTTTTTGTAACAATGAAACACAGCGTTGCACTTTAACTGATCTCCTGTGTAACTTTCATTGTCAGACCTAACACTTACCTTCCAATATTTCATCCATCAGTACAAAAGGAAACTATCATGACCCCATCTTCTCACCTTGCTGTATCTACCAGTGGCTGATAGCACTAATTGACAGTTGGTTCGTTCCACTGCCTGAGCACAATGGGTCACCTTGCCACATTTGACGATACAATTCCTTTGGGAATCTTGAGATGAAAGCTGATGAAGCAATTGCACTGAACAGCATTTCATTCTGTTATTCAATTGTTCTCATACAATTCCTCTAACGTCTCTGCTTCACCAACCCTCATTACTCATCTGACTACTACTTTTTTTTTTTGAAATCACTGAAAAGGTTCCGTTTTCCTCCCTTGGCTCTTCTTTTACATTTCACTTTCAGTTGACCTCTTCCCTTCATCCCCCTCCCTTCCATCCCATCATCCCCAAGTTACTTGTTAAGGGTAGGCTCAGGTGGCCATGGGAAGTTGAGATGGATGATGTGTCGTATGAAATGTTGATCCAACAGCATCTTCAAAAAGGAGCCCTGAGATTCAGTATCCTACTGTGACAAACCCTTGCTCCTCTGGAATGAGAGGCGGCAACCTGGAAACCAAAGAGGAATAAATTATTTTGTGCTCCGACACATGGTTCAATGGAATTCATGAAGGTAAACAATAACTTTAGGACCTTCTGCTAAATGAGGTCCCCTCCTTGATGGATATGTCCATTACATATTCTGAGGGAGGAGTCCAGGAGGCATCCAGACTAAATACCCGTTGCATCATAACTTGTGCTTTTTGAATATAAAGAACCAACAGCTAGTGGCCACGTTTACATGGGAACATTAATTCCCCTTTAATTCAGAATAAAAGTTTAAACCTCTTTAAACTGACCTTGTAAACACGTAATTCCTAATGCAAATGTAAATCCAAAATACATTTAAAACCAAATTAGGTGGCTGGTTTATTCCGATTTTAATTCTGAGTTATATAATTCATTTACCTTATAAACACTTAATTCTGCTTTAAGTTAATTGCGGTCATTCTGTGCATGCTTGACTTGCCGCAATGATGTGCTGGTGATATCATTATCCAAGATGGCCGTCCGGACTTGAGCCGAGACTATTTATTTAATGAGAGCCTTAAAAGACATGGATATAATGAAAAGAGTGGATGGACGGAAGCATAAACATGTTGACATTCACACAGACACACTGTGTTATTAAACACACACGGACGTCGGCAAACGGAACAGGTTTCATCGGGGCATGAAGCACCAGAGCTTCACTAATGACGCGTGGATCATTATGAAGTTCATTTTTCACTCATCGTTGTCACACGTAGCAGACAGGACCCAATTGCAGGAATCTGAGGCAGGGTTTGCTTAGCAAAGTCTTTATTTTAGCACAGACAGCACAAGCCCACTTGAGATGCAGGTTGATCCTCAACCTGGGGTGCACGGCCGACCGAGACTCCAGACAGTGATCAGGACGAACCAGACATCAATGACTAACAGATCAACAAGAGTCATACACACAGACAGGATTTATACAGGATATATATATATATATATATATATATATATATATATATATATATATATATATGTGAAATGGTGATGTATGCAGACTGGCTACAGGTGTGGTGCTGACAGGTCCATCCAGAACATGTGACCCACCCACTAGTTAATGTTAATGATCCTCAGCTTAGTCCCTGACAATCGTCCTGTATAGTGGAGGTAAAGCAGCTGTTGTGCTGGCTTTTATTGACCAAAGTATGGTCGTCTCCCTCCATTCTCCGCTGCCCTATTTCCTTGTCCTGCTCTGCTGTCCAAAGATAAACCGTATGTTATTGTTGAGCAGCTGCTTCAAAACTACAATAAAAATAAATGGTTTGTTGTGTGTTTTTTTTCCGATGGACATGATACGTCGCCCCCTGTCCAATCAGACCCTTCTCAAACCCCAGACCGTAAGTGGAATTGAATAAAGCCAAATAAACCTGATTTCCAAGTAAACATCAATTCAGAATTTATATTTCCACGTAAACACAAAGCAGAACACTTTAATTCAGAATAATTTATTTTGGAATAACTAATTCTGAGTTAAAAGACACAATGTAACTGTGGCCAGTGGCTCCTTGATGTCTGATGCAGAGAAATGTTTTTTGGCAGCTTGTACTCACAATCTTGTTCTTTTTGTAATTGATCCAGGTGAGGATTGGAATGTATATAAGCTGATAAACAGAGAGCTTAACATTCTGGCTTAGCTATAAGCAAAATGTTAAGTATCAACAGACATGAAAACTCCTATTAATAGTAATGCATTGGATTCATATAGTGTTTTTTTGGACACTCAAAGTGCTTGACATTCCATTTTACTTTCACTCCACACAGTAGTGGTAAGCTACTATTGTAGCCACAGCTGCCCTGGGGAAGACTGATGGAAGCTAGGCTGCCATAGTGCACCATCGGCCCCTCCGACCACAACCAAACACTCATGCACACACCACATTCATACTGGGCAATGTGGGTGGAGAGTCATGCCTAAGGACACAATGAGCATCTGCCACTCCACTGAAACACCTGGAATTCGTGAGATCTGATGAGATCAAGCAATGACAGGCAGGTATGGCCACGGCACAAACTGCTTTGCAATGTTCATTTTCCACCTAGCTGGATTGTACTGTAGAAAGTGCTGTTTTTTTTATTTTTATTTATTCACAAAAGCACATTTGTTTTAGAAAGTTTACAAAAAATCCATGAATATAGCTTACTTAAAGTTTCTGCTTTATGAACAATGCATTCATAATATTCTTTATTATTATTACACATTATGTTAGCACTCACAAACATAATTTGGTTGTTTAAGCACATTTATTGTTTTAATTTATTCAGTCACAAGCCAAAATCCCTTTAGATTGGGTGATAAGATATTGTTATGCGATTAGTTCATTTCAAATTTAATTAGATAAAAAAAATGTAATCCATCTCACACATGGAAGGAGAACATGCACAAATTGATGTTGGACTGCTCAACAGTACACCACTATGCTGCCCAGACTTAACGTTGGCTCTTGTCAATAATGAACAATGAAATTAACATGTTTATTTCTTGCCAAAAACATACCTCAAGCTAAAAAGTGACTCTGCTTCAGACAAGGTTTTGTTGATCTTTTTTTTTTCACCTAAATAATTTTGCATGATAAGGGACATCTTTCAAATGAAAGTAACCCAGGGGCAAAAGATAATTACTGTAATTGGCTAATTTATCTGTCCGTATCCTATCAGTGTCACATTCATTCGTGTTATATGAGTATTCAGAGATAGAACTGCAGAGAAACATGATTGCTATTTTTGTGAAATAAAAACTTTGATTCATATAAATTATTAAATTAAAACACTGAAAGTATGAATTATTATTCATGGTTTTTTTTTTTCTTTAACATACTACAATTAAATGTCCAATAGCTCCTATTTACCCATAATAAAATATATTCAGGTCAACTTTCTCAAACGAACGAACAAACAGTTTTAGAACATCTGATTCAACTTAATCTAAATCTAACAGTAACACAAGCAAGTACGTAAGCGATTAGACAAATCAGATATAAATAACTGGGACACTCAGATTAATCCTTAGATGCATGAGTGACTGGACCCTACACTCTTCCATAAGTGGGTCAAAAATGACCCGTATTAGAATCAATGCCTTTTTGTGCCATATTTGTTAAGACTTATCATTTGTGTTATGTTTTGTATTGTACACACGGCAATGATTTCATGTTTCAGTTATTATTATTTTTCACTTTTTAACATTTGGAACATGTTCAAACATTTTGGACAATAATAATTGAAAACAAAGAAAAATGATTGCACAGAACATAGCAATTGAAAAGTGTGTGTGTGTGTGTGTGTGTGTGTGTGTGTGTGTAACTGTGTGTGTAACTGTTCATGTCCTTCACTGTATGCAGTTGTCCCAAATGATCTGCTTCTGGCTGTGATCATTGCACACATGTATGTCAACTGTTGTTGACTTTGCGATCTTTGTGACTTGGGCAGATCTGACACCTCTTTCTTTTTTTGTTGGCCTTCTTTCTTGTGGCTGGGTTGTGGCTTTTGTTACCCCACACCTTCCCATTGCCTCAATGATCAGGGTTTGCAGTTGGGGGCAGTCTTCCAGATGACTCCTCATGTGTGGTGTCACCAGCTCCTTTGAGAGCTCATTGAGGAAGAGCCGTCGTGCGTTGGTGCTACCACTCTTGAAATCAGGGTGCTGAGAGGTGAAGAAGGTGTAGGCATTCAGGGTGGCAATGTCAAGCATGTTGTACCACAGCACCATGGGCCGCCTCTGCGTTTGGCACTGCTATTTTCATTCACCATTGTGTCATGGTGCATTGTGCTCAGTACCACAACAGCCATTCCTTTCTTTCTGACATAGTTGACCATGGTTAGGTGGCCCTTACATCCACACACACGCATGAATGTGCAAGCATGTTGTTGAAAATGTAAATCATTATTGAAAGATGATACTACTTACATGTAAAATGTGTGGTCCTAAATAAATAGTTTCCGAGCAGCCACAGTTGATTATAATCAAAAGATGTAATGAGATTCAATAGGAAATGCATTCGGGTCATTTTTGACCCACTTATGGAAGCTTGGGGTAGTAATATTAATAATAATATATATATTTTTTTAAATGTATAAAAGGTAAATTAAAATTTTCAATGGCATCATATCAAAAACATGTTTTTTGAGGGATACCTGGAAGATGAAATGATACATTTTCATTACGAAGATATTGCAGGAAAACAATGTCACCAGGTTATTGTCCTCGAGGGCCGGATTCCTGAGACTTAAATGTGTCCTTGCTCCAACACACCTGAATCAAATGAATGGCTCATTATCATGCTTCTACAGAGCTTGATGACAACACATTGGTTTCTACTAGGTGTGTTATGGAGCAGGGAGACATCTAAAAGTCTCAGGAATATGGCGCTTGAGGACTGGAGTTTGAATAATACTAAACTTAATACACATTAAAAAAAAAACTCATATAGATATACTTAATAAATCAAATAAACAAACACTGGATAACAACATAGAATGATTTTGTCTGAGGCCCAGGGAGTGAGCCGACCCTGACGCCTACAACTGTGCATTAGATGAGTGCCTGTTTCACCTTTTGACTTGATATCGTTGTTGATTCATTTTCTGTTTGTTTGTAATAAATTGATTGATTGATTCAGCAAAGCAAAACCTCTGACTATGACTCTCTGTATGTAATCTCAGGTACTGAATACGTGAGTATCACAAAACTCTAACAACGCTTTCTGTTAAAACTTCAGACCAGACCAACTCTACTGTTTATTTGAGATTCGTAAGCTTCATTCTCTATGTTCACCTAAATCAGTTTGCCGTATTCTTTACCTCACCAATATTTTATAAGCAGCTTGATACAAACATGGATAAAATCAATGTTCCATTTTCCACTGAAGTGCTTTTGGAAGGTTGTGTTTTATTGCTAATTATAGTCAGCAAAGACACAGAAGAAGGGAAAAGTGTTTAGAATGAAATGAGGGAGGGAATAACTGTGCTGGCAACCTCCTTTAGAATGATGATGTTTAACCTCCCAAGAAACCACGAGCTCTCAGCAGCTATTGATTTGCTAATTGCCTTCACTTTCAATTCTATTGTTCCTTAAGGTGGTATTTAACCCCTGTGACTTGCCGTATTCACTGAGGAAAATAACACTCAACATTTCAGCCTTTCGGGACCAAGGTGCTCAGTCACCAGTCAAGGCCGAAGTGCAGTTTAAATGGAAACCACCAACTTTGAAACTAACGTCGTTAGATGAACTGTGAGTCAATAACTTTGCTTTATTATTTAAGTGAAATATTCTGGAAGGTCTTTTAACTTAATGTCTGACACAGCTAACAATGGAAGCCTTAATCCTGCCATAGTTAATTATACATAAATACAATGCAAGGCATGGCAAGGTTATTTATAGAGCACATGACCAGAGGTCGCAATAGACTTTTTCGTTGTATGTCATTTTGACTGACAAGGTCTTAAAAATCTCACCATAATCTATTTTTACCAATCACTTTCATTGATTTATTTTGTAAATTGTTAAAGATTTGTGCAATTCTCGTGTTCAGTACATGAGATTGCATTTAGAGAGACATAGTCAGAGGTTTTCCTTTGCTGAATCAATCAATCACTTTTTACAGATGAACAGAAAATGAATCAACAGTATCAAGTCAATAGGAGAAACAGGCACTCATCTAATGCACAACTCCTGGGTCTCGAACGTAATGTTCTCAGCATTTTTATTCTATGTTGTTTTAAAGTGTTTCTCCTCCCTCGGCTGGAACATGGCTGCACTTGTCTTCTTTTGTTATGATACGTAAGACATGTGTGATTGCCAGGATCAAACATGAGCTCATCAAAGATAAAGACATACACAAATTATATAGGTATTTTTTTTAATTAAAATATGTTCTACATTTAGAGATCAAACAATCAGTTAATATAAATGGTAAATGGACTTGATTTTATATAGCGCTTTATCACCACACTGAAGCAGTCTCAAAGCGCTTTACATATCAGCTCATTCACCCAATCACTCTCACATTCACACACCAGTGGGACAGGACTGCCATGCAAGGCGCTAGTCAACCACTGGGAGCAACTTAGGGTTCAGTGTCTTGCCCAAGGACACTTCGACACATAGTCAGGTACTGGGATCGAACCCCCAACCTCTCAATCAGAAGACGACCCACTACCACCTGAGCCAGTGTCGTTAATATAGTTAGTTTAAGATGACATTTATTGCTGATATAAAGCAAAACAAATTATGTTCAAGATTATTGATTTATTCATTATTATTATTTATCATTTAAGGGTCGATTGTGTCTGTTTATTTGATTTATTAAGTATATGTACTGTAGATGAGTTGTTTAATGTGTATTAAGTTTAATATTTGAAATATCATTATTCTTATTTGTTAATGATTTATATTTTATTGTTATTGTTTATGTCATTTATATCTGATTTGTCTTTTTGCTTACGTACTTGCTTGTGTTATTGTTTGTTGTTTGTTTCAAAAAATAGGCTTTGATAAAGTTGACCTGAATATATTTTATTATGAGTAAATAGGAGCTATTTAATTATAGTATGTTAAAATAAAAACCGTGAATAATACTGTATATCTACAAAATCTAATAATGTTGTATTGAATGGCATTTAATTTAGATACATTTTCTATAAATAGAAATGTTCCTTCACGCATCAAGCAGAATAATACATTTTATGTTTTACCCAACAGAGACAAAAATGCAAGGCCCCAGTAACTACATTTGAACCATAAAATTAAACAATTGTACATAAAATATGGACAGTTTAGTTGCAGTGGCTTGAACGCACCTTCCCACCTACCTTCTGTCCCACATGGACTTGAATTGCAGTCCCACTTGTATGTAATAAAATGTCTCAAGGTAGATTACTGCAGAGGCTACTTTGAAGAGGTTTTCGACGATTTCTTGTGGCTGTTTTATGTTTTTCTGAAACTGCCTCCACACTAGAGACTGGAATTACAAGCTCCACTTCAGCCAAAGTTTTGAAATCAGAAAACATTTCTCTAAGTGAAATGATCAGATGTCGGCAATCCTGATCTCCACAGCGTAGATCATTTTAAATGACAGATGGCCTTCAGATTTTTCTGTCACAGTTTTAAAAAAACGTCAATGACAGAAAATATTTGGCAAAAATGATACCGGCACATGACATACATAGACATGCAAACCCATTATGCTTGACAGGAGTAACAGTGAAACCATTAAAATGAGACAGAAACAATAAGATGGTTGGTAATGTTAATTTGCACCAGCCTTAATGTAATGTACCCAGCCTTACTAGCACGATAACAAGCCATCTGTAATATCATACAAGGACAGTCAATGTACCATAATGAATCAAAGTTTCAAGAAAAGGGTGTGCTCTTCCAAAATGGGATCAGCTTCACTAAAAAACTAAATTTGACATTTGATATCAAATGTTAATTAGCGTGTTAATGATATCTTCTTGTAGCAGAAAAAAAAAAATACCATCAGCATGTGGTTGACTGTTAGAGTAGCTATATTCTGCCCTTAACGGTTTTACACTATAAAGTTAATAATTATGATAATGATATCAGGACTTCATTTAAGTAGTGCTTTAATTATCATTGATGTAGTCCCAAGGCACTTTACAGTATCAGCTAAATACATTCATCGACAGTAACTGAGTTGTAATGCAAGGTGCTAATCTATAATTGGGAGCAATTTAGTTGGTTCAGTGTCGTATCTAAGGATTAGGGATGCATATCCTTAGGATTTTGTCACTACCAATATCGATACTCCTTACCGATACCAATATTTATCGGTATCCTTATTGATATAACTTTATGTAATTTGGTGTTTTTTATTACCACAAGAGGGGGTAACACCAGGAGTGGGGCTTCGGGGGGGCTGGAAGGGCAACACACCCCTGGCCCGGGCCCCAGAGGGTTCTGGATAGGAGGTCGGACTTAAAGGAACCGGGCCTCTACCATGGCTCAGGTTAGCTAGAGAAGGCTGGCCCTCCCGTGATTTGAGCCCAGAGGCGCCCAGAGTATGGGCAGTCTGTCACCCATCATGCAGATTTATACAGAGGGTATATAAACCCATTTAGTGTGATGTATGCATACTCAATCAGGTGCATGCGCACGCAGGCTTGGTGCAAAACAACCGGAGGACTGCTTTAGGCGATGGTTCATGGGAGCGGACAGAGCGCTACCTCAGTCTAGATCCAGTAAAAAGTGACTATAAAAAGCTGTAAATGGACTGATATGCAGATGTGGGACAGTGAGGAGGAGACTTAATGTAGAGATGAAAACACATCTGTTGAAACTGATCAGAATACGCGGCATTATGGTTAAAGTGGGTGTCAAAATGATAGGGTCGCTATCCGTGGTGCTGAACTGCTTTCAGTTTGTGTTGTTTTATTAGTGACAATGCAGCCTAATGTTTTTGTTGTTCTCTTGTTTTGTTATACTTCATGTCCGTTTGATGGACTTCAAAATGACATAGTTGTTCCCCATGGTGGCAAAGCTTGTAAGCCCCACTGTTGTTGTAGAATGATGTTAACGTGAGCTTTATTATTTGGGTGTAAAGGTTCCGGTCATTTGCCCCGCCCCCGGCCCGGCTATGATTAGTTTCGCTACTGGGTAACACAAACAACACAACACCTGCCTTTTCAACCTTTAGTAGGTCAACTATTTTTGTAGTGCACAGTACTGCCAAACAAAGCAGCACACCATGCATACAGTGATGCTGATAAAGTGCATTTAAAGAATGCAATGCTTCAACAGGAGCTAAAGTGCTTCATAGAAATAAAACAAAATAGATTAAAAATGACAAAGAAATTATGAACAAATCCCTTGGCTTCAACACAACGGGCTGCAAATAAACATACATAAGTAAACAGAAAAAATGTAGGGGTGTTTCTTCTCTCGTATTTGGCCCTAAGAGTTTTTGTTTAGGAAAACCAAAATGTTTACTTTCTCTGTTGAAGAAGCCTGGACACAGAGGTACAGTGGGTATGGAAAATATTCAGACCCTTTTAATTTTTTCTCTCTTTGTTTCATTGCAGCCATTTGCTAAAATAAAACAAAAAGGTCATTTTATTTCCCATTAATGTACACGCAGCACCCCATTTTGACAGAAAAAAATCAGAAATGTAGATTTTTTTTTTTAATTTATATTGCTGTGACACTCATATTTAATTCACATGCTGTCCATTTCTTCTGATGGTTCTGCTTCTTCATTGGAGTCCAGCTGTGTTTAACTAAACTGATTGGACTTGATTAGGGAAGGCACACACCTGTCTATATAAGACCTTACAGCTCACAGTCCATGTCAGAGCAAATGAGAATCATGAGGTCGAAGGAACTGCCCAAGGAGCTCAGAGACAGAATTGTGGCAAGGCACAGATTTGGCCAAGGTTACAAAAAGAATTTCTGCAGCACTCAAGGTTCTTAAGAGCACAGTGGCCACCATATTCCTTACAGTAAATGGAAGAAGTTTGGGATGACCAGAACTCTTCCTAGACCTGGCCAGCCCAATTGAGCAATTGTGGGAGAAGAGCCAAAGTGAAAGAGGTATAGATATAAGATAGAGATATAGAAATATCACTGTGGCTGAGCTCCAGATATGCAGTAGGGAGACTGGAGAAAGTTCCACAAAGTCAACTAACACTGCAGCCCTCCACCAAGGAGAACCAGGGAGAGACATGAACAGAATGCTTGAAGCTGATTGGGCAAAGCACCTGTCCACCATGATTTGTTTTAGCCAATTACACAGTAACAAATGAGGACGTCGTCATCGGCATGCGCCTCAGAGACGCTACTACAACAACAACAACAAGAGTCTGCCGGTGAAAACTTTCTTTTGGGATAGTAATGCTGAGGTCATTATGTCAATGAGTGACTTTTGCCATTTTTGCAAACGAGTATGCGAGTTAAGAGCACGTTAACCATCTTCCTGTATCAACATCTTTCTATTTTTTTTTATTCGGAGCTATGCTAATAGTGGTAGCCCAGCTCTCTCCCTGCAACTGCGCATGCACCAGTTTTGCCTTGGCGCTCCTGCCTTCGTCACACCCGGATATCCCACCCTAAACCACAACACTGCCTCATGATTGGATCAAACCGCGTCAGTTTGGATTTGAAAGGCGAAGGCGAGAGCAGCACATGATAGATTCTGGTGTTTTTGAACACCAGGAAAATCCATCTTGCAGGCAAGGTACCTGGCAAATGCTTCATTAGATTGCTGGTCTTCCCTCAATTGGATGCAACTACTTTGGAACAAAAATTGCATTGAGCTGTGTTCTTAGTAAAGTGAGCCCACACCTTTGAACGCTTGGCTCTCACCGCACATGTTGACTCAAGACAAAGCTAGCAGAGGCTACGTCATCACCTGCTGTCGACAGCCCGTGTCATAATTACGCGACGGTTAGCGAGGTAAAAATACCGATAGCGATTTAAATTGTCCAGAATCCTCCTCCTGTACTGACCCAATTAGGAACCGGTACCAAAAAATACTGGTTCTCAGTATGCATCCCTACTATGCATACTTTGACAGGTCTAGCGTTGGGAATTAAACCCCCAACTCTATACCTGTCTCTTTCTTCATGAGACATAAATCCACCATATGATAATGCCCATCAAGTAAAGGCTACATTGAAAAACATTTCAGTTTAAATCTTTTACAACTAATATGGAATCTATTTCCTCTGGTCCCTTTACATTTATCAATTTAAAAATAACTTAAGTGCAGAATGAATGACAGTTTGACACAAATGATGTTTATTGATACAGGCAATGAAGGTAAGTGGACAGGTGAACCCAAATGATGGTGTGACGGATGATGTACACTGGTTGCACAGAGAAGACAACAAATTGACTCTCTTACAGACTCTAAAAAAGGACTTCCACTGTAATCACTTGTGACTTATGGGAAATCGTGATCATATTGGCAGGTATTAAGGTCAGGACGGTGGAGAAACACAGAAACAAAGGAGAGTAAAAGGAGGAAGAGAGAACAATATTAACAGAAGTAGCAACACAATAGAGAAAAATATTTAGATAATGGATGTTATATGATTAATGAAGATATCCGTCTGCTTCTCCGTGTCACAATGAACTCTCATTTGTAACAACAATACAATTAAAAGCACTATTTTAAATATAGTTACTATATTTTTTTTTTCTTTATGGTGTGAGTGCAATGAATAATGCTTATAAAGGGTTAATACCAGTATATTTTGGAGGATGTGCTTTTCTGTGACCTGTGCGCCCACGGCTTCACGGGTCGGCCCATTTTAATCAAGGCCCACCCAGGTGCTGTTCATCCAATAACAAGCCCATGGATAGCTTTGAGTGAAAGGCTTTCAGCCAATCATTGACTTAGATCCCACACGGACTCTTAAAAAAATCTTTGACTTTTAGATATCTATATATTTCAGATAGCTCTGGAAAAAAGGAGTCTGACAGGTGACTATCCATGATTGTCAAATGACAGCACAACGGGTCAGAGGACTATTAGCATCAGCAGCAAGATGGTAAATGGTAAATGGACTTGATTTTATATAGTGCTTTATCACCACACTGAAGCAGTCTCAAAGCGCTTTACATATCAGCTCATTCACCCATTCACTCTCACATTCACACACCAGTGGGACAGGACTGCCATGCAAGGCGCTAGTCGACCACTGGGAGCAACTTAGGGTTCAGTGTCTTGCCCAAGGACACTTCGACACATAGTCAGGTACTGGGATCGAACCCCCAACCTCTCGATCAGAAGACGACCCACTACCATCTGAGCCACGGTCGCCCGAGATGCTGTTCCGTTTTCCAGGAAATCCATTGCAAATACATTGAATTAAATCTTTCTTTTTACAATTTGTATGCAACCCTGCCCTCCATAACACTATACATGAATACATAATATTTACAAATTCAGAATAACTTTACTGTCTACCTTTTGTTTTGCAAAAAGCAGAAATATATTTCCCTTGCATGTGCAAAAATCTGGAAAAAGAGGTCATTCGAAAAACAAAGCACATACAGACAGGATGCATTGAAAACATATTTATTATGCTTATACATATATAAAAATAGACATTAGATTTTCACTATGCACTTATGTATCAAGATTAATTCATTATGTCTAACAAAGTCAGAAACATGAATAACTTGTCATGCAGTTTGTCTGTGCCTTTCATACATGGTGTCCTTGCCAGTGTTGTGCTAGTTACTGAAAAAAGTAACCAGTTAGCATTACTAGTTACTTCATTAACAAAGTAACTCAGTTACTATTTTGATACTTACATCAAAAACGAATGTGTTACTGGAAAAAGTAACTTTTGAGTTACTTAGAATTAAAGAAAGTATTATTTATTTTGGGTTATTTGTGTCTGTACAGCTTCATATTAGTGCGGTAATAAAATAATATTCCACTGTTGATCAACTGCTATAAAACAACCATAAATGATGTGCATATAAAGCACAAAACAGCTGCTCCAAAATTAAAACAGTAATTTTTCAGCCTGAGTACAGTAATGTAAAGTAAGCTGTGCATATCCCAGGTGCACATTCTGCTGTTGAAAATGCTTAAAAAATAAATATAGAAAAACTAATTCACAGCATTTTTCTCAGCTACACAATGCTAAACATATCAGGCTAATGAGCTGCTGTTAGCAGTGACTCAGCAGCAGCGACAGGCTGCATATGTACAACAACATACCGTGCAATAGTTTGGCTGGCCTGTCCCTGGATAACAGTCACAGTCCGTTAAAATCCAGCCGCAGCGTTAGCTTAGCTTCACTGATGCATCTTTTGGAGACAAAAATAATGCGCGTATTTCCACTCTGAGAAGCTCGTCCTGCTCTCGCATTTACTCGCCATGATTGGCGCACGTGATGTAA
This sequence comes from Gouania willdenowi, assembly GCF_900634775.1. NCBI lineage: Eukaryota > Metazoa > Chordata > Actinopteri > Blenniiformes > Gobiesocidae > Gouania > Gouania willdenowi. The sequence goes on from NC_041050.1 coordinate 18,202,878, forward strand.
ACAGAAACACGCTGACAATGGTTCTTCTTCTACTGTTTTACCGTGTTTGGCACGGCATCCCGCGAAAATATGTAGCGCCACTGTAAACAGGAAGTAATGGACAAACGCACCATATTGTAACGGTAACAGCGTTATTTCTTTAACAAAAATATTGCGTTACAGTACTAGTTACTGTCAAAAGTGACGTTGGGGCGGTAACGCGTTGGTCCTTGCATGTAGTCGCCACCATGGTTTGCTGTGCTGCATGCGGATGCTACAATCGCTCAGAAAAAGGAGTGAAAATGTATGGCTTCACAACCGAACCAGAGAGGAGAAAGAAATGTTAGCCAAAGTCAGCAGGAGCAATCTAAAAATAAATCAGGATTATAACAATTAAAAAAATATGTATTCAAACACTTCACACACACACACACATTTATTTAATTAATCAATTTTATTATAGCAAAATAAATTATGTTTAAAAGTATTTTCTTTAATTCCACATCGTTGGATGAAATGGCATTAAAAAAATTGAATCTTGTGGTTAACGCTGTGTTTTGCTAACTTTATCCAGTAACGTTAGCATATCCTAGCTTCATCTGTTATCTCCTAATGATCCCTTAATCTACTAGTTTTGTGGGGGAAATCCACTAACATGCTTTAATGCACACGTTCATGGGTTTAGATATGCTGATATTAATAATAATAATTTCCAATATGATTATTTAAACGTCTTACCGTTCAAAAGTGCATCACAAACTAATCCGCCCGAGCTTCATTGTGCTGCAATAGTCAACTGCTTCTGAGGAACGATTGTGAGGCTCCATGGACCGCCATTGTTGTAAAAAAAAAATGAACCACTGGAGTGAACGAAGTTGTCACAACTCTCTCTCTAAACGGCTTTGAGCCCACCTACAGGCCGCATCCACACCAAGAAGTCACTGTTCTCATGCTGCGTTCAATGACACTCAGAACTCTGGATTTATCATCTGGGGGTTTCCGAGTCGGAGCTCCTACACTGTAAACTCAAACTTCCTCTAAAAATAATTTGTTTGACGTCTCATAACAATGATGGCACATGTTGGTGGTAAAACAGTGATTAAAAGCATTTTATCGGTAAAAACTTTAAGATTATTCACTATGTTCACAAATTACATACCGCTGCTGTGGAACACAGTAATGCAGGCTTTTTGTTGCTGTTTGTAAGATTTTAATTTTATTTTTAATTGTTTTAAAGCCTTACATGAATCACTTTGAATGCCTTGTTGCTAAAATATGCTTCATAATGTGGCGTTGCTTTGTTGGGCCAATATTAAAATGCTATTCATTTTATCTGGCCCATCCAGTTAAATGGGGGCCCACCCACGATCAAAATCTCGGTGCCGCTAGTGGACCTGTGTACAACATGTTTTGAACTTTTTAAATTTTCAATTATATTATATTAAATTTTGCACAAAGCTTGGCCTAAAAAGGTAGCAAAATGCTTGAACAACTTTTATTTCTGATGAGGATTATTGTAACTGTCTGACAACTTCCATTCCTATCAATTTGGGGATTTATTTTCAGGGTGTGCTTTTGTTTTTCACTGTTAAGTCTAAGATATAATAGTTTTTATTTTAACAGTTATGAGTACAAAGAAGCTTTCATATTCATTATCAATTAAACCTTCACTCTGACTGTTGAGTATTTGTCAATGATGGAGAAAATCCTGTAACTTCATAGCACTAATGAAGGCGCCAGGCAGCAGTGAGGAATTAAGATTGATTTTATTACAAGAATTCGTTTAGTCTAAGCCGTGATCAATAGTAACTGTTTAGTACAAGGTTTTATTAGCCCCCTGGCCATTTGGTGTCTTGACCAGAAGATCATTATGTTTGCTGAACCCTTGTCCAATTATAACAAACTGTTTTGTTCCATTGGATTTAAAAAAATCAGAGCACATTTGTACATGTGAAAAAATAAATCTGTCTTAACTTTAAATGTTTTCATAGTAAAGATGAAGAACAATATTCACTGAAGTATGAGCACCATCATAATTAAAGCATCATGCCAAGTGACCTTTGTAAACAGTATTTATTAGTTACTTCTGTCTTCCCCCCGTTTATTAGCAGGGATATCAGAAATTTAGGTAAAATATGCTGTAAAAGTTTTTTTGTTTGTTTGTTTGTTTGTTTTTTACCTTAAGATATAATATTTGTGCTTGATTAATCCAAATAATTTATTTTCCAAAGGCTTGAAGAAGCCTGGCAACTTTATTTGCAGACCTCAAGCCTTATTCCTCAATGCTTATTCACAAAGCTGGGCCTGAAAAAAAAAAGACATAAGCACGCCTCTCTCCATGCAAATTGTGTGACTGATAGAAGCAGAATTTATGGGAAAATGTGTGCACTGGTAGGAAAACTTTAATTCTTATGCAAAAACATTTTAGATCCGTAGGAAATAATATGTGGCAAGTCTCTCAGTAAAGATTTAATGTCTCATTTGAAAAAAAAACAAAAAAAAAAAAAAAAACAGCAATTATATTTAGTGTTATAACTATACCTTGATTTGAGAATAGAGCATGCAATTTCAGACATAATATCACACATGCTCACATCTGCATGTATTTGTTGGACTGGTGCTGGGACAGGCAGGCCTTGCAGTCAATCACCACTTCCAACTCAAGATTGACTGGGGACACAACACACCACAAGTCTTAGTTGAAATATTTAAATTACAGCCATTTGAAGAACATCTCCAGATTGAAAGGTTTCATGAGTCAGACACGTCAGGGACTCTGCTCCATTTTTTTTTTTTTTTCATCTCCAGCAGACTGGACCATTGTAATGGTCTTCTAATAAAAATCCCTCAAAGGAGCATCAAACAGCTATAGCTGGTTCAGAACGCTGCAGCTCGTGTCTTAACCGAAACAAATAGATCAGAACACATCACTCCAGTTTTAAAATATTTACACTGGCTCCCAGTTAGCCTCAGAATAGACTTTAAAGTTCTGCTGCTGGTGTATAAATCTGTGAATGGGTTTGGTCCAGAATACATCAGTGAGATGTTAGTCAGATATGAACCCAACTGGTCTCTCAGATGTACACAGGTCAGATAGTAAACATGGTGATGCTGATTTAAGTTGTTATGCTGCAAAAAAAGTGGAAGTCAGCATCCACTGGGAAGATTTTTAAATCCAAATTAAAGGCACTATTTTTCTTAACTGACTACAACTGAAAGCGAGTTACATTGAACCAGTGTTAAACAAGCTTTTATTTATTTATTTTTTTTATTTTTTTTATATAAATGTAATAATTTTTAGGTGCATCAACTCATTCGATGATTTATGAAAAACCTGCACTAAATATATTTTTATTAAAACTATACTGATAATCAAATAATTTCCTTTAACAGTGTCTTTTTGTTGCTATTGGCAACATCTGGCTAGCTAACACAGACCAAGACATTTTAGTTGGTGTCTTCTCTCCATTTTCCAAAAATTTACAAGATTGGAATCTTCAACAGGAAATGAATGATGACATGAGGCTTAACGACATGGAACGTGACCGCTGCTTTACACAGACCTCATTCTTAATTATCCCTCCAAATAATGTTCATTCCCTATCTATATGATGAATGAGACAGACTCAATCATTACAGATTATTTCCACAATCAAAGTAACATCCATTTCATGGCCTAGCTAAAGGAGTTGACACCTTGCAGGTCTCAGTCAAATACCACCGCACCATGAATGTTTCAGTATTAGAGTTTTTGACCTGGTGATATTTAAAACACAAGAGATTCTCTGCAGTGAGTAAAAATATCCCTGGTGTACACACATTTATGAGTTTGAGACACATTCAATGTGCTGTTTGTCTCCTGTTCTTGCATGTACAGTGGGACACATATTGTATTTCTGCATTGGGTCATAACAAATTGTCAATATTATCAAGTTAACTAGTTGAACATGCAAACTCTATTTATAAAGTCTCATGTCAGAAAAGAAATATTTTCCCCCAACACTGAGGTTTGATAGACACACTTTAGCTGTATTGTAATCCAAGGCAGATTGAACCCTTATTTTTTCACGACTTAACCCAACTTTGCATTAACAATAAAGTACAACTCATTTGATTAGGAAGTCTTCTAATTAAATGTTCTGTTCTTAACCCAGAGCCCTGTCTTCTACTGCTTTACAATCAACATGTTCTGCAGTCATGAATCCCAAAGGTACCATACAATATACAGACGTGCTACTAATTCCATGATCTAAAGTGTAGATTTTTGCTACACTTTGCCCTCAGTGCCTGGTTGCACAAATTAACTTTTCCCTCAATGTGTTGTTGCAGGCTTTTCTCCAGTAATTAGGTGTGGTTGCAGAGCAGTCCAGTTGGAGAACCCACAGTGGACAATGAGCTATAAGGGATTAGAAAACGGACTTCCAGTGAAGAAGATGTTTGACATTTTAGGCTGGGTCCAGAGCAAATGCCAGACAATACATGCATGAACAGGTTTTTAAACATTTGCTTTTAAACAACTAATCTGTAAATTTGTACACCTTCATGAGAACATTATGTATGAAATATATCTTACTGGCATATTTTACACTCAAAACATTGGCTTTAACATGCCATGTGCAAAAAACTTAAAATAAAAAAATAACATACAATCTGCCTGTGGCTTTTAAACCAACTTTGACTTCAATGCAACCTGACTTTAGTGCAACAACCCAGGTTTCAGCGCACTTCTTTGTGCAGTTACAATGTCTCCTGCAGTGGAAAAGACTTTCCTGGTTAAATAAAGTTTAAAAAGGAGGAGGGCGTATTATGTTGAAAGACCCGAAATGCCCGATGAGACCAGGCACATAACTGATGATGTGTCCAGAGGCATCAGTAGATGTACAGAATGTACACAGTTTAGGATATTTTTTGTTAAGAAGCAGTAAAATGAGTTCCCAATAAAGGGGACAACAGTGCTTAAAGACACATTTTTTTCTTCCGTCGTTGCTAACTCCTCCTACACCGTTTGTTCAATTTTGATTTTCAAAAATTCAAAAAGTTCCCCTAGATTTTTGCTTGTGATTTTGACCATTCAACCTTTAACATGTTCAGTCCTACCTTCAAGCCATTTCAACTCATTTCAACCTTTTAATCCTCTGGGGCCTAAGGCGTTTTTTGCTGTTTTTTTCACTGCGTTTCATTTTACCAGGAAATATGACATACTGTATTAACACAGTGGATCTAAAACCAGTGTTTGGAATAACAGCGTTTAAAGTAACGGCGTTAGGTATCGGCGTTTGTTTTTCAGTAACAGGGTAATCTAACTAATTACTTTTTACGCCGTTACAACGTCGTTATCGTTACTGAACGTTAAATGCGGTGCATTACATGCATTCATTAAATAAAATGTGATCCGAAAGCATCCCTGGCTTCTTACTCAGCTGTTGTGAGGAGGTGGGTTAAAAACAAGGTGAGCGATTATGATTGGCTTAGGCTGCGTCATGTTTCATGGTAGCCAATCAGAGCCAGTGTTTTTACACATGTGCCAGCAAGAGGAGGCGGGTTAAAAACAAGGTGAGCGATTATGATTGGCTAAGGCGACGTGACAGCACCCGCGACACACTACAGATTGGATGAATCAGCAGAGATGGCGAGTGTGGAGCAGTCTGATTGCCATTTTTAAGGTGACGATACAAACACTTCTTTAAATTAATTGTGGTCAAAGGCAAGAATGTGTTTGTGAAGTGTTCATTATATCCAGGAGTGAAGACTTTGTCCACATCTGTTGTAAGCAACTCAAATTTAATGAAGCACCTCACGACACACGCATCTAAAAAATGTGAATTCTTTGACATAGAGCAACTTCTTTTTTTTAATAGTAACGCAAATAGTTACTTTTATTATAGAATAATTTAGTTACTAACGCAGTTAATTTTTTGAACAAGTAGTGAGTAACTATAACTAATTACTTTTTTAAAGTAACGTTCCCAACACTGTCTAAAACCACTATAAAAACTCAAATTCGAGTGGGAAATTGTTTTTTTTTTATTATAAAAGACTTTATTATAAACATTTTTAATGAATCATTTTTATTACTTATATAGCAAATCTAAACTATATATTTCAAAAACGTATATACAGATGAATCAAAGAAGACAGTTATAAATAGCTATTTACAGTGAAATGGAAGCAATGTCTCAGGCTATTTTGTATTTGTATTTACAAAAAAGTATGAATCATAAACACAGGGAAATAAAACAAAAAATGAATATACTAGACACTACACTAGACTCTAATCTCACTACACACTAACTAAACAGTCAAATCACAGTAATAATTGCCATTCTCTGAAATCTCTCAACTCACTCTCTCTTTCTCCGTCTCTGTTCGTTCGTCTCTCTTTGTTTACCTTTTGCCTGGCAACAAAATGGTCACTATATGTATTGGACGATGGGCTTCTTCTTCTCAACCAATAGGTAGAAGCTATAGTGTCATATTTCAGCGTTGTTGTTTTTTGCTCCATAGCACTTTTGCCTCATTTTAGAAGTGCTCCTCACCTGTCTTCATGCACGGAGCGTGCACTGAACGCGCAAGAAAATGTCACGGAAAAACATGCCCACATTTTCCCTCATATTTCACTCTTATTTGGCCTATCAACATAATTTAAAAACTGGTTTGTAATTTGAAATTTGTACTTTTGACATGGGTTGAAACAGCAATCCAAGGACGCTGAGCTTTGCCGTATTGGCTCTTTAAGACAATCATATGATCAGGATGCATTGGCACGCCCATAAGCCCCAGAGGGTTGAACCCATTTCAACTTTTTCAACCCATTGCAACTTTTTTCAACCTATTCAACCCATTTCAACCTTATTGTTAATATCAGCTATTTCTAGGTTAATGCTTAGCTAATGCTAGGTTAGTGCTAATTAGGGATGCGCATCTTAAACCGGTTTCGTTTGGGAACTGGTTCTTAGTCACACGATTCACTAACAACAACCCTTTACGATTCCCTAAACAATCCTTCCTGGGCTGCGCCACCACTGTAAATAAACGTACCCCACTCGCAAATTTGCTGCAGAGTAGAGATGAGCTTCTTGCTGCATTTCACAAAGAAGGACGTCAACTCGGGGATCGTGACTTGTAATTCCTGCAAGAGGGATCTGTATGCCAAAGGCGGTACCACAACCACAATGTTCAAACATTTGGCCACACAACACACCATTATACTCAAGCAATGCCGTGTGTTTGACACACTTAGCAGCATCAGCGCTAGCACTAGCACAGCAGGAAAAATTAAACAACTGGCTAACATTGTGTGATATTGTGCTAGGTTAATGCTAGGTTAATGCTATTACTAGGTTAATGTTAACGTTATGCTAATGATATGTTCATGCTATGCTCATGCTATCTAATGCAGTGCGATGCAGGCCAGCACCTGCATCTTCACTTCTATTTTCTTTTTTTTTTTTAAATGCAATATATGAAAAGAGATTTTTTTTTTTTAATTTTGAATTTTTTAATCTGAAGACTCAGTCCGATGTGCTTTAAGATGCATTTAGAATTATATAAGAAGAACCATTGTCCCTACAGACTCCACTGAAGCCATAATGAGTGAGAGCTACAAGATGTCCTTAGAGCAAAATCTCATCTTTGCATGTCTTTCTCCTGGCTTTCTATAGCTGGCATCCACACCCTCCACGCTAACCTCACAGCGACCTGACAGCACGGCAGCTTAAGGTGTCGCTCACGGCTCCCTCTGAGCGCGACTGCATGTGTTTTCTCAGCAGAGAAGTGAGCGCGGGATCGCTGCTCTGATCCTGTTGGCTTGAGATGAATCTGGAGCCTCACGCTACAGCTGGCGTCCTGGCAAGCTGAATACTGCCAAATGTGTGTGCGTGTGTTAAAGTGTGAGAGAGAGAGAGTAGATTTATATGCAGACGAGAAAAAGCCTCGACCACAGAACAACTGTGTGTGCATACTCTGTGTGTGTGCAAACTGTTTGCTCAAAAGACAAAAGCCGCCAACCTCCAGCTGCACCAAGGGATTTACTTCATTATAAATTATTCAGGGAATCAAACACTTAAGATTGCTGTCTGAAAGTAACTCCACAGTGCATCAAAGAGTAGAAAATTAACTGCCAGGATATTTTTCCCTCGCCTGAGAGTTAAAATGACAGATTGATTGTACAGTGATTTGCAATAACAATGTAAAGTTCATAATATAATAGATTCTGTTGATAACATGTTTATCTATATGAAAATGTGTTATTCAATAAATGACAATCTATTCCCTAACAGATTGTCAGGGAGTTTTCCTTATATCATTGGATTGTGATCCAAGTTCAAATGTATTGCATCATTTAGAGAAAAACATGCTTTTAGGTAACAGCTAGGATGATACATTTAATGCACAGTGACATCAATTACAATCTGGACCAATGCTTCAATTAAAACTATAACAAAACCCTGTAATTTTTACATTTTATTATAATGTTTTTTTTTTGTTTTTTTTTTAAAGGCAGAGCTCTTATTTTGCCTTTTTTGATTGATTAAAAGTATGTTTCCTTTTGCTTATATTTGTGTCATATGTCAAATTACAGTTTGGTTTGATTGCAGCCATTCAAAAATATGTTCAATAGTACCAAGGAGAATGATTGTGTAGTGGAATTTGCATGTCCTACTAATCCTAGTATGGGTTTGCTTATGTTACTTAGCATTCCCCTACCGTTGAGGTTCAAAGTGAATTCATGCTCGTTTTAATGTGGTGCGTTCAATGAAAGCCTTTCATGTCAACCCTGATATGGAATCGAGATGTTCAATTTGTACGAACTACAGTCATTCATGGCAGCAGACGATGCAGCAGCACTAACTCACTGTTCAACCACACCTTAATGTGAAAGGAAGACAATTAGGTAATCAGGAACACCTGTGGGGAAATGAGAGGAACTACCCACTCTCACACGCACATACTGTGTTAATATACACACAGGAATCCATCAGCAACTGACAAAAGATGAAAACAACAGAATAAACATTACTATAACATGACAAACATGGAAAAACAACCCCACTGAGGCTCGGACCAATGACCCACCGACTGTAAGGCCAGAAAAAGGCAAGACATGGCAAGAATTAAGCAAACTGAATATTGATGAATTAACAAAAAACATAATTTAACTGACTAAACCAAAAAAACCACAAGACTAAAAACAATGTAGTATACTAAAGATATTGTGATAATTTCAATAAAAAATGAATACAAAACAAATTCCAACTATCATGAAAAACATGAAATACAAACACAAAAGCAACTCATTGACCCTAAACCCTATAGGTTCCCAAAGTGGGGTATGGGTACCTCCAGGGATACGCACATTTCCATAGGGGGTACTTGAATGAAAATTAAAAAAAAAATGAAAAGTGCAATATAAATAGAGCAGCAGTCAGGAGCCTCCATGCATTGCCACAAATTACACATTGGTTTCTGTAAGACTAACCTCTAGTGATGACAAAAAAACAATCTCATCAAAAATGTGTAAATATGATGAGATGATGTCTGGCTTACTTTGTGCTCTTGCCAAACATGCTATTAACATTTTGAGGTCCTTCGCAACCATATACTTGTGTAAAAGTACATTTTCAGCTTTCACAAACATGAAAACAAAATACAAAAAAAGAATAACGACTTAAAGCAGAACTAAGCAACTTGCTCTTAGCGCTCCCCCTAAAGGTCCCTTTTGGTTATGACACTGTCATAAACACTCTGCAACCCCTGCCGCCTGCCCCACCCCACAGCTACATCTGCACCTTTGCTCTCCCAAGACGGTAGCAACCGATCAATGAAAAATCCTAATACAAGAGTGACATTAAGGGTGCTTTCATACATATAGTCCCATGTGACCATGTGAACAGTATGAGGAAGAGAGACAAGTAAAATAAATGAATGATGTGGAGGTAATATGGAAGGGAGTATGGAAATGTGTGTGATGTGTTTAAGTGCTGACAAAGTGGCTCTGAAAATAGATGGATAGATAGATGAATGGATATTTGTGTGTGTGCTGCCTGATGGACCGCTGGGTTGTGAGTGTGTGTGCGTGCCTGTTGCCGCGACGGCAGTGTGTGTGATTGCTGTGTGTTGCTGCTGAGCTGTCACTGCATTGAGTTACTCCGTTCCTCGAACAAAGGTCTTCTCTGCTTTTTTTTGCTGGCTCCGCCATGATATAAGTTTGAGAAAAGTGCTTATGTAGACAATCGTGTGCAGCCACGGGGCTGGTCATTATCTAGCATTTGTTTGTATTGGGCTGCCGTAAAGCAGTACGTCTTGCCACCGGGTCGGAGGCAGGAAAGTTGCAAGTGCTGTTTTCTGCCAGAGACAACAGGGAGAGATGAAAGACCCCCAATCACCTCATAAACACTTGTATTACCCTCACAGGGACTACGAGAAGGATTTATTAAGGTGAAAAAGTTACTTAGTTCTGCTTTAAGATGCTCTCAAATTAAGCCAAACATCCTCTCAACCTCACCCTTCTCATTAAGGTTGTAGTGAGTTGTCTTTCACAGTTTCAGGCTGATGAAAAAGAGACATTTTTTCTTCACAGAAGATGCCAGTAGGCTGGGTCATTAAATAAATCGAGTGACAATTTAAAATAAATATGTTTTATTGTGTTGTTACGGATTTGTTAAATTATTATTATATATTATTCCTCAACAGGAAACAAATTTCCCTGTAGGGCAACATTGTATATGACATTACATTATTATAGGTGTGCAGGAGTAGGGGGTACATGTCTTCAGGTTAAATGTCTGTACGAGTACGAGACTGTGAAAAGTTTGGGAACCACTATCTTAAACCATGACAGTTGATTGTTATAATGTATTTTGTGTTGTTTTCACATTTGTGCAATTATTAGGTGTATTTGGCAACACTGTACCAACAAAGTAGTAATCCCAGCATTTGAAACAGCTTATTGGTGTCAGCAATTCAATGTACAGACTTTACATTTTTATCTGAAATCCAAAATCAAGAAATACAGCTTCACGAAGAGTGAATAGATTTTTCTTTTCTTTTTTATCTAGCCTTGACCAGGACATGTTACAGACAGGAAATAAGCTCTCTTGGGTGGTTCAGTCTTAAATCATCTCTCAAAACAACAGCTGCATTGAACTGGAAACCACAATGCACTGGTGCAATTATGACCAAACAAGTCCCAAGTGTGGCACAGAGGTCCAACACAGTCCTAACACAAGCTGACATACACACATTAATACTTCACACCCACTCCAGCATATGAAGCTACTAATACACACGCACACGAACGCTTGCATGAATGAGCATTCAAATAATGCTAATCAATGCAAAGCCCTTGATGTAGAAGAGCAGATGGCCTGAGGATGTGCTGCACTGGGCCGACAGGTTCCTTCTTCTTCTACCTTATTTCGACATATTTCATTTTTTTCCACCCCATCACTTAATTCTGTTTTTTTTCTTTTTTGTTCCACTCCACGTGTTTTTCTCCACACTCCTCTTTATTTCTTTTTTTTTTTTCTTTTTTAGTTCTCTGCCAATATTTTCCTTCTTTAATCTCTCTATTTCATCCTCTTTCATCACTGTGCCATTTCACTTCACTGTTTCTTACTTCATTCCACAGAGTTTGATATGAATAATCAACAGCATGCGTGGAGCAACTGCAATGCTGCTTTTCCTCTGAAGTAGTAAACAGTTAAAAAAAAAAAAAAAAATGTCTAAAGTCTTGAGGGCACCACTTTGTAAATCCAAACTATAAACCATTAAAAAAAAATAAGGAAAGAAAAAAAGGTTAACGCAACAGAAGTGGGTAAAGTATTAACTGCTAGTGTGGATGAAAATAAACCCCTACATTGACATATAAAGCATTCAAAATAAAACCTGATGAAAATTGAAAAAAGTTACAGCTTCCATTCAAATGTATGAATTTAAATATAGATACAAAAAAACAAACTTGAAATTCCCTTGCTGCTATACCTTGCTGCTATAAAATGTAGGGGTCTCTTGAATATCCTCTTTTGGTAAACACAAGTAATTGATGTCCTTTTTATCCGTATCTTTGATTCAAATTGAATGACCAGAGTTCACCAGTAAAGGACAATTACAAGCTTACTTAAAGGATGCATTACACAATTTGGACCATCTTATGCAGCTGCTGTCGGATCATTCCAAAACACTCAGTGCCTTCTCTCGGAGCCAATTGAGCATCATCCACAGTTATGATGCAATAGCTCACAATAACAACTAAATGTTAGATCATAGAAATAAAATTCACAAAGTTATGGCGTGAGAATCCACATGCCGCCTCATAGGTAATGTCTTTCCATCCTAAATAGCCTTCCATCTTGGATTGATTAGTTAGGCAGTGAAACCATCTTACTTAATGGAAACATTTTCAGGCCCATAATTGAGAAACAAACCCTCAGAGTTACATAGACCTGTAATATGTAGCTGGATTTTCTCTTATCAATATTTAGGGATAAATGCAATCCAAATGGGTTGGGATCCCATATGGGGTCGTTTGGAGTTTAAATGGGGTTGCCTGAAATTTCTGAGAAATGTAAATACGATTTTGAAATGTTGTAATCAGTGTTCTTTTTTTTTATTATAACGACACACAATCTTAAACAACTGTATCTCTATACTTTCATTTTGAGACTGTAGTTAAAATGGAGTAAAAAACCAAAAAATCTATGAGCTCAAACATGATCAAAAACTAATTCTAGAAAAATACGGGGCTAACTTAGAAAAATGCTAGAAATAGTAGAAAAATACTTTGGGGTTGCCAGAAATTCTTGATAATAAAATGGGGTCATCCAAAAAAACAATGTTTCTTTCCACTTATTACCAAAATGAGTTCTTTAAAATGTGTGTCATCACTCATTCACTCTATCATTATGCTAAAAGTTGTTTTGATAGTTTTCTAAGCAAAATGTTGTAGTCGGACAAACTTGCATTCAGAAATAAAAAAAAATGGTATACTTGAGTCAAAAAAGTTTGAGAATCACTGTCCTATTCAAAAGGGTCATAGGATGTCATTCACAGTATATCCTATTTCAGTCCACTTCAGACAAAATATTAGCAGTTGTACTGATTTAGTCTTTTTCTTTTCTTGTAAATACGCTAATGTCTTATGAGACAGGAAATTATTTTATTTGTTCATTTATTCATTCATTCATAGATGTACACATTAACAAAGTCAGCAATTCTCATGCAGCATTCCTTTCTTCCTGTTTTTTTTTTGCTGCAGCGACAGTGTTGATGTAGGCCTGGATTATGGATGATAATTATTCATATTTTTTAGGAATTTGATACTCTTTTGTCTATTCCTCCAAGGCAACATATGCTGCTCTGTAGGGTTTTTACGTGTTTGTGATTGATCAGTTTGGAAAACCCTGAGTTAATCTGCCAAGTTCATAACCAAGTTCAGCCCCCAAAATAAAAACAATCAAAAATGACTCTAAAAACACACAAAATGGGAGGGAAAAAATCAATAAAAAACTGACCAGAAATATATACCAAATGACTAAAAACATACCAAATTACAAAAAAAAAAAAAACAACAGAATTACACCCACATAATTATATACACAAAATTACCCACAAACGCACAAGATGACTACAAATAAATATCTGAAAAATACATAAAGGGCTGTACTACGAATCTGGGTTTCGTGGTGCTTCTGGGATTTATTCTGTGTGCCATACTATACAAGGCTAACTCGTTTGGGACCTAGCTCAGGGTTATTTCCAGGTTTAACCTGATAGTCCGGCTCATTTATATCTGGTTCTAACTGAAACAAACAACAGAAACTTCTAAAATGTGTCATTTTATTCTCTTTTCCTCTTCTCACCGCTTAATAACAGATTATGCCATGTCCTGTTGGTCTCAGCATTGGTTTCTATTGGCTGTTTACTCAGAATAAAAACTGCAGTGCATGTGCCCTTACATCTCTGACCATTAAATCTGTGATTGATCTTGTGTCTGATCTTAAGCTGTCCCTGTCAGCTGGCTTGACTAAGACAATGAGCTTCAAGGTGTGAAGATTGTGATGAAATGGGAAATAAACCAGCATGATTACGGACAACTTCAGTAAACCAGGTTTAAACACTTTGATGAAATACCCCCCAGGTTAAGTTGTGGATAAGATCTGAGCGAGTATAAAAGCACCGCCTCATGACCAATCAGTAATCTTGGAAAATGACCCGCCCAAGAATGGGCGGGTCATTTTCTGTACATATTGCTTTGTGAATTGGACCTGACAAGTAATATATAATAATGCATTTAACCCATCCCTGGGGAGCAGTGAGCTGCCATGGTGTAGCGCCCAGGAAGCAGTTAGGGTTAGGGTTAGCCCAGGTGAGATTCAAACCGGTGACCCTCCGATTACAAAAATACACAATAAACACAAACATCCTTGTTCTTTCCTTTATTGGTGATCAGATTTGTCAACAATAAGATTCAGATGTGGCCCTTAAATTGAACACTCACATTTTTGTGGCGCCAATGAGATGAAAGTTGCTGGTCTCTGGGGTAAGATCATGGGCGGACTGGTGTATGTGTGGGATTTCCTAGGTGATCGGGTCATGAGAAAGAGAGAAAGGGGAAATAAACATACCTGTCAAGCATGCCGTTTTGGCTGGGAAACACCAGTATTTTACCCCTCTTTCCCATATTAGCATTTTCCCATAAATATCCCGTATTTTAATGTAATAATATTTAAAAGATAAATCTATCTAAAAAGCAAGGAATGTCTGTGTGTGCGTGTGCGTGCGTGTGTGTGTGTGTGTGTGTGTGGAGCAAATATCAAAATGTTTATTTTAATTTTATTTCACTTCTGGACGACCCCGAAATGATACCTATTCAGCTTTTGACCTCAGGGTGTGAGGGGGCGCTAGCGCACCATCTATATCTATTTCATTGCACAGCTCCTCACCCGAGCAAGAGTCACGTGTGCGACCAGAGCCAATCGCTGCGCACACAGCAAAGCAGACACGGACTGTAAACACACGAGTGAGAAAGAAGACGATAGTTTAGACCGAAACATGGGAGCTCTCTGAATAGATCATTTGAAACCGTCAGCCACTGGTGAGTCTTTTGCTGACAACTTTCCCAACCCATTCAATACTCCATCTGGAAAACTGCGGATTCTCTGTGGTGCCGCGCATGGAAGCTAAGCTTTGACCAATCGGTTCAAAGGTAAAAAATTATTTTAGTTTTTTAAAAAAAGACAGCCGAACTGTGCATAATACTTTCATTTACTTACTCACTCATGTTGTTTGGAGCTTTACGTTATGTTTTGCGCGATTTTGTTACTTTTCTGATTGGCGCTACAATGTCTATGGAGTTTTGTTATCAGCGTCTCGAACATTTCACGGGAACACACACACACACAAGGTATTTATTTATTTATAATAAAAATTAAAATATACTAAATGAGTAAAATAAAACACAAAAAATGCACAAAAAGACAACTGAAAGATAAAAAAAAAAATACACGACTCCAAAAAATATACATTACAGAAAAATACAACAAAAATATGAAAATGACTCAAATAAAAATATACTAAATGAGTAAAATAAAACAAAAAACTAAACAATATTTATACAAAAAGTACACAAAATGACTCCAGAATAACTCTATAATGGCAACCAAAAACAGTGCTACAAAAAATGCACAAAAAGACAACTGAAGGATAAAAAAAAAAACACACATAATGACTCCAAAAAACATACATTACAAAAAATAAAAAAAATGACATTACACAAAAAATGCACAAAAACACAACAGAAAGATACATAAATACACATAATAACTCCAAAAAACATACAAAAATACACCAAATAAAAAAATATTAAAGTGAGTTAAAAAAATAAAACAACAAACATTCATCATGTTCATGTCTCATATAATTAAACCAGGGAAATCACACACACTATTTTGCTTTGCACCCACAAATATACACCTTTATAACACAGAGTACAGAGTATGTACACCTCTTTGTACATCCAACCTTCAAACACATACTCATTTGGCCATAATTAACTCGACTTAAGCTCCCACATGAATGCATACTTCCGATGGGCACTGTACTTGTGCTGTAAAATCACTTTACTGCAGTAATTATTTTACTGTAGGCTACTGAAGGGTTCAAAGTTAATAATTACTATATGATTATCATCCAAGTCAACTGACCAATTAATGTGTTTTTTTATTACTATTTTTTTTCTCATGTTGGCAAAAAAAGTGTGTGTGTTACTAACTAAAGCCATACTGGAGATTAGCTTCAGGACAAACCTCGGGATATCTCCACCATCTGGATTGTCTAACACTGCACACTGGATCGACACACAGTAAACACACACACACACACACACACACACTACAAGACAGCCACTCCATTATTCATCAGTCTACATACAGCGCGACAGTGGAGGGTAGAAAGGTAGATGAAGAGATTGACAGAGACGAGGTGGCATGCAAGTTGTTTGTTCACCAAATAATTAAGCAGCCGTCTTTTTCTGCCAAGGCTCAGATTTAAAGACAAATGCAGACAGACAGTGAACTGTAATGACGCTGACTGCTTTATTTTGTCATTCACAGGCTCACAGCAAAATCACAGGAAGCAGCACTTTTTTATCAGTTTTATCACCTTTCATTGGAGCTAAAATAACCTGCAATGCAAAGTGAAATTATTCACTGTTTTGTGATGATGCCAGGGTTGGATACAGTGGGCACCTTCCCTCGGTTTTCACTCCTTTCTTCTTCTTTTATCCCTAAACATTCCAGGTATTTTATATCAGCATGTATTTGTTCCAAATGTTGTATCAACACCAAACAACAAACAACTTTTAAGTTGTGCCTCTTTTTGTAGACAACACATGCTTTTTTTCTTCCAACACTATGACAAGACTGCTGTGGACTATTGAAAACCAGGATGGGCTTTATATTAGACTTTACTCAAAGTTGTAATATAAAGAATGCTGTTGGATTATCAAAAGTCCTTATGAGTGTTCTGATTAGATCAGCATTTTATCAGATACCTTAAATACCCAGAAGGTGTGTTCTCGGAGCAGAGGTGGGTACCTTTGAGCTCAGAATTGCACCGACCTCATTCAGCTTGATCAGACTTCCTCATTATTCAGGGTCCTGGTTCAGTAAGATAAACGTGCCTGAGAGGACCTGGCGGTGTTCCAAATACAGTTAAAGCTCATTCAGCCATCTCACAATGTGTGTGCGTCCTGTGCAACTGGCTGTGTGCACCATGCCACTGTGTGTGCATCAACTGTGTGCACCGTGCGCCTGAAATGAGCACACTCGGTGCATAACTCTTTTCTTCTCAGCAGAGATGAAAGTAATGGAATACTCTACTCACATTACTGTAATTGAGTTAATTTTATGGGTACTTGTACTTTTTTTGAGTATACAGTAGTCCTTTGCTCTATCGCGGTTCACCTTTCGCGGCCTCTGTGTTTCGCGGATTTTTTTGCAGTACAATTTTGGATGTTTTTTTTACAGCATATGAACGTTCATTGTGTTCTGCGTCCTGATTGGCTAATGCTGCGTTCACCCACCAGCGACACATCCGATTCGGTGAATTTCACTGCCTGCTGCGCTCCTTTTTCTCCTCTCATAAACATAAACCACCAGTGAAAAAAGCCGGTGTGATTAGCAGCTAATGCTATCCTAGCTCAGTGCTACAGAGAGAACTTTTACCTGCTACTACCACCTCTTCACTGATTCTCCTCCACGCCTAATTCTTCCGAGACTGGTCCTGGTTATAAAGGCTGTGTAATACAGCTCCAGGTGGTCACACACAGCTTCTACTCCATGGTTGAATGGGTGAACATACCTTTGTCCGTGTTGACGTGACGTCCTCGTCAACAAAGACTCTGATTGCAAATGTGTATAAAGTGTGTGGTAAGGGGTTTTACAGCCTTAAAACATGTATAATAATTGTAAAAAAAATAAAGATGACTACTTCGCGGATTTCACCTATTGCGGGTTATTTTTAGAACGTAACCCCCGCGATAAACAAGGGACTACTGTATTTCTAAATCAGTCATTTTACTTGTACTTAAAGCTGATATCCGGAGTTTCTGAGAAATTTATGTTATGCAAAAAAATACCTAACTAGTCTTTCACTATGGTCTACTACTGGTCATTCATATACATTAATGTATATAAGTCCCTCCTTTGTCCTATAGACCCCTATACAAATAGAAAGGCCCAGCCAATAGGCTTCGACTTCCTGTTTTTGAGACTGTCAATCAAAGTGAATGCGGAACTGTGCACGGAAACAAGGCTTCACGTCACAACAGCAAACAGGTAAATATGATTTTGGCTCTTACCTGACCATAGACCTAAATCAATGTGACCCGATGCGACCTTATTATGTTCCATGATGCGTATAGAGAAAAGTAGAGGCGTGGCTTCTGGTAGATTGGCAGAGGCAATGAGAGGAAGTAAAGCTATTTAGGGCGGGACATCGAGACATTTGACAGAAACTCCATATATCAGCTTTAAGTATGTTTTAAAAGAAGTGAAGTAATAATTAATTACATTTCTACACCCAACCGTTACTGAGAAAATTATTTTTTTTTTGTGATTATTTTTTATTTCCGCTCTAAATTATGTTCAAGCCAAAGCAAATTGAACATAATCCATACGGTATGTTCTTAGTCGTGCCATTTCTGATCAACACTTTCTTCTGTTCAGGTTGGGGTTTCTACCTAATATGTTGTTAATCATATGACACTTTGGCATGTCACGGTTTTAGTGTTCATAAATGTAGCTATACTTAAAACCAGATCATTTTTTTTTTTTATTTTCAAATTGAATTCATTGGTGTTATTTCTTTTAAAAAAGAATTATACATTTTGACAGAAACTTTTGTTTAATACAGATGCCTTTGTGGAAAACAAATGAAGTTCCAATTGTTTACGCACCACAAAGCGCTCCATTTCCCCTCTTGCTGTTTCTATGTCTTAATGTTCTATAGCCATTGTCACAGTCTTGTAATTCTGCACAACCGCAGGAACAGCGAAATATTGTTCTAATTCTTTTTTTTTAAATTGTTTTTAGGTTTTAGGATTTTGCCTCCATATTATGAAATGAGTGTATACAAAGCAGTAAATTAAAATAAAATTATTTTTGCATAGTTGTATATTGCAATAATAATGTATGTCAAGTGTCTTCATAACGTCATGGCTTCCCACACTTGAAAAAGGAAGGACTCGACCAGACTCAGGATTTCACTTGTTCCTACTTTTATTCTTTCCAGTGACAAGAAAGGTGAAAAACCTTTGAACATAAAACACGATGGAAATAAGTTCATAATTTTTAATCAAACAAGGTAAGTACAAATAAACGCAATTTCAGGTCAGTACATTTAATTTGGTAAAAATATATTTAAAACTTGTTTTTTATTAAATCAATGCAGGTAAGTAATCTGTAAAATTAAGCATTAACCAAACAGATAACTAGGTCTACTTTTATAACCTGAAACCTTTTTCCTTATGTTTATATGAAATATAGATATTTTAATTTAAATTTAGTCATAACAAAAATACTTACTACTTTCCTACTTTTCATACGTAAATCAAATATTTCCACTCTGGATTTTATTAAAGAGAAATTTGCTATATTTTAAATACTAACTTATTTTAGCCCTTGAATACATAAACAAGGTTATAAGCAAATTTTAAACTATTTTCCTCTTCTCATATAAACAACTGAATTAACCCAGCAAATAAATTGAGCCAATGAATTATACAATGATGAGATCACATTTTTAAAGTCTAGTACTCATGAGCTCACCAGTAGCCCTTTTGGTTTCAGTCCTTTTCCCATGCATATTGTGCAGTGCACATTTCAGGGCTTCTCAGCACCGTTGCGCACAGCAAAAGGCCGTTTATTGGGGGACTTTCTCATCAGTGCAATTGTGCTCACCTCTTGAGGTGTGCCGCAGAGAATCATGCGCGCATGGTTGCATGCGCACGGAGCACTATGAGCTCGCGCCGGCATGTGCTTGGAGCGGCACATGCACCCAGCCTGGTTTATGCTTGACAGGCAAGCCAAAAATGGCGTCACCGCACACCCCGTGCTCGGAGCACTCAGGCAGATAACTGCAAAAGTATGGTTGTCACAAAATCCCACGGCACACCTGAACTTGCCTCACGGTACACCAGTGTTCCGCGGCACACTGTTTAGAAACCACTGTGTTAGGGAGTGCAGCTATGTGTCCTCTGTGTGTTGTAGTGAGTGCAGTGTGGGGTGTCGGTGTGAGCCCGTGAGGTCTGTGCTCGTCTTTCTGATCTGACATGGCCTGGCCATGCAGCCCAAGGACTGGTATCACCCTGGGATACGGCTCAGGACACTGCGGTGCCTGTATGTTGACTCTCTAACAATAATAATCAATCCTTTATGTTCTCTTTTTCACCGTCTGCTCACATTCAGCCAGGCTGCATTGTGAGCTCTTACACACAACCTGCTATAGCTGACGTGCAAAAACTTAATGAAATCCTTCAAGAAATGTCATTTTGAATCTGTGAACATCAGCTCAGAGGGGAAATTTTGCTTGCTCACCACAGGCTGACACAACTGAGCCACGCAAACCCTGCACCGTGCACTATTACGAGCCCTCTGTGTAGTAAAAATGTAGATGTTTAAAAAGCTGTAGATGCAGGTGAACACTAGCATTGTGTCTGCCTGAGATGTAAAAGACCTTCACCCATGGAGCACAGTCTGTTTTTAAATCCCTTGCAGCGGGTTGTGGGCCGTGCTGTCCCCCAACTAGACTGCGCTGCAAAGGGACATGCCTCACAGCGTGGGAAGCAAAGCGCTAGAAATCAGATGCTGTGATGAAAACGCAGCGCAAAGCTGGGCTTTAGTTCCTGATATTTCAGCACAACAGCACGACCTCTAGTGTGATATTGCTTTTATACAACAGTTTTAAAACTGCATTTTAATAGTTAACAATAATAAGTGTCAAGAGATTATGATTTGTTTGTTTATTTAATAATTTGGCTTGACCAAAAAAAGTAGTTCACAAGTGGAGAGCACATACAACATTCACACTGCAGGCAAATGCGACCTGAATCTGATCTTTTTGCCCATACCTGGCCTATAAAATACTGTATGCTAGTTATCATCCCCAGCAGCTAGTAATCCTGAGCTGTTTGATCAATACGTTGGTGGATCGCTTTCCTTTGGCGGTGCGTCAAACCCACAAGTGGTTGTACCTACCAAAACACTGTTTTGTGTGTGTGTCTGCGTGTGCATGCACCGAGCTGATACAACACTATAAAGTGAAAGTCAAGTCTATTACCCTTGCTGAAGTCTTTATAATAAGCATGAACATGGCTGAATTACTCCTGCATTGTAAGCGTGCATGTTGTTTGTACACCACAAAATGCTTTGTTAAGGAAACTGTAGGGAGTGTGTAAACACCTATTCAGACATCAGAGTTTAAAACCAGTCCAATTTAATTATGTAAATGTGATAAATGCATGTTTTCATTTTAGAAAAATACATCATCTATTTGTATTATTCATATTGTTAATTATTCTTATATTATTAATAATAATGTAATATTTTTCTAATGTGTGTGTATTCAATTCCTATTTGTTTTTAATGACTGAATGAGTAAGACTGGAGTTTCATGTCTCAGACCGGCCCACTTTTGATCAGCAAATTGTAATTGTAATGGCGCAATTATGTCCACATTAGTGGACTTGTCTGTAAAACCTAATAATTGTGTATTTTTCAAAAATATTTTCAATTCAATGGAAGTAATGTTTGCTTCACAATGTGGATTTAATTCAACGAGTGCACAATGCATTTCTCAGACATTATTTTTTTTACAACACATCCTTTTCAACAATATGAGAATCTCCACTTATTAATGAATACGAATTTTATTTTTCGTTCTTTTCATAATAGAATGCAGTTGTGAAGAAAACTAGAATTTATAAACATGGCATCTTTAACGTTGAAAAAATTCTACTTTGATGATTAAATTATGCTGCAATTTTTTCTCATTGAAACTCCGGGAATCAAACTCCTGCTGCCTATATGAAAGGCAGGGGACATTACCACTACAAGTGCTACGGCTAATGAAGAGGCGAAAGTATGCCATATGACATCAAAAGTATGATTCTATCGATTTAATACAGTATATGAAGAGATATAACCTACAGTATGTCAGTCAGACAAAATGATTTAGCATTTATATTCTTTATTTTTTTAATAGCATAGTGCAGTGTGGTAGGGAGGCTAATGTGGTGCACACCCCTAGTTGAGACATCTATACCACTGACCAAGTACATGGACGGTTTTACGTCACGGTGCGTTTGCACAGCTGGAGCAACATGCGTGATCAACCCAATGCCATTACGGAAAACCTGCCCAAAAGAAAGTAAAAAAAAAGTGAACATAGGCCCTCTCGGCCTAAACATCTGGTTAAATATTCACCTTTTTATCTAAGCTTTCATTAATACTGAGTGACACATTATTTGGTTTTTCCTAATTTTGTTGACCAAAGTTTGTTACTGTTTATGCAAGAATTATTGTTTAATCACATTTTAAATTTCACATTAAGTCATTATTGGGTTCTTTTTTTAACAATCCTCCAGTATTGTACATTGGTCCTAAAATGCTAATCTTAAAAAATAATGTTTGTGCCTATTTGACACTGATGGTAAGTTCCTGAGATTATGCTTGCAGACAGGCAAACTTGTATATATATAACAATGTCACAAGATATTTCTTTATTGATATGAGTGGTATTGTGAAATTGCAAAGGAGAAGTGGAGCTTACTTTTCCATTCCTGCCATAGCTGTTCCACTTAAGCGTGTCTTTAAAACTCCAAGAGGCAAAGTCACTGTCCAAAAGTCTCAATTGCATAAAATGTAGACATGCT
This sequence comes from Gouania willdenowi, assembly GCF_900634775.1. NCBI lineage: Eukaryota > Metazoa > Chordata > Actinopteri > Blenniiformes > Gobiesocidae > Gouania > Gouania willdenowi. Next base: position 18,225,787 of record NC_041050.1, read on the forward strand.
AAGTATGTAAATATGCCTAGAGTTCAAGTTAAATAAAAGTGTGGTTATTTATCATACTGCATTTTTGTTTGTTTCACAATCCAAAAATACTGTATCGTTATTGTATGCCCAAAATCAAATATTGTCTTGTTTTGTGAACTCTGTATATCATCCCAAATAACCCTAATAAGCAGTATACAGATTTTTGTAATTTAAATAACAGAAAAAAACATCTTGCTGTGAAGAAAGTTCAATTTCATTGAAATTGCAGCTCACATATAATTTATCTTGCAAATCTGGACCAAAATTCCTGAACAATACCTCTTGTTGTAGATGCCATGTTCCCTCAGAATCATCCACTGTTGAGCCAAATCAAAGAATTTGGAGGGACTTTAAAAAGGAGCACCCTGAATGGGACGAAAGGACAACAGTGTGTGCCTCTTCATATCAAAGCGGCTATGCTAATCAGCTGGCTGGTAATGTGAGATTGAGCTGCTCCGGGCTCTGTGGGTATTTGGACCGCATTGCTCTGCTGTGCCAGGCAAGTGAGGCACACTGCCAGCATGGGGCTCCCTGCCAAGCTGGATTAGAAATGCACCGCGTGCGTCGGGTGTTGGCCATCGCCTCCAGTCACCACATTAACCTGCGGATGCCTCATGAAATTACAAAAACACACACGTGAAAGCCAAAAATTGGATTGGTTCAAATGAAGCAGAAAAAAAACATTTACAACATAAGCTAAGCATCGATTAAACTGATAGCAAGCATATCCTTAAAAAAAATTTTAAGTTTGAAAAGACATTAAGTGGTCAGAAGTCATTTGTCAAATATGGTTTCTCAAATCATCCACAAGTTGCTTACCTCTAAAAGCCCAAACACACTCGAGCGGAACGTAGGCGGAGTGGACTTCAAACTCATCAGAGCTTTCATAGTCGAGCACACATGGAGTACACTGGCGCATAGTAAAGTCCTACACTTCCCACAATCCTTAGCACTTATCTGTGGGCCTTGTAGTCTTTCTGGGACTTGCTTTAAACGTGTCGGTACATTTGTTGCTCGTCTGTCAGTCTCTCCTCAAAGCTCGGCTCCATCTCTCCTGGTCTGTTTCACCTGGTGGGTGAAATGCAGGCCAGGGTTACATTTAAGGCAGTGGCTCATCGTACGGTTGCCATATCAATATATCAACATTCTATTCATACACAGTGCCCCTATTTGGCCAATTTCGGTCACGTGAAACGTCAGTCATTGGTCAGTTTAGGTCATGGGATTAAGTCTAAACCTTACCCTACACCTAACCCTAACACTAACTCTAAAAATTGTTGCAATATTGGGTTATAACCTAACCCTAACCCTAAACTTAACCCTTACCCTAACACTAAGACGCTATGTGCATGTACTTCGGTAACCGTACCAATAGCACCAGGGGTTGTCCATACGGCAACCGTACAAATAGACACTTTCTACATTGAATCAGGGTTGATGTGAAAAATACACCCAGAGCAGTGTTTTGTGTGACACCAAGTATGCAGAGCAGTGTCCGTAGTCGTAATATTTGAGCTTTGTGCTAATTGCCCTGGTGGATGTCTGCACGAGTAGGTTTGAGCCTTTATTGTCTATAGCCCATGTATATGGTTAGAGTGGCAGGTGGAAAAAGCCCTTCAGATGAAAAGACAAACACCCTTACAAAAGTTAAAGAGGATGGCACCACAACTTAATTTTTTTAAGTTAAGGACGAAAGACTTGGACGTTTGGTTCTGAAACATTCGTGGATGTATGAGACAAAATTTGTAAATTATTTGATAAAGCATTAACTCATTCACTGCCAGCCATTTTCAGAACAGGGAACCCCATATTGCCAGGTGTTATAGATGATTTTCACTGAATTTTCAAGACCCAGAGAATATTTTGTAATATGACAATCTGACGTCTAAAACTAAAAAAAAAATATTCTGAAAGGTTAGACCAGAGGTGGGCAAACTTTTTGGCTCAGGGGTCACATGGACTTTTAAAAATTGACAGACGGGCCAGGCCAGCACCAGATGCATACATACATTCTTCTTCTTCTTGTCTAAAGTTCAAATTTATAAAATTTCATAACAAATCAACCATATGCGACAGATTTGCAACTTTCACCCAAATTTACCCCCAATTCTAAAGAAGAACGGAGAGAGACAGGCCTGTTAGTAGAGCAGTGCGTGGTAGAGAATGGAGACATGACAGGATGAAATATTAAATTTCATGCCAATCTTCTTAAAAACCCTTTCGTCATCGACAATAAAGATCATTACTAGGCAAATTTAGAATCCTAAAATGTATCAGAAATTAAAAGAACATTCAATTAAAGACTACATTAGATATGTGACTGGGATCAAAATGTAACGTGGAACTAAAATGCAAACATAATGATTTATGTCGGCATATGAAGTGGAGCGGAACAGAACAAACTTTTATTAGCTGATTTAAAACATTTATTTACTTTTTTTGTTTTCTTAAGCTTTTTGGCACATATTGTAAACAAAGTGTTGTTGTTTCCTGAATATTTGGACTGCTGTATTTTTACATTTGTTTATTTATGCAGGTAAATAATTCCATTTAGTTTTTCAGTTTTGATTTATTTATGAAATATACTTGCATTATGAAACATGATGATACTTGTTCCCTGTTAGTTCATTTCATACTTGTACTGAATTTTTTGGTTTTCTACTGCACTTTTTACATTTTTTTTTTTTTTTTTTAATTCAGATATTGAGTTTAATTTAGTTTTGATTTATTATGAAATATTATATTACTTGTTCCCTGTTGGTTCAACACATTTTAAGGTGTTATTTGTCAGGATTATTTGGGGGTTAATGGGCACATGTGGGACTTGAAAGTTCACATAACACACACACACAATATATATATATATATATATATATATATATATATATATATATATATATATATATATATATATATATAGTGTGTGTGTGTGTAAAAGTAGCTCAGTTAAATAAAAAGTATTTACATGAAAAAAATCCTCCAACATAATTTGTTAATAATGGTTATTAGCATAATTAGCAGCATGTTTGGAGGAAAAGTGACGGTGGATGTTTTATTCCTTTAAAACCGCAACAGTTTCTTTGCAAATAATAAGGCATACAGCCTTTGACAGGACTTCAGTGAAAAGTGTTTACTTGTCCATTCATTATTAAACACTCAGCACTCACTGTCGACTCTTCTTTTCTTTGGGCCACTCATTGTTGTAGATGTGTATCGCTGTGTCAGCACCGCGGTTTTGCTCCGTCAACCTCCACCTGGCTCAAAAGGCGCGCTACGTTGCCTTGTGAGCCAGGTGTATTCACGCGACACCACGTGATCCCGCAATGAAACATCAACAAACAGCTTACTTTGATTATCTGAAGTGGAAGAACTGTTTGTCTGGCCAGATATCCAAGTTTCTGCTTCTAACATGAGTAAGTTCTTCTGCCGCTTCATTTTCTTCTTCTTCTTTGTGGGTGTGTTATGGCGGCGACCAATCTAACTCTGCTTTCTTCCTCATATTCCATTTTCTGTCCATACCTAGTAGGAATGTCAGGCATCACAGGACTGAGTCAAAGGAATGCAGTCATAATTATTACATTGTAACGGACTTAGTCCCGATGTAGTTTATTCAACGAGTACTGTAATTTCCCATTGCCATGAAGGCATCATTGTTACGTGCAGCTTTCTCTGCCAATGTTCATCTTTGTTTACATGTGTTCTACGTGTTGATTGGCTGGGTGGCTGGAAAAGGACGGGCGTAAGCGGAGAACGGGAGAACATTTGGTTCCCATGGGTGTTGAGATAAATGATTGAGCAAGACGGTTCAGTTTGTGTTTTAATTGTACTTTCATCAGAAAAAATAAATTTGTTTCAAGCTTGTTTCATTCTTCCATTATCAGCAGTTGACTAGAGGCAAGTTTCACACAAATCGCCACTTTGTGAGCAAAAAAACCCATTAGTGACTTTGAAGCAATTTTTTTTTGCTTTAGTGACACCTCAACATTGGTTTCCTTCTATGAAATTACAAAAACAACACTGAGACCAGGCTTTTGATGGCAAAATTATTATTATTTTGTTATCTGGGTCACTGTTGAATGGTTTGCGTACTGTATTTTTGCATTCCACCAAGTCTCTCCCCTCGTCATTCTCCCCACATTCAACTTCCTCCTCCTCCTGTACATGCCGAGTCTCACTGCCCCGTTTTTTGATCGTGTTGTCTCACCATCGCGACTCTCTCAATAGTCCACTTAGTTCCACACATGCGCTGGTTGAGTGTGCGCTAATGTGAGCTGTGAAAACTTCAGCATCAACTTTCGTAGCGCCATTTTGTGTCTTGTAAACTCCTTTCCTCTTCCTCTGAGCTCTGCCCATCATGGGTGATCGCTCATCCAAAGGTGCGCTGCCGCCACCTACATGTCACCAGTTGGTCACTACATCATGGTACAAGCTTGCAACCCCAGCCGAAAAACACAATTGATGTCTTTAGACGTCTTTGGCAGTCAACGTTACTAAACCAAAGATGTTTTTGGCAGTCAATGAGCTAATAACCAAGAGATGCATGCAAATTAATTGGTATGGTTACACTTAAAAAAACAAAAACAAAAAATACACACCTGAGAGATGTGGAAAATTCTCATGAGTTGATTTTAATTGGTCTTTAACACTGATTTGATTGGTCAAAACCAAACATATTCAGAGCAAAACATTCATTATTGTATTGAAAATAATGTGCTCAACTGTGTACTGATGTACAGTATATGTCAATATTTAAAGTTCTTGACTTAGTCTATGATATAATTTCATATACTTCATCATTTCAAAATTACAGCCACATCATTTGTTTTGCTTGATTAGTTTAACTTGTGTGTTCCAGGGGTTTACATCCATGATTGGTGAGGTTGGAGCAAGTTAATGGTTGCAATTCTGACTTAGGTTAGTTTAAACATTTAAATATATGCTTAAAGATTACTGAATCAAATCTTATATTCACATGTTTGAGTTGATCATCTTGATTTATACTTCTTTTACACTGGGGTGACAAGTGGTTCTCCACCTATTTTGATCCTGGCCCAACCATGTGCTGTTCATCTAATAAGCAGCCCAAGGACAGCTCTGAGTGAAAGATTCTCAGCCAATCAATGGCTTGTATCCCACATGTAAACCCTTAAGCCTCCCTACTGGCTGCAAAGATGTTTGATAAGGTCTGATTTAAACTGGTGGCCTTGATCTGTGTGAATGGACTCCGGCAAGCCATGTTGTCGGATATAGTCCTCAAAGAGTCGTTCTGCTACGGTAGTTGCACGTTGATCTTTTAGAGGGTAGATATTTACATAGCGGGTAAAATAGTCCATCACCACAAGAACATACCTGTTGCCATTTCGAGTTATTGGCAGCTCTGTGATGTCCGCAGCAACTTTCTGAAACGGCCTCTCTGCTTGAATCGACTGCAGAGGAGCACGTTCAAGAGGAATTGGTGAACTCCGAGTCTAACATGACACTCACTGCAAAACCGTGTGATATATTTCATCATGTAGGGCCAATAAATATAACAAAGGCTCTTTGCAGCACTCATTGACCACTGAAATAATTTCCATGTAATGCAGACAAAGCTACAGTGATAAGACTTTTAGGCAAAACAACTTGAAAGGTTGTCGTCGTGTGTGTGTCCATGGCGAATAGTCAACTTTGGGTATTCATGACAGAATTTTCTCAGTGTGGGGGAAGAATGTTTGAGGCGACCTATTGGTGGCCCCTGAGAACCATCTTCCAACCATGCAATAACTGACAGTGTGTGGCTGAGTTCAGGAACACTTTCATCAACATTTCCATCACCCTGCCTGTCTGTAGGAGTGACGGAAGCAATGACACATTGAACTGCTTGGTTGTGAGTGTCAACATTGGGACGCTGAGACATAGGATCTGCGTTAGCATGTTGTTTACCTTCCCTGTGCAGCAGTTTGTAATCGTAAACATCAAGCTCAAGAATCCAACAACTGCGCCGGCCTGTAGAATCATTATCCACTGGGGCCTTCCTCAAATTGAGGAGGGGCTTATGATCTGTTTTCACGGTAAACAGGCAACCTGAAAGAAAGTGTTACTGACCAACTAACTCCCCCGGTCAAAGGTGGACCACTTCCTTTCAGGCGGCCTGAGTTTGTGGCTGGCATATGCAACAACACGCTCCTTGTTGTCTTGACGTTGAGCCAGCACAGAGCCAATGCTCTCCTGCGAAGCATCCGTGTACAACAGAAAGGGCTGTGTGAAGATGGGATGAGCCACAATCGGTGGGTGAGTCAAAGCATGTTTAAGTGATTGATAAGCATCTTCACATTCAATTGTCCACTGTGCATTGAAAAGTTCCTCATAAACCAGCGGTAATATGAGCACAGTCCCACAGATGACCTCACCTCTGTTGTTGTTCGGGGGGAAGGCCATCCATGAACTATTTCAAGATTATTTTCATCAGGCTGGAATCCACTGTTGTTTACATTGAATAACTCTCATCAACTCTACCTATAGACTAGTCTCTTATAAATGTACAATTTATAAAGGCTGAGCTTTAAATGAAGCAAGAGAAATCCTAAGCTACTTTGGAAAAATGTTTGTTTCATGCTGGAGGAAGAGTTGCTTTGCTCTCAGAAAGTTAGGATTTAAAAGCCACATCTGTGTTCCAAGGTTTCTTCATAGATGGTAAATGACTCACTATGGTTCTCAGTAGAGTTGAGCCGGATACTCGACTGAAATGAGTATCCGGTACAAATAAAGCACTTTTGCCGAGTCTGAGTATAATACGCATAATATGAGTCAATATTTGCGCTCGGATTGAATGAAAATCCTCATTGTCTGCGTTCTGTGTCTGTCACAGTGCTCCTCCCTTACACATATACAGTTGTGTTGCTGTCTGATTGTGTCCAGCAGCAGCTCAGCTCTGCGTGCTCACTCACTGACAGCTCTGTATCTCTCCCTCAGTCACTCAGGTTTGCGGGTCTTTTCTGTTAATGTTAAGGGTTTCTTCAGCTTCAGGTTTGTTTTTACTTCCGTTTGCACCTGTTTATGAAACAGTAGAGTTCTGGTAAATGTGGATTCGTTCAGACGTGGTGCTCGGTAGAATGCGACTTGCGTTGCGTCTCTGCCTGTCCGAGAATTTCTTAATTTTTCTTTTTTTAACATTCAGCTGGGTTGAACCAGTTTTTTTTACTTTACTGAGTGTCTGACACTTTCTTGCTGTATTTCCTAAAAAAGATAAATATTACAAATTAATTAAGTTATACACACACACACACACACACACACACACACACACACACACACACACACACACACACACACTATGGGGGTGGATCCTTTCTAAATTAATGCGCACCAGTTCAATGAACACGTAAACGAACACGTACCCTGCGCCTGCACGTCTGATCTACATTTTCCATTGACTTAGAATGGCTACACGGGCACAATGCACTAGTCATGTGTCATGTGCACACCGCATGTGTGCATGCAGACGCGTTAACATGTTTGCAGACTCTTTACGGTGCTTACACATTAAAGTATACACACAAATACGCCACACCTGGATGTGCACTTAAACATAAATATATCAGTCACACATAGACGCAGGTGTGGCGTGAGTGAAGGTCCAGCGATCAGGTGCCCTTCACTATCGATCACCGTCTACGCAGGCGTGTACACGTGTGCAAGTATGTAAGTGTGTGCGTGTGTGCTACAGTCTGTGTCGCGACACTCTTCCATAGAGTGGTAGTGACTGTAGTGTTACGCTCTGAGTCAGATCGTTGCTTTGATTGGACAGGATACAATACTCACACACTTACAGCCGTGCACGTGTGTACCTGCATGCCTTTTTATGACATATCGTCTTCTTTTTAAGCGGAGCAACAGCATCCAGAGCTGTGTGCAGTGACAACTTTGCATGATTGACAAGATCATCTATTTTCTCTGTTGTAGGACATTGACAGCTACTCTCTGTTGAGATATCATATGGATCAGAGGTAAGCAGTGATGGAACTAAATATTTAAATCTAGCTAAAGCTTTTTCAGACAGTGATCTACAATAGTGTACTCTTCTTTCAGAGTTTGAGCACGCTGATATTTTGAATTCAAAGGATAACAAAAAATTATCTCAAAGAATAGGATTTTTGAGGATATATTGTCAGGTGATATCTAAACCATATGTTAGAACAAGGTCCAGGGCATGATTAAGATAATTAGTTGTTTTGTTTACATAACTACATGTTGAAACCCTAAATGAACCAGTGAAGGGAACTTAAGCTATCCTGTCATCTACCAATTAAAAAAATGTGCTGACACTGTAATCTTGAATTAATATACCAACTTTTATTAACCCTTTGATGCAAGTTTTCCTGCTGGTTGTCTGCAGTACTGACCATGTGTTTCACTTTGTACTTTTGAAAGTGGCACCATGTGGGTGAAACATTTACACAGAAATATGCTTTGAAACGCTCCGCATCAGCAAAAAGACACATCTCCAGCCGGACATTACTTTTTTAATGCAAGAATGAGAGAAAGAATGTCCAAGACAAATGTTCACAATGACTATCGAGTCATCATGAGGCTATAAAGTGCTCCCTGGATGACTTTGTGAGACCCGTGGTTTTTAGCTGACAGCATCACTGTGTGAGACTTGGCAGTAATTTACAGTTAGACTTACAGTTAATTAAAATTTTAATTAAAAACAATCCAATTTGCTGTAGAGCTACTTGCCAAACCAAGCAAGCTTATCAAGGCTTAAATAGTCATACTGCATATGCCCTTTCTCAAACTCACTGTAGCAAAAATCAAAAGCTGCACATCACAACCAAAATTAAACTACTATACAGTATATAAATTCTGAATTGTGCAAAAAAGCATATTGACTAGTCTTAAAATGAGAACCACAATAAAGAGAAAAAAACAGCAGGTCAAATTATTGGCAAATGTAAAAAAACAAACAAACAAAAAAAAACTGCATGGACAACTTTAATGTAGGTTTTTCCTAACCACACATCTATTATGGATGAAGGCCTGTTCACCTCATTCTGTCTCATCATGAAATCCCAGAGCTACTGTATTATGTTGGGATCAGAGCTCTATGAGGGGCTTACCATCATTTCCAGTAGTTCTTGTTCTCTGATCTAAAGATAGCACTGCAGAGAGTCTCTTTTCTACCAAGAAAACATATATAATTTTGCTTGGTAGTCCAATGTAAATTCAATTTTCATTGAAAAGTTTCAAACATTGACCCTTTTTTACCTGCTTCATCCTGTTGGGGATTACAGGGCCTGCTGACATTAGGCTTCGTGGGGTACACTCCATTATACAGGAGTGGTGTCCAGATCTTGTCAGCTCGCAAGCTACTTTTTCAATGGATGGGTCATCGCAACCAACCGTTGTTGCCATTGGGGGGCAGGATGTGTGGACGTGAGATGAAAGCCTTCAGTAACATGAGGAAAAAGACAGAATTGGCTCTCACAGCTGCTCAATTGTAGACAGCCCATTAATAGACAGAGCACTAACCTGGTTTATCTATGGTAGACATTTAGGGGCCTATTCTACCATCTGGATTTAAGCGCTTTTTTGCGCACCTGCAGTTACGCACTTCTTTCCTGCTTGTATTCTCCCCTCTAGGCTGCTGACACGGGCACTGCGTGTAAAGAGGCCAGAAGTCTGTCAATGGACGAGATCTGATGGAAAGGAGGTGGTGATGTCATTTGTTTGGGCTGTCTACAAATCCCGGAACATGGAGTTTTCCCAACACTTGTAAAAGTCATTGAAATTTATGAGAACCATTAAGCGCCCTTTTAATTTGAAACGCCTCCTGATAAACAATGTCACAGGTTGATTTGATCAGATTACTGCAGTGTCAGGATCGGACACATATTTCTATCCGGGCCACAGTTAAAATCTCTCTTTTTCTCCTCATATTAATGCCAGATCTGTATGTGTGGAAAGCCTGATTTAATTAATTCCTTACATTCCTGCATTCAGAAATGATCAGTGCGCATCATCATCATCATCATCATCATCATCATCTGTCACCAATGCGGTACCTGTTCTTAAGTGTGACATGCTGGAGGGAGGAAATAATCCCCGCAGATTGTCCTGCTTTAAGAGGAGACAGAGCACTTTGTAGTGAAACAGAACTATTGGCTTCCTACATAATACACAGTTTTAAACATAAATTGTTTAATGTCTTATGGAGCTGATGTGGGCGGTATCCATCCATCCATTTCTGGTATCCACACACATTTCACCAACCTCTGTATGACAGCTTGTTTCACTTATTATTTATTATGTAGTGGATCAAACTGTGGCTTTACGTTGGACATAGTAGGAAAATAGTTGGACATCACTGTGGCAATGTAGACAGAAGTCTGCGTCTGTTTTAATTCATCGAGCAGCAGCAGCTGTGGCACAACTCGAGTGCGCGCAGAGCAGCTCCGCGACGCACGAATCTGTGTGCCTTTAAAAATAAAGTCCATATTTATAGTGCAATATAATGTTTCACCTTATCGGGGCGCTGCACTTATTCCAGGGTTAGAATGCGCGTAAGGCCAGATTTAAATGGGAATGCCCACATTTCAGGGCCGCTCCACTCAGAGTGTGTAACTGGGATGGAGCCGGGCAGCGACTGACTTAAGTACAGGGGGAGAATAGCGCACAGCCAAAGACAGCGCAGCTGTGCTGCTTTTTGGACTTGCATGGGAGAATAGACCCCTTTATCATTGAGGCATGGCTACATTCTATTGCTATCGTCAAATTTTAGACTCAAATTATTCTGATGTGTTTTTGGGATGAGAAAACAATCTGTAGTCTCGATAAAGTACCCCCAAAAGTTTTAGAATAAACACACCCCACTCAATCGGTATCTTCTACCAGTGTTTTGTAAGCTGACTCGGGTCAGATACAGCAGATATTTCCGATCTTTCACTTACGTTTAGTCGTCAGTCATCAAGAGGCCGTTGGTTGCCGCTAACTGCTACGCTAACCTTCCCGACTACATCCAACGACTTTCCCTGGTTGAATCTTCAACTCAAAACCTTCCTCTTCCATAGAGTGTTCTCCTTCTAACAGACAATCTTGGACATTTTGCCCCCCCCAAACCCCCATTTTTTAACTTAGCAGCTTTTATTTGTTTTGAGTATTGTACGGCTCACTTTCTGTTATATACTTTTAAACCTGTTTTAATCCCGATGCACCCATTGTTGCACTTATTATTATTATTATTATTATTATTATTATTATTATTATGGTACCACAATCATTCACACTTTTTGGACATTATGTCATGATGATAATTTGGTTTTAATCAGTGACTGTCGTCAGGGTAGGCAAGGTAGGCAGTGCCTACCCAAGGGTGAATTGATATTTTGATTATTTGTTTTAAATATAATTTAATTATAAACTATTTCTTTTTCCATTTCCAATAGCCTACAGTACCTATAAGTTTGAAAGTGTCAGCATTTTGTGCGCCCAAATTACTAAACAGCGCTATTTCCTGGAACGGCTGCCGTCTCACTCCGCTGTAAAGCAGGAGGTGGCCACGCCCCCTCTCAAAGGCACGTTGCTGCTCTGCGTCTGTTCCCATAGCGTGTTTTTATGTGTTTGCGCATGTACAGTCAGGTTCCCAGCGTAGAGAGCTGCCTTTTTCTGCCATATTCTGCGTAACACTTTTATCACTTTAAATAGGAAACATTTGTCTCATAATTTTTTTGTTATGGTCCTACCCAGAATATATATATATATATATATATATATATATTATCAAACAACGATATGTTTTGTTTTTTTTAACTTTTTTGCCCTTCCAAAAAAATTATTGTCCTGTATCCGTTTTGTGAGCTCAGGATGTTTGTAAATCAACCATGTGTTTTTACACATGCTATGAAACTTACACATTTTTACTCATGCAAATTGTTTGTAAATCAGGTCCTTGATGGTATAAGTATGATGTGGATATGGCTCTGCTATGTAAGTTCAGTAAAGTGGACAAAGCTTTGGATATCCAATTATCACAAGAAATCATGAAGTCTTGCTGACAGAGTACTGGTGTGAACCAACATCAGAGCCCGGAAAGTCATTCAGTGCCAACATGTGATAAAAAACAGCCCAGAGGGTGAAGGCGAGAGCCCAGATCAGACTTCCAGGCCCCCAGGACAAAGAAAGAAAACCTTCAGCTCCCCTAAAGTGCCAGAACCAGTCCATAAAACCCTTAGCCGGGCCAGCCCATGCTGCTCAACTCCACACTCCAACTCACACAAAGGAGAAGTTTCGACTGTAGTTGTATTTTTATCCTTTGTTTTTGGTATATCAAATAAATCTCCCTACAGACATAATCCTGTATAGTTTACAAAAGAAAAACTGCCATGCAGAAGTAAGAAAAAAGAAAATAATACAGTACAAAGGTCTTGTGCTTCTGTTTCTGGGAAGAGCTCCAAGCCAGCATGGATGTATTCACACTACTCTTTGGGACTTCTATATTTAAGTTTTTCACTAAGGTACAGAGAATACAGACTAAATTAGTGTGATAGCATATCATAGGCCATAGAAATTAAGCAATACAATAATTAGTTGGTAGGTGAAAAGTACACATATTTGGAAGACGCAGGTTTATAATTAAATGTCATTTTCATACACAACACAAGGCTTATTGTAAATAATTACTATAGACAACAATACACAACAATTGGGAGGCTGAGGTCTGTTGTTACTGTTGGACCTGCGTTGACTTACTTGTCCAACTGCAACATTTTGCTTAAAATACAATTTAAAAATTACTATAGAGCATTACGGTGAAATGAACGTCTGACAGCACACATTTGAAATTATCTAATTTAATAAATAAGTGGTAAATTTTCTTTCTAGAATTAGTTTTTTATCATGTTCGAACTCAGATGTTTTACTGCATTTTAGTTGAACTAGATTTATATTTCACAAAGTAAAATTATACATATACTGTTGTTTAAGATAGTGTGTTTAAAAAGAATAATAATTAAATCATTTCAAAAATTTAAAGCCAGATTTGAATGGGAACACCCACATTTCATGGCTGCTCCACCTACCGTGCATAACTGGGATGAAGGTGTGCATTGACTGACTTAAGTACAGGGGGAGAATAGCAAGCAGCCAAAAACAGCGCCACTGCGCAGCTTTTTTTACTTACGCGCATGGGAGAATAGAGCCCTAAAAACTTTGTAATTGCTAGTTTTACCATATGGCATGAGTAAGCAAATGACTGGGGCCTCCAAATCACTAAAATCTTCACATTTGTAAAAAGAAAGTTTACACAGACAAATTAGAGCTACACTGGTGCATATAAGTATGACTTTGTTCAAAAATCCCTTGTGTTTCTCTTTGAACAAAACTTCATATGCATTTTAAAATAATAACTGCAACTGCTTGATTAAACGGTAGGAAATTAGTTTACTTGTAAATCGTAGAGTAGGAGTGTGATGATAACTTGATACGGCGATATATCGCAATATTTTTTTGCACGATTGATTATCGATATGCTCGCGCTAAGTATTGATTTTTTTTTTCAAAATCTTTTCTGCTTTTTCACTAAAATGTGCAGGTAGGTCTTCACAGAAATGTTGTGACTGTTTGTTGAAGGAACCAATATATTGTTTACTGAACTATACACTATATACACTATAATGATCTCACTGGTAAGAGAGAGCCTATTTTTTGTTTACAGAAAGCACTATTGGAGATACTTATTCGTTTACATTGGTATGTTGACACTTATTTACAGAAATGTTGCACTAAAATAGTGTCACTGTTCATAGGACACTTGTTCAATTTATTGTACTTCAGAGATATAAAATAAAAATGTAATTTTTTTAACTTTTTTTTTTTTTCTTATGTCACAGATTATTGTAGATTGATTTCTGACCACTATATCGATAATTGAAGTATTGTCATGTCATGAGATAATCATTATCATGAGCTTTGTATCACGTATCGTAATGCAAGGTACCCAGAGGTTCCCCCTCCCTTTATCGTAGAGAAGCTACTAGGCTTACCTGAAGAACATACTCAGGGAATAATATATATATATATATCTTTTATATACAGTATATAACAAAATATGAGGGAATTGCACTTAAATGTAAAACTTGTGAACATAAAAATCTGTTCAGACACAAACTATTGCTTTTACATTCATTTGCTGAGGGCCACTAGTATATCCCCATTGCTGGAAGAAAGAGCTTTTTCTAAACAAAATTGTTTAAATATTATTAATAATTACAATATGGTAACAGTGTTCTTGCGTTTTTTCAGTCTGGAGGTGTGGTGCACTGGCTTTTGAATCGTGAAACGCTGTTAAAATCACTGATAGTAAAGCAAACGGTTACAGGCTTGGTGTTGACAGTTGTCATTGCTTACAGACGTGCGGCTGTCACTTTAGTTCCAAATACAGAGCGCTTTTGTTTTTCTCATGGCTAAATGACTAGCTGAGGCCGCAGAAGCCACTCGAACCATCTCTCTCAGTCCCTGATTTGGTGTATTTTGTTGTAAATTGTTAGTGATTAGAATAGTGAATAGAAAGGTATAGTGAAGATTGAGTAAATAGTTAGCATAGCATAGATTGTCATTTGGAGATTCTCAAGTATAGACTGGACTTGTCTTATTTGTTCTAGGAGCCCCGCCCATAATCAAGGCATTTTTTTGAATTTCCAGCCTAAATAGATGTTAGCTAAATCCTGTGGGTTTAGTTAGTCTTTAAAGGTGCAAGTTGCTTATGAATGCTGGGGAAGCCAATCGAAGGTTGGCCTCGAGCACATGAATAAATTATGTTAACAAAGGCACAAACAACTCCTTCTTGCCTCGTTCTGGAGCTGTGTGCTGTCACATGTGCATATATATATAGAGCAGGTCCTGAGTTGTGTGTTACAGCATTAATAGCACATGCACGTTATCAAGTATGTACAGTTTAGTGGCACATGAAGCTGCTTTTCATATTCATATGCAGAACAAGTGGCGAATAAAAAAAAGCTGATCATTAAAGAAACTCGCCTCAGATCATTCTACAAGTGCGTACATTTGATCTAGTGTCGGGCTGTGATGGGTTCGGCTTGAAGAGAGATCGGCTTCATTGGGGATCTGTTGGGCTTAGGTCAAGTTTTTTGACCCAGTTGCACCTCTAAACCAAACCATAATGAAGACATTACTTGTAAAGACTTTGACGTGTTTTCTATCTGTCGGTGTCACACAGAATTTTATGGAGCAGATTTGTGCTTTAAGGACACACTGACCAAACAGGAGACCAGCAATGTGAACAATGGTATAGTTCACGGCTAAAAATAGGTAAGATGGGTTCTGGAATTTATGTACCAGTACGCCACAGTACTCCACACAGGATAGTAGTTGAAACTGTTGAAGTATTGCAGTTTAAACTGGTTATATCGGTTTAAGAAGCCATTGGGAAGAATAAAAAAGTATCTTTGGTATTCTTATATTTTTCAGAAAAAAAATGTATTCTTTCTTGCACTCATCTCTAGTTCAACCTGAAATATTTATATCCTAAATTGGTTCCTTCAGATGGCCAGAAACATAATAATAATAATAATAATAATAATAATAATAATAATAATAATAATAATAATAATAATAATAATACATTTTCTTTGTATAGCACTTTACATTAAAAAATCTCAAAGTGCTACAGAGTTTAAAAGAATAAAAGAATTGTTAAAACCTAAAAAACATCCAAAAAAGAAATTAATAGAAGGTTTTTTTTAAAAAGATGAGCCTTAAAGGTGCAGTCCGTGACTTTCAGATTCCTCTCTCCCCCCTCCCTCCCCACGGCTCTCTTGCCCTGCCTCCAAACTTTCCAAAGTCCCTCCCTCAGAGGAGCTAACAAGCTAACGTTAGTCCGACAGCAACATCACAGTAATATAACATGCCCTGTTAAAAGCACATTACTGCAGCGCTTCTCTCGCTCTATGTGCACAAACCTCAGCAGCAGCAGCAACAACACAGTGTCACTTACAGCAGCCCACACAGAGGCTGCTGCACACACACAAACAACACATGCACTACAGAGTTCTAGTGTAACAATTACAAATCAAACATAATGTAAATCAAGCAGCAGTAATTACCTTTCAAGCAGAAAAGTCACTAATTCCATCTTCTACTCCTGTTTACACTGTAAAAAAGATGGTGCTCTAGCTCCGGGAAAGGGGCGGGGCCTTTGAGCAACAGCTGTCAGACAGCCCATCAAACACAATCCTGGCTCTGATTGGTTGTTTTTGCTCGGTCGCGGTGCATTCTGGCAATCTGCCAAAGTCTGCATGAGCAGCAGGGGGGACTCAATGAGACTGTTTTTTTAACACAAACTATTGGTTTCATGTAAAGCTGTCCTTACATAGTGAGATCTTTAGCAAATATGACAAAAAGTCACTTTTATAAGAGTTTCAGACTGCACCTTTAAGGCTTCGTTTAAAAGCAGCTGTAGTCTGTGGGGTGTTCAGGTGGTCAGGGATTGTTTTTATACCTTGTGGGAAAAGAAAAGGCTTGTTTTCAATTCAGAACAAATGGTTTTGGAATAATTTCCTGGAACAGCTTGACTGTATACATTTTGTTGTAATTCTAGCTATGAATGGTAGTGAGAAAAGATTGTGAGTGAAAAAACACCATCAGTATTCAGTGTGTAGTTTATTGGTTGCATATAGGCAGACAATGACTTCAGGGCCTATCAGCGCAGGCCAGTTGGGTGTCCAGCTTAACACATGACAGCAATTAGAGGCTTGCTGATGTTTTCTGTAAATATAGCGCCCTATGATTTTAGCCTGTGGGGAATAATCACTCCCAAAGTGTTTGCATTTTTTAAATTCTATTATTTCAAGACTTCCTCTTTTCCGTGTCACGTTGCTTCCTTTTCTGTCCATCCCCCAAACAAAATGGCAAGATGGACTCCTCCATTACATGAATGCTATCAAGGGACTGGGTAATGAGAACAGATAAAGCTCTCCCTATCAGTTAGCTGACCCATTATCATCCCTTATTGTGGCAAAATCTCATTTGACTGTGTTTTAATTAAACAGTGCTGCTAAGTAAATGGCAGATTCACATTCAGCTCGGTTGAACCCGGGGCAGCTCACTGGTAATCATTTGGCACAGGTAACTTTTAATCATTCTGCCAAAGCAACACAAGACTCACCCTCTGCTGTGATATGTAGGCAGCTTATTAGAAGCTCCCTTTTGTTAGCTGCCCCCGATTGCTCTTTATAAAGAACACAATGAAGAAAGAGGGAAAACATGCTATGGTGGGGTATCAAGACGAAAGGGTGAATGAAAGGCAAGAAAGAACTAAAGGAAGGAAGAGCTCGGTGAAGCATATGACAAAAACTAGCTTTAATCATACACTCATGTGCTTGAACATTTTACTTAAAATATCACCTTCTCAGAATCAGAATCAGAATCAGAATCAGCTTTATTGACCAGGTACAGTTTAGAACAATACGAGGAATTTGACTAGGTAGTTGCAGTGAGAGGAGACACATCAACACACCGGAGCAGCCATTTGCGGCGCCCACATATTTAGGTGAAAAAAGGGATCAATAACAGGAGGAGAGGAGGGGTGAGGGGAAAAAAAACTGCCAGTTTGAAACTGATTTCCCTAAACAGAGAAAACAGTGTGAAACCAGGAAAAAAACCGCCTCTGCAAACATAAATGTAAGCATGACACAGTCAAACAACTCGAGACAAGGCATGTAGGAAGGGTTGGGTGGGAGGTTGGCTGGGGGAGGGGGTCAGGTGGGAAGAACAACAGGAGTCCAGCCGTTTGGGGACATGGGCGTGCTGCCAGTCGGCGCTGCAACCACGCCTCCATGCAGCTGTGGATGGGGAGGTGGGGAAAGATGGCCGACGAGGCATTTGAAGTTGAAGACCTGTAGCTGCGTTACTGATGACCAGATGACGTGTGGAAAAGTTCAAAAGTCCAAAAGTCCATTCGGTTAGCTGAAAATTCAAAGTTTGGATACTGTGCTGTAGTCTACAAGTATCCTTGAAAAAGCTAAGAGCATTCAAGTAGAAAGAAAGCAAGAAGGGAAGGATGAGTGCAGAGAGGATAAACTGTTAGAGACAGCAGGGCGAGGGAGGGGAGGAGCCATGTGAGATCGCAGGCGTTGGTAGAAACTCTCCTGCGTGGCCTGGTTCTGCAGGCTGGTATGTATACAGCCCAGGGGGGTGACAGTGAATCTTCCCTGAATGACACCAAAGCCATAGAGCTATGGCTGTGGATAACGCAGCTCACATCGTGCAAACCTCCTGCTGCTCCGAATCAAGAGCCTCAGAAAACTCAGCAAAACAGCTTTGATCTGTCCTCACTTTTACTCCCTCGCCTCCTCCATTTTTACATCTCTCTCCATCCTTCCATCTCTCTCTTATGCTCTTTTCTCCCTGTTCCTGTTGTCTATTTTCTCTGGCTTTCATGAAACTTCTCCTAACGAGGTAGCATCATGCATGCTGTGTTTCTGTGTGTTGTTCTCATTGCATATTTAACACAGTAGGCACACGCTGCAGTCACACTTTACCTGAAGTGTGATATATGCATTGCAATCAGATTAAATAAAAAAAATAGACTCCATAAGAAGCAGTCTATTCCTCATTTTTCTGTCTCTTTGATATAAATATTCAAAAAATTGCTTTCACTCTAAAACTTGAGTTCATAATTTGTACTTGTTTTGGAAATGAATGTTGACTCCTCAAGGTGAGAAGGTAGTCATCCAAAAAGAAGCAATCCTCAGATTCAAATCTACAGTAGAATTTCAAAGCAGAACTGTGTGTTTGTGTGTGTGTGTTGGAGGTTGGAAGGTGAATTATGCATCAGGTGTTTAGAGCTTGTCAGGGGAGAGTTGTATGGTGCACTGGATGTGAAATGGATTCATGGATGGGCAGAGAAAGAGAGAGTATGAGGGTACTGAGAGAAGGGTATTCATATTTAATGCCCTCCGTCTCCTTATTCCTTATCATCTCTCTCTCCTCTCCAACTCTTCCTCCCACACTATCTCAACTTTTATCTCGTCGTCCTCTTCCTTCTGAGCATAAGCAGGTCAGCGAGGTTCTCCTTTGTCTCTTTCTGAATCCAGCACTGCAGAACAGCTCAGGTAGCACAACTTTGCTACATTTTCTTGGGAGGTTGAGTTTCCATTTCTGCAAATTAGTTATGGTGCCCCCCCTTTAAAGCTCTCTGGCACTGCGGTAGTAACTCCTTTCCTTCATTACAACATTACAGTAACACCATAAGGTGAAACTAATATATAAATCGGTGTTATTTAGATGGGAGTTCATGTAAACTGGCAGAATGATATTAAATATTGTAAAATGAAAATAAATAGTATATAAACACAAAATTGCTACATTTAAACTAAATTGTTTATCTTTCTACCTTGCAACTTTTGGGGACACACCCATAGCTGTGGAAATTATGCCATTAGACATGCACAGAAAACCTAAAGATCTTTGTCTTTACTTTTAGCTTTGGTGAGTAGGTTATTCAATCACAACAGTCAGCAAGATTTTTATTTTGTTTTTAATCCAGTAAAATCCTTCATGAATAAAAAGTGTATGGTGATAATATAAATGAACACATCTGTCCAACCAAAACAAAGCCTACTTCTTTATTTGATTTCATTTTGATTAAAACGAAGTAATTTATTTGTGCCTCATTGACAATGACAATGTCACTATTGCACTCAACATTTTAGTAAGTGAGAGTATGTTCAGTAAATAATAAATTAGTAGTGCATGTATTATAATGTTCTGTTATTATGAATGTTTATTTTAATATTATATAAGTATAGCCATCAACAATAACTTTGCTGTATTAAAACAATATGTAACCCATCACATAAATGCATTTTAGATCATCGCTTGTGACTAATTCAAGTACGAAATGTATTTAGAGTCATTCATATAAAATTGTGGTAACACTTTAGTTAAGGGAACACCTATTAACTATATTTAGTTGCTTATTAGCATTAGAAACATATTGTCTCTTAATTAGTCATCATTAAGTACTTATTAATGCCTTATTCTTATTAATGTCTTATTCTTTTTAATGCCTATCATACACTTAATGGCAGTCTCGCAGTCCAAACAGGGTTAGAGGTTAGGGTTAGGGTTAGGGTTAGGATTAGGGTTAACTTTAACCCTAATCCTAATCCTAGCATGTTGAGATCGTATATCATATACAACAAATTCCTTACTTACTACTAATAAGTAATAATTCTGAGGTTATTGAGATAAAACTCTTAGTTAATGGCTTACTGGTTGTATAATAAGGCCATGCAGAATAAGGCATTAGTAAGTACCTAATAATGACTAACTAAGAGTCAACATGTTACTAATTTGCATGCTAATAAGCAGCTAATTATTGGTTAATAGGTGTTCCCTGAACTTAAGTGCTACCAAAATTTTAATCTTCAAACACACATAATATCCCTCCATAAGAGGACATCCCCATTTTGGAGATTTCATCCAACATATTATATTCTCGGTAAGACATTAATACTCCTACATATCTCTGGATCTATGTTACTCTACGGTGAAAAAGCATTTCAATCCAACATTTTATTGCTTAATTTTGTCTCATCCAGTTCCATTGACATGGTGTTATTGCTGAACACCAGGAATATTACATTGGACAAATTTTGATGCTACACTTACCAAAAAAAAGTTAAAGTGGACTTTGAGAATCCGTGCATCATTTGGATGCCACTATCAGCCATCTTACTACAGATTCACACATGCCTTCATGCTGAACAGAGAAGACACCTAAAACTAGGGATGTTCTGTTACCATGGAAACCCTTGGATGCCTTTAACCTCATAAAACCAGCCCTCTGTTCATTCCTGCTTCCCTATTTTGTGTTGGAAATGAGTATGCTCTTCTCACAGGTCAGCTACACTGTCTCCCCAGCCACCTGGAAGTATTGGCCAAATATCAGTTCTGCTGGCCTAAACATTCAGAAGAATAGACCTATAACGTTTGGTGAAATTTGAATATTTAGCAGTAAATCCTTTAAGATGAGGAATTATTTTGATTGTTCTGCTTTGGGTGGTGGACCGTTGTTAAGGCTTTTTCATCCAATCACATTTTAGTTTTTATCTGTTGCCAGGCTCAAAATCTGCCCTCATCTTGAAGAAAAAGCATGCTTGGCTTTTTTTTTTTAAAGCTAAAAGCCTAAAATTAGAATGTTGCTTTGGATGTAATTACAGATCTTGAAGGGAATAGTCCAGTATGAATAACTGGTTTTACTGTACTTACAAGTGAACATATTTGGGAATTCAAGCAATGTTTAGGCTTCAGAGTGAACTTATTATGCATCCTAAATGATCATCGCAGTGACCCTGCTGGGGCATGTCTTGAAGAAATCAACAGTGTTAACTAACTCATCGTGCAACCACTGTCAATGAGTTTATTAGCCGTGTTACTGAGATGTCTCCTTCATTAGCCTCAGTAACATGTCAATCACGGTTTGTCTGAGTGTGCCAATGCACGTCCATGCTAATCAGACACATACACGGAGCTTATGAAGCTTTGGGATGGATCAGTTCCTGAGCATCAGACATCAGATGAGCATTAATGATGAACAGGGAGAAGAGTGGTTCTCCAAGCATTTATTAGTAAGTGGACAGGAAAGCATTGGCTGAACTGTGCTTGCACTTGAATGAGAAAGGAGGAAAATGTTCCCTTGTGTTCTCAGCTTGCTTAATTGTTTCAGTTACTTTTGAAACGTTGGTGTCACCTTAAAACTTGTAATCAGTTGTTCTTCTTACAGAGTGTCCCACTTATTTTGTTGTACCTCTTAAAACATCTATTATGTAAATGAAGCAGTGATCCCTGTCTGCATGAAATTTGCAGGTTTTAAAAACATAATGTATTATTCTGGTAAAGGAAAACCTCGAGTAAAACGTTAAAATAACAAATGTCCTTAAATCACAAGTACCTTTAAATGTAAGAAGCTAAATGTAAAACCAAAAAGACAGCAAAATAAATGTGACCAAATATAAACACTTACTATAGTCAGAGCTAGCTGTTGTGGTTTTCTTAGAGAGGCATAGTCTTAAAAAGTCTTTAGGGTAAAGGGACTGACAAACTAGTTATACTGAGGCTGGACCGTTTGGTCCATAAGTTGCTGAAAGAGGATTTTGGCCTCAAATGTTTATTCCGTGTCACTCTCTGCAGCTGAATTTAAGTAATGCTTCCAATGACACCCTCTTGTGTAGTGTGAACTACTTGCTATGGGAGAATTAGAACTGGCTCTCAGTAGCTGGGTTTCCATTGCAGATTTTTGCCAAAATAAAAGCAATATTTTTAAATGTTGACAAAGTATAATCGCACTTTGAACGTGTTTCCATTGAACGTTGTTTTGGGCAGGAGCCTCGTAACTCCCGTGAAATCTCATCCCACGAGACTTCGCTGCATAAAGACTGACGCTCAGAACCTCCTGTTGTCAGAGTGTGTGTGTGTGTGTGTGTGTGTGTGTGTGTGTGTGTGTGTGTGTGTGTGTGTGTGTGTGTGTGTGTGTGTGTGTGTGTGTGTGTGTGTGTGTGTGTGTGTGTGTGTGTGCGTGTGTGGATGCGTGGACCTTTAACTGCAAATGAATGTGGTGGCCGCTCGACCAGCGTGCGGAGTGAGGGAGCGGATGTGACCGGACGAGATCACGTTATTTTCTGTTTTGACTGATTGGCAAAATAAACGTTGCAGCTGTTGAATTAAACTGGAGTCCCATGTCATACTCAATGACTGCTGTGAAAAACAGTCGGACCCTATTGTAATGCAAGTGGTTTTTATTTTTAGGGGGCCAAGCCCGCTCGGCCTGGGGACGGTTCCAAGGAGTAGCAGTGTTTTTGTTCGAATTTTTACATGTTTTCTTATCATTTTTATTTTATCTCGGTAAAAGTGGTGCTGCAGGCTAAACCGTGCAAGGGAGGGTGGTGCGATTTGGACAGTTGGTCTTGCCCCTGCACATACCTCGGATGCAAAAAACAAATCACATATGTCTGCAAGCAGGTGGCGCTATAACCAAGGGCAACACGTTTTGAGCTATAACTCCCACACCGTATGTCGCACACCCATTTGCGCCTATAATTGTTTAGTCTGGGAAAAAAAAATTGGGAAAACCTTCTTTTTCAAACTCTTCCTTGGGGTTTTGTCCAATCAGCATGAAACTTGGGACGTAGAGTCTTCAGTTGGACTTGATCTAAAGTTATGAATATAATTTTGTTCGGTCAAAATATGCGCAAAATATTAATGAGTAAAGTTTTCTAGCTAGCTAGAAAAACGCAAACTGTTGCATATCTCAGTCAAAATAAACGCTAACAACACCAAATCTGAGATTCCTGGTTGGCATGTGACTGTGGGATGGGGATACTGCAAATATAGGAAATGTATATCTCTTAAATGGCAAGACTACTTTTTACTAAATTTGGTGGGTATGACCCTGGGTCGCTCCTGAGGCCATATCTCAAAGTTAATCACAACTGGTCAAAGTGGGCATGGCTTATTACCACATAAACAGCTGAAGTATTATGTTGAGGGCTGTGAAATTTACAGGGTATATATAGTTGAGCACACAGACGACCCATACCAAAAAAGTGCACCACTAGGTGACGCTATAATGGGTGCAACTGCATTTTGGCCTGTAACTTTTACATTTTAAATCACATATTCATAAACTTTATATTCATGTGTTCCCTAAATAGAGTCACATCTTCTGACACAGGCCACACCCACTCCTGAATAGCACTGAATCACGTAGGCTCGGCCACGCCCATAATTATTACAACACTACAAATGACACATTGGCCTGTGTCCGAACGCTCGCCCCAAGCCCGTCATCCTTCGTGACGTTCTTTCATGGGCTCTTCAAAGGGCTGAGTCGCGTGGGAAGGTTTGGCCCCCTTTCATAGCTGCTTGCAGTTCTAGATATTATCATTATTATTAGTCTTACAAAAGCAGCGCCTAAACACGTTCAAATTCTCATGAAAATTTTAACACACATTAGGACTGGCGAAAAATTTGATATTTTGGGGGAATTGCACATGTGAATGGCAAAATGACTCAACCCTTTACCCAAAATGGAAGAGGAAGCTGCCATTCTGTATGAACTGTGAAAATTTTGTTCATTTTCAAGATACATTTTAACATACAGGGTAACTCCAAAACACCTCAAATTTGGCCAGTATATACAACAGGCTACTGTTATTAAAAGTGATCCAAATGTTCTACAGAAGTCTAAGGGTGTCGCCCTGGTGGCATCTTGAACTTTCTATATATATATATATATATATATATATTTTTACTATTTTTGGAATATATTTTCTCCCAGCTGGGACGGATGACATAATCACTGTGGAGGTAGGACTGATGAGTCTTTGCTGGCGTTGATCACCTTTGCCTGATTGTCAAATGTCTGCAAACTACATGGTGTCTGATTAATGAATTTAATGGCCATTCATAAATACATATTACATACATCTTGCATCCAACACTGAACTGTTAAAGTTCTTCACACATTCATATTATTATTTTAAACATACATGGTTATTTGGTTGTGTTATAAAACAATCTTGACAATAAAGTTGAATCTTTATAGATTGAAAAGAGAAAGATCTGATATACCTCCTCTTGAAAGCGTGAAACCTTTTTAGCGATAGCAATTGTTTTTTTTTTTTTTTTTTAAATTCTGGTCTTTCCATTGCCAGTTTTTTCTGCTGTATTTAGATTTTGCGCATTTCCAAGGGTAATGGAAATGCAGCTTGTGTTGCCATAGTTTGGTATATTGGGCCACATTTGAACCATTTTGATTCTAAGAATAAGGTTTTGTTTTTTTATGTTTCTGGACTGGTCTTTCACTTTATTTTAAATACTTTACCCGTCAGTGGCACCTAGGCTCTGTAAATCCTTGATTCTGAGCAGGTATGAACCAACAATATTTGATGCAAGGGTAACTGCCACAGAACCAACTGGAAGAGATATTATAATGATAATGCATTGGATTTTACATAGTGCTTTTTCATAGACATTCAAAGTGCCTATGTACACTACAAATTGCACATTGATGTGCATTATTCTTTCACTCTACACATGGTGGTAGGCTACTATTGTAGCCACAGCTGCCCTTGGGCAGACTGACAGAGGTGAAGCTGCCATAGTGCGCCATTGGTCCCTTCGACCACCACAAACACTATTCTAAAAGGCAATGTGGGTAAAGTGCCCAAGGACACAACAACAATGATTTGGATACAGCAGGATTTGAATGGTTTTTGGGCAACTACCACTGAGCCACGGTCACCCCCTGTGACGGAGTCATGCCTTGCCTGTGTACAGCATAGGCTGCGTGCACAGTGAGGCACCGCAGGGGTGACGGTGCAGTGCAAGAGAGGGACCCACGACAAAACGTATACAGACTCTTTATCGAGCCTTTAGGTACCTGCATGTCGCCTCATTCATTCTAACAGTGAGATCCACGATACACAAAGGATCCTGCCGCTTCATACACTGTCACTCACCTCTCTGTCTCACTTCCGCACACATTGCTTAGGGAATGCCCAAACAAAGGCGTATGTATGGTACCTGATCTTATACAATGTCCAGAGATATAAATAATTTATTTTCTTTAAATTACACAGCCTTATGTGCATCAGTCAATGAAGGAGTGACATGTTATTTTGTTTTATATTATAAGAAAAAGTTGATTTAATTTAATCAATACAACATTTTGTTTATAAAAATTGGATTTTCCCCCCATTACGTAAGGTGAGTGGGAGGAGCTTGGGCCGTTTGTGAATGGATATTCAGTTTATGCCGTGTTGCAGTGTGGGTGACATCTACAGGCCATACTCATGGTTGGAGTAAGATATTGTTTTTTCCAGTGAACATTGAGATGTTCTTTTGTAGTTAATGAAACCTAAAAAAGCCTTGAAATAACTGTTTAAATAATTTAATGTTGTCCTTTAGGTTTATTATGTCTTAAGTACATTTTTAACCGAGGATAAGACTTCATCACATTTCTGTTTAAATGCTGCAGCACATTTGTAAAAGTTTAAGCTATACTTACATTTTAAAAGCGATGAACGAGTATCTCCTCCGTACAGCCCCCAGTGAAGGCTGCGCTGCCCACGGTTCCTGCGGTTTTGCTCCTCAGGTTAGGCCGGCACATTAAAAGAAACTGTTTACAACAGGCTAAAATAATGTTGCACACTTTCTCTGAGGCATACAGTAATGTCCAATCCACTGATCCAAGACAGAGCCAAAGCAGCGCTGCACTGTGACACTCCTGCTCGGTAGTGGGATTTACCACTGGGATTACTAAGTATTCCGGGGAATGATGACCAAAATAGTGATATCAGTAATAATGTGGGCTTTTTTAAAATTAATTTTAGGTAGTTTAATTTGCTTTATTAATTTGTTCTGATCTGTTCTGAATATATGTCTGTGTCATGACCTGGCTTAATTGAAAGGTCACCACAACAAGAAAGGGAGAAAAAGACCATGGCAAACATTTAATAAATCTGTATTGTTTAATTAAGCAAAAACAAACATTCTAGTTAATAAATCAAATAAACATAGTTGACCTGGATTAGACCAAATTAACTTCAATTCCTTCAAAGTAAACAAAATGAGGCCAAATTACCAAATTAGATATTTACATCATGGAGTGTATATAGCAGTAGAGTCAGTAGTGTAAAATGCGCATGAGTGACGATAATGTGAGTGTTGTTAAGTGTTAACAAAGCTAAAGCCTAATCTAACAGCTCTAAGCCAAACCAAGGTGTGGTGTGTACCAGTGTTGAGGCCAAATGAGAGAGTGAGTGAAGGAGTCTGGGAGCTTAAAGCTGATATCCAGAGTTTCTGAGATGACGTCTTGTTGTCTCGCCCTCAACAGCTCCACTTCCTCCTCCTAACTCTGCAATCAACCAGAAGCAGAACATAACAAGGTCACATTGGGTCGCATTGATATAGGTAAGAGCCAAAATCATATTTATATGATTATATATGATTATATTTTGATAAGCGTATTGAGATGACTTTGTTGTAATTTGTGCTATACAAATAAAGTTGAATTGAATTGAATTTGCCTGTTTGCTGTTGTGACGCGCGGCCTTGTTTTCCGTACACAGTTCCGCATTCACTTTGATTGACAGTCTCAAAAATAGTAAGTCAGCATATGAAGCCATGCGCATCACAGTCTGCTTATGCTTAAATAACAGCAGGAGTTGGTTTAATAATTATTTTCAGATTTTTCTGTGCTGCACCGCCACTCCACACAATCATATTTATTTATTTATCAGACCTGATGTGAGATCTGATCATAGTTTCCATTCACGTCAAAATTGATAAATACCGAAGCTTGCGTGGATATCCTTTTACACCATTTGTACACATAGATCTGTGTATGTGAATGGTTGATAAATGAGGCTCTTTTTGTTCAGAACTAGACTTTAATTAACTACATGGCTACATTAATTTCTTAACAGTTGAAAACACATTTTCTGATAAAATAATAATAATAATTTGGAGGAACAATCTGGCCATGGCATATCTGCTTGAACAAGCTGACCAGAAACATATTAAAGGATTTCTACAGCCATTAAATAAGAGTGTGAACTTCTGAAAGTGGTCCCTGAGTGTTGATCTAAGTGCCACCTGACCGGCAGGTCTCGGTTAGATATTCCGATCAAGCATAAAAAGGTTATCAGGTATTGACCATCCTGTGAGCTGACATTTTCTTTGGCAAAGTCCCGCAGTGCATGAATGTGTGGGAGAACCAGCAGCATATTTATTAGAGGTATTCCATATTTAAAATGAGATGAAACCATGCGGAGTGAAGGTCGTCGCCCTTGTTTAAGTCTGACGTTTATTCCAGTCTCCACTTTCAGAAAACCAACATTTCAGGCTGTGCGCTGCTTTGTTTACGATGTGCTTTCTTTCAGCTTCCTGGAGCTTTGCACAATAAGTCAAGCGCATTTTGAAGGCCTTGAGTCTGAAAAGAATGCAGAGACAAAAGTGTCAAAACAGAGGTTTTTTACTGTTGCTAGGTAACAAGGTATATTCAACTTCTACCTTTCCAAGCAAAGTAATTACTCGATTGAAGGTTAAATTAGTACATTTAGCATGGATTTCAATCATACTAAGATGCTCTTTAATTTATGATGAGGTCCCAATTGAGACAGAAAAGCTACCCCATGTGAATTTTAAAGCAAATAATGCTCTTAAGTAGTCTGAAATATTAACCTATCAAATTAGGTAGTGACACAATGTTCACATTTATAAAATATTGCTCGGCTTTGAAAAACTTTGATTCAGTTTATCCACCTAATCCTGTTCTTGCTGTTTTCCTCTCAGTCTGGCATAGTGGCTGGGTAACATAGTCATAAAATGTGTCCACCCGTTGCCCTGGCATTTTAACATGCTCAAGGCCATTTTCAAAGGAATCATACAATTTCAACACGTCTTGAAGTTGAGGTTAGATGTGGTGTGATCTGAGGAAGACATGGCAGCGCTTGAACTCTTACCTTAGCTGGACTGTTGAGACATTTAGTGCAGAGAAGATTGGCCTCTGGCACTGAGTCCAGTGAAGCTTGGACTCGGTGTGACAAGTGGTTTTAAAAGATGAAACACTGATTAGTGAAAGGTTGGGAGAGGGTACAGAGAGGACGAGAGAGGGCTAGAGGTGGCATGCAGAGATCAAGATGAACAGAAAAACAAAGAACAGGAAGTTTGAGGATAGCAAAGGAGAATCAGGGGAAGTGTGCCGAGAGAGCAGTGACGTGCAGTCAGGGTAGGCAAAGTACGCAGTGCCTACCCAAAGGTGAATTGATATTTAGATTTTTTGTTTTGATTATAATATAATTATAAATTATTTATTTTTCCATTTCCGATAGCCCACAGTACCTATAAGTTTGAAAGTGTCAGAATTTTGTGCTTTTCATTGCCCAAATTACTTAACATCGCTATTTCCTGGTATGGTAGAGACGTTGCACAAGTCTCACTCCGCTGTAAGGCAGGAGGAGGCCACACCCTCTTTCAAAAGCACATTGCTGCCCTGCCTCTGTTCCCATAGCGTGTTTTTATGTGTTTGCGCATGCTCAGTCAGTTCCCCACAACATAGAAACAATCGCATCAAAATAACGCAAATATAGCGAGAAATATTGCTTTGTGCTAGCCAAACGTGCTGTTAAGACTTATATGCCCTTTGCCACCACGTACTTGTGTGGAAGTGGATTTTCAGCTTTAACAAAACAAAATAAAAATATGTCTGAATAAGATGTTTTATTGTGTACGCACAGATTAGTATTTTTTCAATTGTATATTATTCCTCAACAGGATAGGTGAAATTGAGGGACAAATTTAACTGTAGGGATACAATGAATATGACATTAAATTATTATAATTTTTAAGTGCAGGAATAGGAGTACATGGCTTTAGGTTAAATGACTGAAGGGGTACAAGACTAGTGAAAAGTTTGGGAACCACTAGACGAAACAAACCTCTGAGGCCATCACGGAACAGCTTTAATTTGTATTGAGAATGCATACAGTCATTTAGTCATTAGGTCAACATTCCATCGTTCAACAATCATTAGACAACTTCGGAAGGCAACTGGTTGAATTTGGAGAAAAGGGAGCTGAATACTTGCACGCTGCACTTTTCAGTTTTTATTTTTAAAAAAAAGTATCAAATCATTTATTACATTTTTTTCCTACTTTGTGTTGGTGTTTCACATAAAACTCCCATAAAATATATTTATGTTTTTGGTTGTAACAAAATGTGGAAAAGTTTAAGGGACACAAATACTGTATTGTGAGCCATTAATCAATCAACAGTTCTAAGTGCTTTAAGTTTGGGGCAGTTTTCTTGCTGAAACTAAATGTCTCCCACTCATGCCTGCATTCTGGAGCACCCTTGTGCACACTATCAGCAGTTGGCTTTAAACCTGGCAGTGGCAGGCCACTCACCACTTCATCCAATCAGACATGGGCTCTGTAAACCCTGTCTCCTAGGGTCCCGGGTGCTTCAAAAGTCCCAGTGAGAGAAATCCAACGTGGTTCCAGTGGTGGGAATACCGACAGTTACGGGATAAACTTCAGTTGATAAGTCACCTTTGGTGTGGTGGTTTCCCTTATCCCTGTCCCAAGCAGACATTTATGTATCCTTAGGGTCTCACCTACAGAGGAATAACTGTAGTCTGCAGATAAGCAGAAGAATAAGTGTATTATGTAATTAAGCATTGAACTGGGCAATATAAAACCAAAGGAAGAAGTGTTTGAGAAACTCTGACATGCTTCATCACAGTGCAGCTACTGCTGGAGAAGATTTTTTATTTAATAGCTGTTCCTTGTTAAATTAGAGTTTCATATTTTATAACCCCATAAGCACTAAGTGGAACTATAAAAAGATATCTTCTCACATGTCATTGTGACAATATCAGGCTTCGGACATAGTTTTACCGCAGTACTCAAACTAATAGATAATATACCGGTAATAGTGTTCAGCAGACTATTTTCATCACAATCTCCATGACAACTAACCCAGTACAAAATATAAGACTACCTAGCTGTGTTGACCTGTCACTCATAAACCAATCATAAGCTAACATCTCCCTGCTCTGGTCCTCTGTCACCTCTGACCCTGCCCCTGAAAACAGGTCTTCTCTGATAACTTAAGGCTGGAAGACCTCACTCACAAAAAGCCATAGACAGAGCCGCCAATCATGTGGGATAATCCCAAATGGGCTGACCCCGGGGCAACATGGCCTTGCAGAGGGCTGACGGGATGAGAGGCAGCGGGGTGGAACTTACAAGGTATTTTCGAGCTCACATGCTGTGGAGGCTCACAAACATATACACACAAAAAACATATATATATATATATATATATATATATATATATATATATATATATATATATATATATATATATTTATATCCTGGATAGTTTCACATACTGAAAGAATGAATAGTGGTCATGGTAACCTTTCATGATCAAAGTAATCTACCATGTGATAAGTATTCCCCTGATAAAATGTAACCATCACAATGATTGAGGTGTTTTTATGACATGCAACTATGGTGCCATTGGCTTGGTCCATTAACCTTTAATGTTGAGGAGAATGCATGATACATCACATCCTTTCCTGTCTTTGTCTCTTGAGAGCCATTTGACGTCATGCTTCCTCAACAAAGGAAAAGAAAGCGATATCAAAAAGAGGGAATAGAGAAATTGAGGTTCTTCGAGTCCACTTAGTGAATGATTTGTAATAAATTGTTTATTACCAGATTGTATCCCTCAACTCAAAATGTTCACGTAAAATTAAGTCATAGTACTAAGTACAGGTCAGGTTCACTTCATACAATCACACATCCAACGCTTATGAGTTAACTATTATTGTCATGAGCTGAAGGTTGAAATCCATCCCTGACTGCCCATTGCGTTATAGGGTATTAGACTTTACCTAGTCCCAGCAGGGCCATTGGTTCAGAATGAGAGTAATACCACCAACTTTCATTTTAAGACATTACCCTGTCATTACTGACCCTTTCTCCTTTCAATACTGATAGTATTTGTCACTTAACTGTCAAATTGACCAAACCTCACTCAGTATGGTGGACAGCATGGATGGCCGAAAGCAGAAACAGGATTGTGACAGCTCTAATCAATATAATCCTTATTATTTTCATCAACTTTTGAAGTGGAAACAGCCATGACATGATGTCAGAGTCGGCAGCTTAACTTGGCACATCAGTCATAACAGATTTTTTTTTTAATCAATGTGTGTATTTCCTTTTTTATCAAGCAGGACAAACTGATGATTTCTGTTCACAGATTAAAAAATAATAATAATATATATATATATATATATATATATATATATATATATATATATATATATATATATATATATATATATATATATTATTGTTATTATTATTATTATTTTTTTATTTATTATAGACAAAAAATATATGTATTTGGTAAGGATGTCTTTTTACTCTGCTTTGCTGAGATGAGAAGACATCCTTACCCAAACTGAAAAATACATATTTAACTTGTGTGTATGTGCGGGGAGGTGGCTGCCTCTTGGCTCGGGATCTCGGGGGCGTCTGGGGGGCTGCTCGGTCATGGGGGGGTGATCTGGGGCTCCTTAGCCCCCCGCTCTTTATGCTGACTTGGCTGCATCTTTGGGCCCGAGGTGGCGCTTGGGTTCGCAGTAGTGATTCTTTCACAAACATTGGTCATGGACGCACTGGCAATGTCTTGGGCTGTGGGATAAACTCATACTGGGCTTATCCTTTGACACGTTGATCCCAAATACAAGCTTTAGGTATAACCACTCACTCCTTACCTCTGCTCACGGCCACCACCATTATACCTATGATCCACACTTGTCACCAGACTGGCTGAATCAGCACAATTTGCACAACTATAACATTACAGCTCACTTTCACTTTAAAGCAATCAACTCTTACCCACCCTTTCCATTTCCTACCCTGACTCCCTCTTCCCTGTTCCCTTCCCCCTCACCTAGGTGTAACAATGCCCTCTCTTTTTAGATCCTCCCTTTAGTAAAGTGTTTCTTACACTTCCTTAGGGAGGGCTGGTGATGGTCACAATTATGCAATAAAAGAAATTTGTTTATTTAATTGCACTAGCAAAACATGCATTGCTGTCTTTAAAAGATTGCACTTCTTGTAGTGTTGACCTTTGACAGCATGTGCAGACAAAGTAAAGATTGAATATGTACAGTAGCTAAGGAAGTCCCAGTACTGATACTCGTGTCGGATCTTATACCAAAATGCGTACAAAAAAACGGTCCAATACCACAGATGGTAAGGCAATTTGGTGGTGATAAAGCAATGCCAGCAGCTTTGTCATTTTTTATTTTTTATTTTTTTAATATCACACATCCAAAATTGCTAAAAAAAAAAATAAATAAATAAAAAAAATAGCAAGGTTGGATGTGTGAAAGTATGGGAAGAAGAGCAAAAGTGCTTTGAAACAACTCACGAAGAGTGAAATAACACACTAACAAAGTTACTACTGTAGATGAGCAGTCGTGTGTTGTTAAAACAGGATTCAGGCAACTTCTATCATCGCTAGAAGGTAAGGTTTGTTTTCTGTATTTATTTTGTTTACTGTATGTTTTTTTATTTTTCTCTTATTGCATTTTTAATTTGTCTGATTTTTGTCTTTTAATTCAGCTGATGAACTTAATATAAATAGGAGGGTCTGCTGCAGACTTTAGCATCCTTTTATGCCCTCAAATATTGTAAATTATACGTGACAGAGTATATGTGATACAGTTCAACTTCAAAGATTACAATTAAAAAAAAAAACATACAGGTTGATAATGGGTAAAGTTTGTCTGAAAGAAAGTTTTGAGGAGTGTTTCGGCTAAATTTTCATTGAGGTTGCAAAACAAGCAGGTCCGTTACAACTTGAAACTCTGAGACTAGTAAGAAGAAATGGTTTGATGGTGATCTGTTTTTGTCATTAAATCTTGAACCCTGGCTGTTTTGGGCCAACCATCATGTTTACCGGAGACGCTGTTTGTTTTTTGGCCCATTATTACCAATAAATCATATTTTCAATGCAAGAACTGTTGAGTGTTGCCTTGTATCCTGACAAGTTGACCAGAAGGTTCTGTGAGATACTGTGGAAAAGGAGAGGGACAATAAAGGTGAAGCTGGCACATTGCCAGGAAGAATGCAATAAAAACTGTATCATGGGCAGAATGTGTGCACTTTGGGCCAACGAGTAGTTTTTACTACTGTATATCATATTAACAAACACAAATTGTTTCAAGCTATTTCATAATTCATCCGATTTATAAAGGTCTTCATCAGTGCAAGTTTGTTTTTTGAGGCATCAGATGCCTGGGAAAAGACATGTTGATGTAATGTAACCTCTCCAATATTACTTGTCCTTGTTACATGCATTTTTGAAATTGGGATGCCCTTTAACAAATTCATACAAAACCACGTGTATTAAATACCTTAAACATGAAATGATATTACTGTTAAATAATTGATAGACCATTAGGAGTCCAATTATGAATTCAAAACTTTGCAGTAACTCCGTTCAGTGAGGGTTGAAGTTTTTATATAACATTTATTCCAGACAGGCTTGTCTGGAATAAATATCTTCTTAAGCTTATCTGCTTTGCATTTAATTGTTCCACTTTAGAAGGCTTGGTTGCCCTCAGTGATACGTCTTTGGACCTCAGACAGAGGCAGAAATGAAAATGAAAAAGATTTTGTTTCATTAGCAACAAGCGGGAGGCTCAGAAAAAAGAGGGGGTGTCAATGACAACCGTTCTCTTCTCATCTTTGTGAGTGCAGCATTTGTAAGTGCAAATTGAATTATTCATTCTGTGAGAAATCATAAATAACTACAGCATTTCTAATGAGATTCTGCCGCATTAATATTTAATGAATGAGCAAAAGATTTAAGAGAAACTAGTTTATTATATCACGCACAAAGAAACACACGATAAAATGGATATGATTGCTTCCCCAAATACCCACGGACAAAACCTTCAAACAAGCGTCTACTGAAGTCTTATCCAAGGAAATCTATGCCAGCGACGACAGATAATGTCTTTGTCTTCCTTCTACTAGCTTGCTCAATTGAAGTAATTCTATGCATGTTTGCAAAGCCTAATTCTCTGGCGCCTTGCCCTGGGGAACCCTGCTGTTAATGTCTGTTCATGGCGGGGTGCAGCCTCGGCATGCTGCTGCATGTGGTGAGATAACACAAAATACAGGATACATGACAGCAAAAGCTCACAAAGATGGAGGGAGAGTTGTTCTTTCTCAAATGCAAAAGACTGAGCTGATGTAAGATCCCAACGTTTACTTAAATGAGTCTTTTAGACCAAAGTGCAAACTGTTGTGTTCAACAAAGGATCGTGCTGCACATTTTTTTTCTGTATAAGGAATTAGGAAATGTTGATAAGAGTTATATTGTAGGATTGCAAGATTTTCTAAACCAGTGGTTCTCAACCTTTTCAGCCCGCAACCCACAAATTAAAGGTCCCAGAGATCGGGTACACCCACTGTACATGAAAGTGGTTGAACACAGACATGAACAATGAACAACAGTCATGTAGAGACAGGGCCATCTATAAGGGGGAATAAAGGGGAGAGCTTTTTGGGGCCCATCCACGAAGTCAGCAAAATAATGGTCCATTGTTCTATGAATCAGTGATAACCACATTTATTTATTTATCTTAATAATATCCACTGTCATCCAGGCAGTTTAATATTATTTGGGCCATAGTGCATAATCATTTTAAAGATGTGAGTCCTTGTTTTACTCAGGAATAAAATGGGTTAAATGTGACCAAAAATGGTGGAAAAGGTGGTGAAATGGGATTTTTAAAACCCCAGAAATTGGTTTAAAGTTTGATATTAGAGTGGCCAAAATCAGACAGAAAAAGTGGTGAAAAGGGTTCAAAGTGTCAATATTGGCTTAAAAGTGGCAGAAAAAAGTAGGAACAATTAGTTAAAACTGGCAAAAAATGGGCATGACACATCGTGAATGTGATTAAATTGGCAAGCACGAAATTTGGTGAAAAGAGGTTAAAATAATGGGTTATTATTAGGTGGGAAAAGTGGTGGAAAAGGTTTATAAAGGCCAAAAAAAAATTGAAAGTGGAAAAGTGTACAAAAAAGGCATTGAAAATAAAATGAGCTAAAATGTGGCAAGAAAAAGTGATGAAAATAGGTTAAAATATGGCAAGTTTGGTGTAGTTGCAGAAATGGGCTTAAATTGTTCAAAAAATATTCTGGCGACCCCCCCTCCCAGTGTCTCGAGAACCCCTGTTCTAAACAATAGCTTGGGTGGGGCATTCTAATTTAAACAGTTAATATTTATCAAAAGTCATCAAAGTAAGCAAAATTGGGTCATGAACAGCATGGCTTGGTGTCCAAGTGTACAATACATTAGCAATCCTTCAGGATCCAGTCATACCAGTAGTAGTGAGGCCAATCAGGAAGATGGGCTTCACCAGTGGGAGACCAGAGGGAGTAGGGATAATAAAAAGCACCCTACACATTCATTATGCAGGCAGAAGAGCATGATAGCCAAAGAGGATTCCAGACCCACAAACAGAGACAGGAAAGGGAATAAACTCACTTAAAACGTACACTCGTGCTAAAGAAAATTTCTTGGTAATTTTTTAAACCAAAGGCGTACAACAAACTCTAAATCAAGTGTAGCAAAATGGAAATATACAAGGGCCTGTTTACTTCCCCAGATCACTGTGTTTGTCCTAGTTGTATTACTAAACTAATTTAACACGTTTAAGTAGCCTCGCGAGGAGTTACTCAGTATTCCCTCCGTGACGACACCTGAGAAGAGATAGAGAGGAAAGTGTCGTGGCAAAAAGCCAGTGCCAGAGAAAGGACAGAGAAATGGAAATTGCAAGCCGTTCCTGCCACCAATCGTCATGATTGGGAAACTCATGAACAAGTCTGACCAAATGGCAGCCCTGCTAAGTTAGCAGTGTGTTTATAGGGAGTTCAGCATGCTGTGCTAAAGAGAGAACAGGGCTAAATGTAAAGCTATAGTCCGCAGGAGTTCTCACACACCATCACAGTAACTGATCATTGCTATTATGACACAATGTTGGCTGTGTTTATATATATATATATATATATCAGTTTGAGTGGCACAAAAATAAATAGTTTGTAAAGTTTTCATAAAGATTTGTATAACATTCAGTGTCAACTTTTGAGGTTGTTTTTCAACCTTGGGCAATGATGAACATGTTTTTTTAAAGACCTTAGAATGAAGGAACAGCATCTGAATGGCTCCCTGTCAATGTATTGATTGCCTGCATACGCCTCCTCACTATACCCTAGCACTTCTTGTGTGCCATGTTGACAAGTTGAAAAAAAGCTCTGTGTGGCTGAGGCGTCCTTGAAATGCAAATGTGTGTTTAAGATTTATTCCAATTGCTGCTCTATTTATTATACATTTTAAGTCAGGACAAAAACACACATTTGCCTAAATGTCCTTAAATGGGTTTGAGAAAATGAGCTTTATCCTTACGCCTATAAAATAACTGATAGGAAGCCTAAATCTGAAGTTTCTGCTTTTCTCTAAAATAATCACTTTTTGATTTTTACTGTAAACTAACTGTTTTTCACATATTTTTCAATGTTGAATATAATCACATTTATAAATTAACAGTTGGGCAAACATGGGCCAGCAAATTCCTGAGAACAGACAATCTCACCAAGTAGTGAAATTATAATGATTTACTCTGATGAGCAAAGCAGTGTATAAAGTCAATGAATAGTATGTCCTCAAGTATTCCAGGGAGTTGAAACCAGGTCC
The DNA here is from genome assembly GCF_900634775.1 of Gouania willdenowi. Taxonomy (NCBI): domain Eukaryota; kingdom Metazoa; phylum Chordata; class Actinopteri; order Blenniiformes; family Gobiesocidae; genus Gouania; species Gouania willdenowi. Next base: position 18,263,161 of record NC_041050.1, read on the forward strand.
TTCTTGCAGTGAGGTAGCCACTTATGTAGATCAACATGTTGCTTTAACATAGCATTCACTTGCACTGCTCATGAGTGGCACAAGACAGATATTCACAATATTTCTTCCAGTGCGCCAGTTGTCACCACCAAGCACTTGGATGTTCCCTTTCGCAGGAAAATTGCTCTTTAAATGGCAGATTTGTCAAAGACACAAGGTTTCTAACACCTTTCCTGTGAATGGTGTTAGAAACCATTAACTGCTTTAGTTAAAATAACTAATGATCTACTCTGGGCTTCAGATGAAGGACGACTCTCAGTGCTGGTTTTATTAGATCTTAGTGCAGCTTTTGACACTATAGATCACTATATTCTACTAGAGAGATTAGAGAAATTACTTGGAATCACAGGGACTGCCCTAAACTGGTTTAAGTCCTACCTATCTGATAGGTACCAGTTTGTACACGTGAATAATAAGTCTTCTGTGTACACTAAAGTAAGCTACGGGGTTCCTCAGGGCTCTGTGCTAGGTCCAATCCTCTTCTGTATCTATATGATCCCCCTTGGTAATGTTATGAGAAAATACTCTGTTAACTTTCACTGCTATGCTGATGATACCCAACTGTATGTATCAATGAAGTCAGGTGAGACAAATCAGCTATCTAAACTTGAGGCCTGTCTAAAGGACATTAGGGCCTGGATGGACCAAAATTTTCTTCTTCTCAACTCAGACAAGACTGAGGTCATTGTACTGGGCCCGCGACACCTTAGAGAAACCTATGCTAGCCTAACTGCCCTAGATGGCATTACTCTGGCACAAAGCACAACTGTTAGAAACCTTGGGGTTCTATTTGATCAGGATTTATCCTTCAACTCTCACATAAAACAAACTTCAAGAACTGCCTTCTTTCATCTCCGTAACATTGCTAAAATCAGATCTATCCTGTCTCAGGGCGACGCCGAAAAACTAGTCCATGCTTTTGTTACCTCTAGACTGGATTATTGTAATTCTCTTTTAGCAGGCTGCCCGAGCAAGTCGCTTAAGACACTTCAGCTGGTTCAAAATGCTGCAGCACGTGTACTGACTAAAACTAGGAGAAGAGATCACATTACTCCTGTATTAGCCTCTCTGCATTGGCTTCCCATAAAATATAGAATAGAATTCAAGATTCTTCTTCTCACTTATAAAGCCCTAAATGGACAGGCACCAGTCTATCTCAAGGAGCTTGTAGTGCCATACAATCCCCCCAGAACACTACGCTCTCAAAATGCTGGACTACTCGTTGTTCCATTCATCTCTAAAAGTAGTATAGGAGGAAGAGCTTTCAGTTATCAGGCCCCACTTCTCTGGAACCATCTACCAACCACGGTTCGGGGGGCAGACACCCTCTCTACCTTTAAGGTTAGGCTCAAAACATTCCTCTTTGATAAAGCTTTTAGTTAGGAACCAGCTCATAGCTCATAATTAAGATGCAATAGGCATAGACTGCCGGGGGGGGGGGGGTCTGGCATGCTCGGTTGGAGAGAGGTTGGAGAGGGCGTTAAGAGAGAGGTCATTTAGGTTAGAGAGGGACCGGAGAGGGTCCCATTCCTCTTTCAAACACTCCCTCTATGTCTGCTTACTCCCTTGTGTGTTTGCTCCTGTACTCCTTCTGGCTTTTGTCTTGCAGGTCCGTGGGATCCTCAGTGTGGAGTTACAGAGTCTCAGCGGCTCTGTCTCCACCCTTTTCTCTGCACACACCCAACACAGCATAACGTGGATGGCTGTTCATCATAGGAATGGGATCCACACAAGGTTCCTGCTGCTTAACAGAAGGTTTTCCTTGCCGCCATGATGAATTCATGTTGGGTGTGGGATACATATGTATGTGTATATACGTATATATGCATATGTGTGTATCCATAAAATGAAGAGTCCGTCCTTAAGACTGCTCTACTGTAAAGTGCCTTGAGATACCATTGGTTATGATTTGGCGCTATACAAATAAAGATTGATTGATTGATTGATTGAATGCGGGAACTCTCTCTATTGCTGTTCCACCTTTTAAACAGTGACTATATTATCTCTTTATCAGGGTGAGTTATTTTAATCAACCGACAAAAGCATATAACATCATCAGCATCATTACACCCTCTTTATTTGTATCTATGTTTAAAAAAGGCCTTATTGGCTGCCATTGGCTTTTAGGCCTAAACAGGGCTTTCAGGCACCTTAAGAGGAAATAATGTGATGATTGTGCTGCGTTTTACAAGGACTCAATGGCCACGTTTATATGGGAGCTTTAATTCCTCTTTAAAGCGGAATAAAAGTTAATTTCTCTTTAACCTGACCTTGTAAACACATAATTCCTAATGCTAATTTCATTCCGAATTAAAGTGAACTCCGAATTAGGTGGCTGGTTTATTCCATTTTTAATTCTGAATTAGATAATTCCTCTTTCTTGTAAACACTTAACTTGGGTAATTCCGCTTTAAGTTAATTCGGATTGTTTTGCGCTGGAGCAACTTGGGGCAATGAGGTGCGGGTGATGACATAATCCCAGATGGCGGCGGCCTGGACTCCAGCCTAGACTATTTAATATGAGCCTTAAAAGACATAATTATAATGAAAAAAGTGGATGGACGGAGGGATAAACATGCAGACTTTCACACGGACTTATTAACTCATTCAGTGCCAGCCATTTTCAGATTTTCTACCCCCTTCAGTGCCAGCCGTTTTTGAGCATTTTGACTGATTTTAAAGACCCACAGAATATTTTCTACTATGATTATCTGAAATCTGACACCAGATTCTGAAAGATTGAAGCCTCTACTTTCATCAAAAAACATAATTTGTTTCTGGCTCGTTTCGTTCTTTTGTAATCAGCCGTTGATTAGAGCAAGTTTTACACAAATCTTCAGTTTCAGAGTTGCGAGGCTCCTGCCCAAAACAACCTTTCAGTGGAAACACGTTCAAAGCACAATTATACTTTGTCGACATTTAGAAACATTACTTTTTATTTTGCGAAAATCTGTAATGGAAACCCAGCTAGTGTCTCTGTGATGTTTCTCTTTCTGTTGGTCATTAAGTGTTAGTTTTGGTTCTATACCATTGTTTTGTACTTAATTAAATGGACTTCAATTTGAACTTGCTCCTATCTCCTCCTCTTTCTGTGTCTTTGTCAAACATCTCATCCTCAAATCAATCCATGACCCAGAACTGGCTGGATCTCTTCAACAGGCTGATGAGCTTGAGGAAGTCTTTCTCTGCCTCTTGTCCATCAGGAGGCCTTTTATGGTTGCACGTCCCCAGCAACGCTGGCCCTGCACTGCCAGTCGAGAGGTCCCAGGAACATTCTAGACTGACCTGAACCCCAAACAACATTTCAAATAAAAGCAAAAGTGGACTTTAATTTGAACTCACTTATACCTTGAACTGTGACATTTTAAGGTATACAATGTTGTGCTGATATGTTTTACAGTCAAAAGCAATTTTGTTGTTTTGATCTTGTTTTGGTAATGATACTTCCACACCTTCATTTCAAGTTTGTTTTCAATCAATGCAAATGTATAGTATGGATAATATGTTGTGTTACTTAAATAAAATATCAATTTTTTTTTTTTACATTCATTATCTTTCTGCTGTAATATTTCTTACATAATAAGAAAAAGGCACCTGTGGGTGATTCTGCATTGATTTTGGTTCATTAACTCTCTTTTTAATGCTGCTGTTCTCTGTCCCAGTTTTGGTTAATGTCCCCACCTTCCATGTTTGCTCTGACTTGAACAGCACCTACATCAGTCAAGCGTCATTACAAGTTGAGGGTGTTCGAGTTATACATATGTTAATCAGTGTGCAATGATGACACTTAGACCTTGAGTTGGCACATGAATGTTATTAATGTCTGTAAGTGGGTCTTGGTGTGCATAATTGTCATTTTATGTCAGTGGAGAAGCTGCCTCACCAACACCGTGTAGCATGGCTGGGATCACATCGATGCACACTGTGTAGCAATGATATTGTGTGTTAAAAGCAGGCAGTGGGCTTTAGCAATATAAACCAACAAGCAGACATTGTTCAGGCTCTCCATGTAAAAGTTGTGGTGCCATGTCGCAGTTTATTTGTTATTTGGGAAGACTTCAGCGTCCAACCCACAAATGTGACTCGTGGGAGTAACAGCATGAATTGCCACTACCAGTTCTACAAGCATTTATCCAGTTGGTGGGTCTTAAAACAAGACCTGAGATGAATTAATTACAGAAAAACAGAGCAGAACCTTTCTTATTGCACAAGTTCCCGGTATACCATTGCACCGGCTACAACAGAAAAGTTGTTGTTGTGCTTCGTGGGTATTCATTGTAGCTTTAATCACGTTTAGTTTCATTTTAATTTCAGGCAGTGTGGCCAATCCTGACAAGATGACAGGGTTCAGAGCCAAAATAAGTCCAAAATAAGTCTTCTCACTGACTAATATATAACCACAAAAACTCTTTTTTTGTGTGTGTGAACGGCTTCATTGCTTTATTAACCTAAAGCTTAAACATTAGCTTGCATATTTTTTTTTTTTTTTTACATCTAGCTAAAAATGTGTGTCTCTTTCTACCCTAAACCCTCAAAAGAATAATTTTACCCACTCCCAGGCAGACACTGTTTTGGGAATTTTTCAAATATCTGTCACATTTCCTAATGAGAAGATGATAAATCTGAATCTGAGTTGAGTGTTTTTGACTCAACGGGCTCCGTTTCGCTTGACACCGGTATTGCAAATATCTTCTCCACTGACAGGGTCTACCCAAATGGTGCCATCACACACTGAAACATTGCTAAGAGTGCCGTCTGAGTCAAATTTGACAAGACAGATTATTGTAATGTACATAACCTGAGGAGGAACCTGCGGCATGCACACATGCACTCAAGTTTGTAGAAATGAATAGCTGCATAGGTCAAAAAGATCCACCAATTACTGCCACTCATTACTAGGAGCAGAGAGGACAAGAGAAGGATGAAAACAGTGAGGCTTGGAGAGGACAGCTGGTTGGGAAATTATAATAATAGTTCTCCCCATCATTCAATTTCTTGCCTCCCACAACAGCCCTCCTCCTTTTCTTCTTGTTCCAGCCTTTTCCTCATTGATGGACTTTTATTTTCCTCTACCTTGTTTTGCTGACCAAAAGAACAATCCACAACCCCCAACATTGTCTCTGAACCTCTTTTTTCCTCTAAATAATTTCAATTTCTCATGCTTTGTACTCTTCCCTCAGCACAGGAGGCACTGAAGGAGAAGCTGGGTAAAGAAATTGCTATCTAGACCTTTGCTATAATGAAACATTTAGATGCAGGCAGAGCTATGCCTCTGCATTAATGGCTCATGATGAGAATAGAGGAGAGGGGGCAAGGGGAGAAGAGGAGGCGAAGGATAGAGATGGAGACTTGGTACCACTTCACCCTAATAACCCTCAAATCCAGGTCAGGCTGGAATATCCCCAGATAATCAGTGCTGCCACTTTTTTCGCAACGAGCCATTATCATTGCCTTTTCTTTGGGTGTGCAAATGTGTGTGAGTCCATGCTTGTGTTTTGTGTGTCCTTCCTCTCATATTTTTCGGCAAGTCTAAGGCTTCGTATTTTTCTCCGACATGAATGAATATTGACAGTATTAAATCAATCCCTGCCAAAATAAGCAAAGTTCTTCAAAATCACCCCTGAGTTAAAATCAAAGCTATAATCCTCCTGTGACAAAGTGGCTGATGTATTACCTGAGAATCATAATTGACTGGTAGAATGGACCATAAGAGACAAGCAAAAAAGAGACTTTATCATTTCACGAAACAACTGCATTTCAAAGTAAAATCTCAATCATTCAATTGCTTCGGTTAAATAATAAAGTAGGGAAGATACTGTATATCGTACAACAATATATTGTGATATTAAAACGTCACAAGATGTATCGTCCTGGATACGAGAAGCATCGCAAGGTGTGTGTGGGGAGGGTGGCAGATAAAGAAGAAAATCCACAGAATATATACATTTTCTATTGTCTCTTGAACTGTCTATCAACCATAACTTCTAATTCCGAAGCTTGTTTTGTAATGTTTGGTTCACTGAGATGTACAGTGGCTGTACCATTATAGTCATCCCACCAGGTGTAATGGTTGGTACTATGCAGCTCTGCCTCCCAACAGCTGCTTTCACTGGACAAATGTGCCTTCCTAAAAAATGAGTACATAGGCCACAATGCTGTACTGCCGCATCCTCAACTTTGAATAAAAAATTACTGGCCTATATAACTGAAAATACGGTAATTTAAATGTGTTGAAAGCAAATTTTCTGCAGTTCCTTCTTCGATATTGTGGTGGGACTGATTTTATGATAGGATAGACGATATTGAACTTGCAATAAGGATATATTATAATATTTTTGCAAAGGAAAACAGTGTGGTAGATAGTATGGATGTTTTTTACATTATTTGAGCCCTACCCGCACAGTACCACTCGTACCCTTGTTGATACATCTTGTGATGTTTTAATATTGTGATATATTGACACACGATTTATCATTTCACCTTTAATAGATTATTAATATATGTTATTATTACCATCCTGAGTGTGTATCTGTGGTTAATTGTCTTCTTTAGCTCCTAAGTGGTGACCTGCAGCCCAAGGTCTTGCGAGCTCATTTTGACAAATTCAGACACTAAACTGTCAAAAAATTGTTCCTGATTAGATACAACCACAACTCATCAAAAGTAAAACCACACAGTGGAGCGTTTATGTGAGATAAGACAAACGGCTCTGAGGGAAAACTACCAATAACAGTGACAGCCATGCCTAAAGATTGGCCTTTTTCTTACCAGAGAATTAGATTTTTCCCTTTGTTTTTAATGAATGCCTTTTTAACTTGTTCTACTGCTTCTTTTGTCATCTCCAGACCCACAATATCTGTCCGTTAATGGCTGCTAGAGCCCGACGGCCTGCATAACTCTTCACTGTGTTACATTATACTGTCATATCCGGCCGAGGCTTCATTAATTCCACATCCCAGAATCAATGACTTGCCTTTGTAACAGATTTGCAGTCTCAGGCACTTTCTTTCCCTCCACTCTTCTGTTTTTTTTACTTCTTTTATCTCAGTCTCCCTCTCTCTGATCCCTTCTCAGGGCAAAAGATGTTAAGATAAATGAAAATAGGGTAATTTTACAACCAGCAAAAACATCCTACAGATCATAGAGAGTGTGAATAAACCTACATTATTTCAAGCATGCTTAAATGTAGGCTGTGTGGTATGTGTTTATGCTGACATTTGTAACTCAATGATACGCAAAAGCATGCCTGAAGTTCAAAGTGTCCTGCTATTGCCAATGACTGCATGCCTGCTGCCATCTGTGGATGTATTTAAGGTGGCATCTCTACAAATAGTTCTGACATTAGACATTATTGTCACCAGTTGGTAATGAGAAGAGGAAGCTGCAATATACAACCTTATGGACTCTTATGTCATTTAGTCATTTCTTGCTTTGGTTCAGCTTCAGTCATTTATGTGAGGCTATTTTCTGTACTTCCTGTGGTACTAAAATAAATACAATATTTTGACTTATAGGATTTGAAGGTTCGTTGTGTGCTTAAGCTCTTGTTAGCAATTAGGAAACAAATATTTTTTAATTATTGTATGCATTTAGTGTTATTAATGAGGCCATGAAATAGATAAATTATCTAAAACCTGCTGGATTGACCTAAAATCTTCTAGAATCATCCCTCCAGGTGTAATAATCCCAAAGTAAATGGAATAATAACTATGCCACTCTGCAATGGAATACCAGTCAACATTGTATTTATACATGAACTGTGTTTCTATCAGCTTCCTTTGCTGTGACGTAAAATATAAAAAATATTGTCTGGATATAATTGGCAATGTCAACGTTCTCCAATGTCATATTTTTGGTTACCTATTGCAACTTAGTCTGGAAATTAATTATTCACTGACACCATCAGTCCTGCTAAATTTACCACAAGTTACTTTGATTAAGTTTTAGTATTAAAGTGGAATGCAAAGATTGACTGTTAGGTATTTCTTTAGGCAAAAAAAAAAGGATGACTGAAGATGTGTAATCAGACTAAAGCTGAAGCTCTTTGACCGAACCCAAATGGACCCGACAGGCTGGCACGCGTTTGGGTTCAGTCTTAATTTCTATATTTTACATGGGCTTGGACAGTACGTGGTGAATGATGATCAGGTGGTGCGTTTCAAATAGAGAAAAAAGCACAAATGGATGCTGAGGAGATGTTTAAAAATGTATAAACGACTTGTTCTTGACCTGTGTGTGTGCACAGATTTGAATAGTGTCTGTAACGGGTTTGGGCTTTTAAAAAAAAATCAATTTTGCTTGAGTTCGGGACGTATTCTGTCGGGCTAATCTTTTGAGACCTGATTACAACTGTAATTCAGACTGCTAAAGCAGATTGTTTGACACAGAACATAGACTTAATTCATACTGAGATAAGAAAGAAACTAAAAGGAGTAGAAGAGAGAGGAAGTCATAAATGAATTAAGCACAATTAAATTCTGAAAAAGACACATTAATCCATTGACAGACATGTTAAATGTTAGAACACATTGACAGGGAGACATAGAGAGGGGAAACATGACAGGGAAGAAGACAAGAAAATGATTAATAGATCAAGCCAAAGCAAAACCCAGGTATGAAAGTCTACTTTTTCCGCTCTCATTCATAACAACAGCTCTTACTTGAAATCCTAGATCACTGAATTAATTTCACAATCCAACATCTCTATTGCAGGCACCCTTTTTAATTTAAAAATAGAAAAGAGGCAAACATACCAGCATTACTATACCATACAGATTTGGCATTGAATTGGTTTATCAAAATCTAAGGAACATAGTTAGTGTCACCAGCACTAAAACCAGAGCCGTATAGAGAGAGAGTTGCTACCACTGAAATGCTTGACCGTCACGTGATTCATGTAGACAAATTTGTTCCCCGGAAGTTATTGGCAGGCAATTTGAATCTATGGATTCCGAGAGACATGACGTCTTACCATTGAAAAGTGCATAACAAACTGTCTAATCCGCTGTAGCTTCATTGCGCTGCAATAGTCAACTGCTCACTTCCGGGGAACGATTGAGGCTCCATGAGCCGCCATTGCTGTAAAAAAACAAAAACAAAAAACGAACCGTTAGAGTGAACAAAGTTGTTGCAACTCTCTCTGTATACGGCTCTGACTACCACTATTGCTACTACTCATTTTATTTGTTTTAGATCTATTCAGAGTGATCTGTTTTGATCCCTCTGATTCTACATTTTTGCTGGTATCCATTTCCAATTCCTTTTGATTGTATCTTTGAAGCATTGCTGTGATCTGCAAATGACCCATTTTCCCTCCGCTTTGGCAGATCAAAGTTGCTAAACCTCCTGAGATGACCTGCTTATATCTTAGATACCTAATGAAGTAGGTATTTAAGTTATGTACATTCATCAGTCAATTGCTCGAAATACAGTACATTTCATATTATCCAATTGAGCAAGACCCACTTGCTAAGTATACCAAAGGTATGTGAGGCTTTTAATATATATATATATATATATATATATATATATATATATATATATTTCTGTCCAGGGAACTAGTTAGTTAACTAGCAGCACATGTATTTTCCTCGCAAGCTAACTAGTGGAAAATATTTTGTATTACTAGCCACCTATAATATATAATATGTATGACAGTCACATCATATCCCTTGTTAATTCAAGTTGAATTATTTTTGCTCCAATAGCTCACAAGTGAGTAAAATGTGTGTTTTTGATGTTCATGGGTAATATATGGTACAAGCAAAAGGCCGCGTGTTATTATTATACTTTTTTTTTTTTAGATGTTCCTAGCTTAGTTTAGGTGTGTCCCCAGGACAAATGCATCATTTTTTATTTGCTTCCACTGGCCTTCAAGAGTCCCATCCTAAATCAAAAGCAAAGGCTGACCAGATGAGTTTACTGACATCATCATTTTTCAATTTGATTGTTCAGTTGAAATCAAATTAAACTAAAGAAGATTAGGTTGAAGGTATTTCTGAAATGCCGCTGTCAAAGATAGGTGTTTGTTGATGAAATATTATAATAGTGAACTTCATTTGTTGCTATAAAAAGATATAGAACCTGCTACATTTGTGATGTTCTCTTTGTTGCAAATGAGCAATAACTTTTGCAATAAAAAAAAAAAAAAAAAAAAAAAAATGGGAGGAGGCATGTCAAAAGCTCCAAGTTTAATAAATTCTTCCATTAACTATCAAGCCCCCGTTCGCTCTCTCTGTCACCCCTGAAACTGATTTATCAGCTCACTCTGTCATGTCACGGTGTATCTGTAATTATGTGGGGTGATAATGAAATATCACATCCTAACTTGGTAAGTTCTGCACTCTAACTCCTCCTCCTTCCTCGCCTCACTGAGGTCGTTTAGGAGCAGAACGTTGCAGCAGAACCTTGGAGTTATAACTCCTAATGGGCAGAGAGAGAGAGTTAGTCTGGCCTTTGTCTCTCATTCCACCCCTTGTGTTTGTCAGGAGACTCAATCAATGTATAATTGCCATGAATGGCTATCATGAAAAACAAAGCCAAGAGCTCTCTCAAGGTTATCCTCCTAATTGTGTTATTTATAAATATGAAATGGCTATAAATCCAACTGCCACAATGAATTGTGCTAACAGCTGATGGACACAATATATTTCTAATTTGCAACGCGAGATCCATGTGGACGGGTCGATATGGCTAAGAGCTGTGCAGAGTGTGGCTAATAATGCTGATAATGAAGGCTCATTCTTCACTCTGTCTCGCTGATAACAACCTTGAATTCTTTCAAACACGTTTGAATAAAATATTACCGACGCTACAGATATGTCAGAGTTTAACAAGCAAGGTGTAATAATTTTGAGACTGAAGTCATATTTAAGTTTTACAATTACCCAATGAAAAGTTAAGGCAGAGAGTCATCGAACTTAGGTTTAGGATATAAGGGGTCTATTCCCCCGTCTGGACGTAAGCTTTTTTTTGCGCGCCTGCTGTTACGCACTTCTCTCCTGCTCGTATTCTCTGGTCCAGGCTGTTGACACGCCCACTGCGCGTAAAGAGCCATAAACCACATAGTCTGTGAAGGAAAGGAGGCGGTCAGTGGCGGATGCTTTAAGACTACAAGGGAACCACAGCTTCCCCTAAAATCAGTGGTCAAATATGTAGTGTTGTGTGTACATTTCATTGACTAAATATATGACAGAACACATGTATGTTTAGTTCAGAATCAGCTTCTTATAACAGGAAACTGACAGTGACAGCGTGACGTTCTTCATTCATTACCGCAGCGTCACAGTGTTAATAAACAGTGGTGAAGTTCAGCTTCAATTGACTTCAATGGGACAGGATTTAGGGGTTGATCCACTGCAGTCAAACTAGACGCTCATTGGATAAATGCTCGGTTATGACGCACTTAGTCCCGCCCATCGGACGCCGGGCTTCACAGGAGGTCTATGGAGCAGTGGGCTGGATCTGTCTGTTCCGGACGCTGGAATAATGGATGATGATTGGATGATCTGTCTCAGGCTAATTCATTTTGATTGACAGCGAAATGAGCCAATCAGAGAGTATGACGTTGTAAGCACACAGGCGGGTTTTTCAAATATTTCAGTCCGTTGCTCTGTGTTGACACGGAGACTTTGCTGATCCTCTCATAGCGAATTAACTTCTGACAAACCTAGTGTCTGTTTTTGGTGTTTGTGGAGACTGTTACTGCTTGTGTTGTGAGACTTTTGACCAAACACTCACACTCCAGCGCGCAGCAGCTACGCGCGTGCGTGTGCGCGCGCGTGCGTGTGTGATAATCTACAAATAGTTGTTGACAACAAAATGTGAATTCTACTAGAATTCACATTTAAATAAACAGATACATTTTCTGAAGTAGGCAGAAAATGAGCTTCCCCTGCATGAAAGACCAGCAGCCGCCACTGGAGGCGGTGATGTCATTTTTTTGGGCTGTCTAGAAATCACGGAACATGAAGTTTTCCAAACGCTTGTAAATGTCATTGAAATCAGTAAAAATTATAAAGTTCACTTTTAATTTGAAACACCTTCATTGATAAACAATGTAACAGGTTGATTTGATCAGATTATTGCAGTTTGACTGAGAATCGGCCACTTTCTGTCTGAATCACAGTTGAAATCTCTCTCCTTGATCATCATCATCATCGTCATCATGATCGCTGTAAAGCGTGACAAAGTTAGATGCGCTGGAGATATGAGAAAATAACCCGGCCACAGAGCATCCTGCTTTAATACAGGGGGATGTTTGCAGTGAAACAGAACTATTGGCTTCCATATTACGCAGTTTTAAATATCAATTGTTTAGAGCGACCTGAGCTGAGCCTCATGAAAATAAAATATGTGTGGGAACAGTTTGTGGTCCATCCTCATCTGCATATGACAGCTTATTTCACTGTGTAGTGGATCAAACTGTGACTTTACGTTGGACATAGTAGGAAAATGGTTGAATCACTGTGACCAACATGGACTGAAGTCTGCGTCTGTCAGAGTTTTAATTAATCGTGCAGCAGCAGCTGAGTGACGCACGAGTCCGTGTGGCTTCAAATGTAACTAAGTCCACATTTCTAGTGCAATATAATGTTTCACCTTATCGGGACGCTGCACTTCTTACAGAGTAAGAAGCTTGTAAGAGGAAAAGGACTTTCACACACCGGAGAATGTCCGTAAAGCCAGATTTAAATGGGAACACCCACATTTCAGGGACGCTCAGACTGACTTAAGGTCCAGCGGGAGAATAGCACACAGGCGAAAACAGCGCCGCTGCACGGCTTACGCACATGGGAGAATAGAGCACTAAATGAACATTAGCTCAGAGAAGGAAAAGAAGGTTTATCAGTTAAAGAGCCATTTGGACCCATTTCCCACAGAAAAGAAAGCATTAGGTTCCACAAACCCTTTTGACATTTAAATTGAAAATAAAACCGCATATAACGTTGTTGTTTTTTGCCTTTATGCTGTATATGAACAAACAGTGTGTTGAATTTATGAAATCAGTTAACTGCTGCAGAGAAAACCAAGTTACATTTGTGTCTGTAACAAAAATATTTTAAGCACAAAAAGCCAAACTTCAGTTTGATGGTTCTGTCTTTGACAGTCTTTGCAGAGAAAGGCATATCCCTGATTTTCTGCACAATTTCACTCTTGTTTTTAAAGTCCGTGAATAGTGAATGATTCTTTAATATATTCTTTATCTGTGAACGGCTTTCCATGCCTTATTGTTTCCTGAAAGACCACAAAACTAGCATATGGAGCTGAGTTTGAAACCAAATGAATCTGCCCACGTAGCATTAAACGCTCTACTGCCTTCAGACAGTTTTCTTAAATGCATCCATAGATGGCGTACCTGGGGTGGGAAAGCAACAAAAATGGAACACATTTTATTATTTGATTTATTTAGATTTTGATACTCCTAACATATAACATTACATTTAAAAAATGAAGGAACTAAAACAAAATACATTTTAATTAAATACTAATACCAAATGTCAGTGATTCAACCCTGTGCTCCTTCAATCACTTAGCAAAAATTTGTGGGTTCGAACCCCGTAAGTGAACATTTCTTGAAAATATTATGACTACTTTAGCCTGAGTAAAAAAAAAATAGTCAAAGCTCCTTCAAGGGGTATGGCTGGGGTTATTCAGAGAGGTTTAGATTATATGGTCAATGTTTGAGTCCTACTCAATATAGATTCCTCTCCACGTTAAAGTCTGAACCCCTCTTGATGAATAAATACACACACCTGACTTTTTTTCTTCTACAAAGTCACAGGGAGCCGCAGCAGATGGATGAAAGAGACACATGTGGCTCTGGAGCCATGGGTTGTAGACCTTTGGGCTATACTGTATAATAATTATGTATGTATGACTAATTCTATATCATCTATACAATGAAGAAGTCAACGTAAGTAAGGAAATATGTGAAGCTGGTATAACTACATACATCTCTACATTGTGTGAGAACATCTGTTAAGTTAGAGCGAGTTTATTCATCCAAATTTCACATCCTTGCTGGGTTTAATCGCTCTACATTTCATTTACATGGAAAGTCCACTTTTTTATCCTTGTGAACAAGCAAACAAAGTATCAAGAGCATCAGAGAAACAGATTCTAATTTGACTTAAAGCATCAATCTTGGAGCAGATGTAATCAAAAATTCACAGGTCTGACATAAAGCTAACTATGCTAACTGAGCTAAGTAGTGAGGAGGGACAGGTGTGCATGGAGACAGAGCCGCTGAGACTCTGTAACTCCACACTGAGGATCCCACGGACCTGCAAGACAAAAGCCAGAAGGAGTACAGGAGCAAACACACAAGGGAAGAAGCAGACATAGAGGGAGTGTTTGAGAGAGGAATGGGACCCTCTCCGGAACCTCTCTAGCCTAAATGACCTCTCTCTTAACGCCCTCTCCAACTTCTCTCCAACCGAGCATGCCAGACCCCCCCCGCCGGCAGTCTATGCCTATTGCATCTTAATTATGAGCTATGAGCTGGTTCCTAACTAAAAGCTTTACCAAAGAGGAATGTTTTGAGCCTAACCTTAAAGGTAGAGAGGGTGTCTGCCCCCCGAACCGTGGTTGGTAGATGGTTCCAGAGAAGTGGGGCCTGATAACTGAAAGCTCTTCCTCCTATACTACTTTTAGAGACAAATGGAACAACGAGTAGTCCAGCATTTTGAGAGCGTAGTGTTCTGGGGGGATTGTATGGCACTACAAGCTCCTTGAGATAGACTGGTGCCTGTCCATTTAGGGCTTTATAAGTGAGAAGAAGAATCTTGAATTATATTCTATATTTTATGGGAAGCCAATGCAGAGAGGCTAATACAGGAGTAATGTGATCTCTTCTCCTAGTTTTAGTCAGTACACGTGCTGCAGCATTTTGAACCAGCTGAAGTGTCTTAAGCGACTTGCTCGGGCAGCCTGCTAAAAGAGAATTACAATAATCCAGTCTAGAGGTAACAAAAGCATGGACTAGTTTTTCGGCGTCGTCCTGAGACAGGATAGATCTGATTTTAGCAATGTTACGGAGATGAAAGAAGGCAGTTCTTGAAGTTTGTTTTATGTGAGAGTTGAAGGATAAATCCTGATCAAATAGAACCCCAAGATTTCTAACAGTTGTGCTTCGTGCCAGGGTAATGCCATCTAGGGCAGTTAGGCTAGCATAGGTTTCTCTAAGGTGCCGTGGGCCCAGTACAATGACCTCAGTGTTGTCTGAGTTGAGAAGAAGAAAATTTTGGTCCATCCAGGCCCTAATGTCCTTTAGACAGACCTCAAGTTTAGATAGCTGATTTGTCTCACCTGGCTTCATTGATACATACAGTTGGGTATCATCAGCATAGCAGTGAAAGTTAACAGAGTATTTTCTCATAACATTACCAAGGGGGAGCATATAGATACAGAAGAGGATTGGACCTAGCACAGAGCCCTGAGGAACCCCGTAGCTTACTTTAGTGTACACAGAAGACTTATTATTCACGTGTACAAACTGGTACCTATCAGATAGGTAGGACTTAAACCAGTTTAGGGCAGTCCCTGTGATTCCAAGTAATTTCTCTAATCTCTCTAGTAGAATATAGTGATCTATAGTGTCAAAAGCTGCACTAAGATCTAATAAAACCAGCACTGAGAGTCTTCCTTCATCTGAAGCCCAGAGTAGATCATTAGTTACTTTAACTAAAGCAGTCTCTGTGCTGTGTTGAGCTCTAAAACCTGACTGGAAGTCCTCGAACAGGCTGTTGTTTTGAAGAAATTCACAGAGCTGAGCCGCCACAACTTTCTCAAGAATCTTTTAAATAAAAGGAAGATTAGATATAGGCCTGTAGTTTGCTAAAGTGCTGGAATCAAGAGTAGGTTTTTTGAGAAGGGGTTTGATTACAGCTACTTTAAAAGACTGTGGCACGTAGCCTATTGATAGGGATATATTTATTGTCTCCAACAAAGATGGGCAGACTAGGGGAACAACTTCTTTAAACAGCTTAGTTGGGATCGGATCTGAAAGGCAGGTCGATGGTTTGGAGGATGAAATAATAGAGTTAAGTTCCTGAAGTCCTATATGTGTGAAACAGTTTAGGTTAGGCCTATTTACATTTACTTATACTTACATTTACATTGGACTTATATACATGAATGTATTCAATTCAATTCAACTTTATTTGTTTAGTGCAAGTTACAACAAAGTCATCAAAATATAAAATTCATAATAAGAAAGAAAAAACCCAACAAGATCCACATGAACAAGCTTTTAGCGACAGTGGGAAGAAAAAACTCCTTTTTAACAGGTAGAAATCTCCAGCAGAACCAGGTTCAGAGGTGGCAGCCATCTGCCTCAACTGGTTGGGGTTAGTGAACAGAAGGACCAACAGAACAGGATAGAGAGATAGAACATCAGAGTATCCCAGACTAGTTGAGCCGTGAACCACAGATCAGGAACTGCCATCATCAGCTTCATGACACCTGAAACAGAGAAGACAGAGAAGGGCGAGGAGAAGGCACTGACTGCAGAAAAACAAGATACAGTATTATCATGTCAGCCTGCCTTGGCCTTGGGTCTCACTCACAGTGACCTAGTCAATACTTATTGTAAAGGTGATGAATCTCTCCCCATTTATTGGTAAGCTAACAGTGACTCCAAGGACTGTAAATGCACCAGTTCACAGACGAGCCCATGTCCAGTCTCACGGTTAGGTTATGTTATGATTCAGTCCTGTTATGAGGACTGTAAATCATAACTAGCTATATCAAAATGACCACCAGCAGTAGACCGTAGTAAAAGACTAGTTAGGTTTTTTTTTTGCATTTCAAAAGAATGATACATAAACATAGTGTTAGGTCTAAATACGTTAAGACCGTTGCTAAAATGTGAATGTTGGGTCTAAATACGTTAAGACCGTTGCAATCACATCTCAGAGAGAAAAACACTATCTGACTTAAAAGGCGACCAGAGGCAGAGAGGTGCGAGCTGCAGCTCGGAGAAAAACCCAACAAAAAGAGACACAAAAGTCCGATATAAGTTGGATTGCTCTGATGGTGATGCCTCAGAACTAGGTATTTATTATAGAAAACATAGACCACACCCAGAGGGCTGTGCAACAACGCTCTGGGTGCAGGATTAATACCATATATGGTAACACAAAAACTTTGGGGGAGAAACGGCTCATATGTCCATGCAGTGGGTCACATACCCACACTGGCCCAAACTAGTTTAAACCAGCTATGGTGGACAATGGATATGTTTTGCAAACACACACACACACACACACACACACACACACAGTTAATCATGGATAATTTCATATTCTAACTATCGTTTAATCATTTAACTATAACTAATAAAGTAATAAAAACCACACAGACTATAACATATCTTACATATCCGCCCTGTTGTGGGTTTGGAAAACATCAAGCAGACGGGCGTCTTCACAGGTTTACCCGGTGCCATCATAGGACCAAAACAACAGGGATGACCACCGTGAGGTGGGGCGAAAACCCGACAGCTAGTACGGGAAAAATTCCCCACCGTCCCCCCCTGCTGGGGCGAACATCGATTCTGATCCACGGTGATCTGGAGACAGTTCAGGGTGTATGTACAACTGATGACCCAAAACCATGGTGTTGAAAATAGGGCTTTAGGTCTCAGTGTGTGTTTGGAGTTGGTAAGGGAGGGTCAGAGGTTACCAGCACATAACCCTCAGTAGCAGTGAACCTTTACCGCTCACTGTGATGATGGGAAGGTGTGGCAGGGTCTTAGTCCATCAATGGGGCAGATGGGGAGAGACCCATAACATGGAGTTGGTACTCTGGGGAGGCCTGAACCTGCATAGCACCGATGATCATGTTGTCTATGCCTTTCTTCACACAGGGGACGATGCAGCAGCAGGCAAGACCAACGACCAGCAGCACAGCCAGAAGAGGGAGACCCAGACGTAGCAGGAATTGGAACCAGGAGCCTTGGAACAGCCAGTCCCACCCGGATGAATGGACATTGGACTCGTCAGCTGACATGGCACCTTCCAGGTTGCGGAGTGTTTGCAGGGCGTCTTCGATGGACTCCGAGGAGTTATTAGGTATGTATGTACAGCAGGTAGCACCCACCATAGCACACACACCACCTGTGGAAGCTAAAATCGTATCTAAAGCCATACGGTTCTGAATAGCCATTTGCGCGGTGGCCGCTGTTCTAGCATTCATTTTGTTATTAACAGCTAAAGATGCATTAAGAAGCATGTGAAAGCGGTATTGGAGGGTCTCTACCATAAGGGAATTCTTACCCACGCCTATATTAGGGAAAAGAGCATGAACGACTTTTTGACTAGTTGACCAATATCTATGTTCGTGAGGGACGTCCGAGCCCCATATTGCATCATGAGGTGTGAAGGTTATAATCTCACGACGAGAACGACTAGGCATTGTCATATGAACTATGAAAGACCCATCTGTGACTGCTACTGGTACACAAACGGCTGACATATTAATTGGAGGGGAAGGATAAACTTTATCACCGCACTTCAACCAAACACCGTCTCTAGCAAACATTGGGACAACCGTACGAACGTTCTGAACGGTAGCACAATGGTTTATGTCTACTGATGGTAGACCTTTGGTGTTAGTTGGTGGACCAATAAATCGTACGCATAACGGATAGCAGCGAGTATAATTACCACAGGGGACAGCATTCGTGTTTAGGTGTTTAGCAGCCTGACCTAGGGGT